>NW_004524611.1:16568691-16577094 GCF_000260255.1 Octodon degus | reverse complement strand
AAGAAGAAGAAGAAGAAGAAGAAGAAGAAGAAGAAGAGGAAGAGGAGGAGGAGGAGGAGGAGGAGGAGGAGGAGGAGGAGGAAATAAAAAATAAGGTGAGGTCTTGTGGACCTTCCAGTTGTACTTTTTTTTTCTTCTTTTTGGAACCAGGGATTGAACTCAGTCCCTTGCATTTGCCAGGCAAGTGCTTATTCCACTGAGCCATCTCCCTGGCCCAACTTTCCAGGTGGTACCGATGAGTTTATACAGTTTCTTCTGCACTCTTCTCTGTTAGCATCATAACTTCCTGCTCCCTGTCAATGTTGCCTATCCATTAAGGGTTATTTTGCTCAACTGAGATAGAAATCAGGAATTGGCAAAGTGCAGTTCTGCTAGTGGCTGTGGTAGTTCCTGTTAGTTGTTGCTTTTTGTCATTGGTCTTTGTCAGCAGCTGATCTCTCGAATTCTTTAGGCTAAGAATCTCAAGTATATTTAGTGGACCTCCAGAGCCTAAACTACTCAAGAAGTAAATGCAGTCTTTATTTGAACAGGACCTGTGCTTTAGCCCAGGGGAGTCGCTGCGTAGGAGGGTGCCTTCTGAGACCATGCCAGAAAGTCTGAGGGGAGGCTGCTTATATAGTGGTTGTAGGCCAGTGCTTGGTCCAAATTCAAGCCTGCCTATTGATCTGAACTCAAGTCTGTGATTGACCCAAATCTGAGCCAGCCAAATGGCCCACATTGGTCTAAACTCAAACCTTCATATCCTAGCCTACTCAATGGTCCAAATCCGGCTCCACAGCTTAAACTCAAGCCTGCTGCTTTCAGGGCAGATGTCTTCCGGAGCAGGTGGGGAGCACCAAGACAGCCACAGCCTTCTTAGTGGTGGTACAGGAAACATTAGGAGATGCGAGCCATTCAAGCACTAGCCATTGCATCCCCAAGTCAAGGATAGGGCCCAAACCAGGAAGTCAGGAGGGCTAGCTGCATTAGTCACAGCTTGTTGGAGTTTGGGGATACTGAAGATGTTAATTATGGGCCTGGATCCCTCCTTGGTCTCTGCCATGTTGAGGACAGATTCCTGCTGCTTCTTCAGAGACAGCACCGCTGTTTGGAGTGACAGCAGTGGTGGGGGGGCACAGGGGGGACAGGGGGCACCTCTGATGGCCAAACTGCACTGTGTGTCAAGAGTGGCCACAAGATAAGCTGCTGAGGCTGTCCCAGCTCCTCCTCCAAGGGACAAGGATGTAACAGCTGTCAACCAAACCATGCCTTCCTCCAGCTATCAGAGGAAAAGTAGAGTCAAGCACTTCTTTTGTCCCTCAGTAGGATCTGTTAGTGAGTCTTTTTTGTTTTTTGCTTTTGTGGTACCAGGGATCAAACTAGGGACCTTGCATTTTCCAGGCAGGTGCTTATGCCACTGAGCTATATCCCCAACCCAGTGAGACATTTTTAAAAAATGGTTTTACTATGCAGCTCAGGCTGGCCTTGAACTTGTGGTGATCTTTCTGCCTTAGCCTGCCAAGTGCTTGGATTACAGGCATGTGCTACCACGCCTGGAAGCACCTGTTAGCCAGTCTTAATAAACCTTATCCCCCACAAACTATACGTGGGAATTTTCTTCAGTCTCTTGGCAACCTATTTCACTGTCCTGGCATAATTGAGCTGCATATAAGACATAAGTTTTGTAAAGAAAATAAAGTAGGGAAAGTAATTCAGAGGCTGAAGGTGGAGTACTAGAGATAAATCAAAACATATCAGGAATCAGTATTCCTGGACAACTGAGGTATGAAGGTTTCAGGTGAATTGAGACAGATCACAATGTGAACATTCAATGACAATGACTGAAAACTGGTTCCCAACGCAGAGTGCAAAGGACCCAGTTCAAATATTCTTTTCCTCCTTTTTCTTTTGTCTTCTCATCTTGGAGGAGCTAGATATTATGGCCAACAAGCTGGAAAAGAAATTTAAAAGGTCAAATAAACAAAAAGAACACAGACCACAGACTCTTTACTCTGTTTCTGTTCTGCAAAGACTTTCATCCAAGGAAAGGGAAAATTTTAGTTACCGAGTTTGGACTATGGCTTGACCTTAACTGAGAGTGGCCCTCAAAGGGACTACCCTGCATTTTATGGCAGTGGAAACAACCCACACCGAGCAAATTCAGAACAGAGGGAGATAAATGCCCTCAGTCAACATGTTAGTTACAGAAGCAAAGAGAACTAGATCTCTAGGCTTGAGACATAGGACCCCAAGTTAGATTTTTAAAAATGTGTATCTTGTTTACACATGAATATTGTGATTACCTGGTAAGCCTGAAAGAAAGGGCCTGCAGATATATGTTTCCTTTGGAGAAGAAGCAGAAGTCTCATGGTGCCAGATCAGGTAAATAAGATGGATGAGGGTACACCAAGGCAGGCTTGTAAAGCTTTTACAAGTGCGCCTTTCACTTGGATGGCACTTAGCAGCAGCATTTGCCATGTTTTGGCTTCTGGTTTTTTTGTCTTTTTGAGACAGGGTCTTGCTATGCAGTTCAGGCAGGTGTTGAGCTCACTTTGTAGCCCAGGCTGCTCTCAAACTCACAACAATCCTCTTGTCTCAGCCTCTCGAGTGCTGGGATTAAAGGCATGCACCACCCTGCCCTGCCATACTTTTGATCACACCTCATAAACACAAAAGATGACTTCCAAAGCCAGGGAGAGAGCTTGCAGTTTAAGCACCTACTGGGCAAGTACAAGGACCCAGGTTCAATCCCTGGTATTGCATGTTGTGCTGGCCACCAAAATCACATGTGGTGGCATGCCCTGGAATCCCAGCGCTGGGGAGGCTGAGACAGGAGGATCACTACAAGTCTCACTGCATAGCAAGACACTGTACCAAATATTTCCTATCCAAGTACTAACCAGGCCCGGCCCTGCTTAGCTTCCAAGAATCAGACGAGATCAGGCACATTCAGGGTGGTATGGCCGTAGACATGTACCAAATAAATAAATAGGATTTTTTTTTCTGGCTGATGCTGCCTTAAGGGCAGGTCTGGTAAGGCATGTGGAGCTGGGGATCAAACCGCGGTCCCCTGCACCTAACTGGGTTTGCCCAAAAAATAAATAAAAAGATTTTTAAAAAGAAAAAAGACTTCTAGTACTCCAAAAAAAAAAAAAAAAAAAAAAAAAAGCAAGAACAATGGGATATATGTGTTTGAAGAAAAGGCAAGTATTTTGAAGGGTATCCATGGCAATGTGTATTTTCACTGTAATAAATTATTAGATATATATTTAAATATTCACTATAATTTTTATCATACCTCATATATACTAGTTACTTACCAAAGAAAGCTAGTACAGCTATATTAATATTTGATAAAATTGACCATACAGAAACAAATAACAAAGACAAAGAGCATTTTTTAGTTTTGTTTATTTTTGTAGTGCTGAGGCATTTACACTGAACTGTATCTTTGGTCGTTTTTTCATTTTTATTTCGAGACAGTCTTGCTAAGTCACTTAGTTGCCCAGGTTGGGCGCAAGCTTGTGATCTTCCTGCCTCAGCTGCTCAGTGTGCTGCTTACAGAATTATGCAGCATGCTCAGCTCTTTTTTCCTTCTGTCCTTCTTTTCTCCTTTCCCTCATTGCAATTGTTCCTTCCTTTTGAACAGTTTCTTTCCTTCTCACAGTACTTTTTTTTTTTTTTTTTTTCCCCAAAACCGGGTATTGAACTCAGGCCCTTGTGCTTGCCAGGCAAGCGCTTATTCTACTGAGCCATCTCCCCGGCCCCTCATAGTATCTATCATACTGTTTCAGGTTCAGATACTAGGTAGATAAAATGATGTTTGCATATGTGGGTCTGATTTATTTCTCTTGCCGATATAGTCTCTAGTTTAATCCATTTACCTATAAAAGCCTTGAGTTCATCTTTTTTTATAGCTAAGTAATACTACATTGTATAAAAATACCGTATCTTTTTTATCCATTCCTCAGTTGATGAGCATTTGGATTGTTTCCAAGATTTTGCTAATTTATTACAGTGATAATCATGCTGCTATAAACATGGGTGCACATATATCACTGTGCTATGTTTTCAGTTCTCCTGGAAAAACACCCAGGAGGGATTAGCTGTGTTGATTGGGACCTCTAATCCTAGCTTTTTGAGGAATCTTCACACTGATTTCCATAATGGTTGTACCAGTCTTCACTCCTACCAACAGTGAGGAAGGGTTTCTTTTTCCCCACAGCCCCAGTATTTGTTATTGGCTGACTTCTTGATTTTAGCTATTTTTTCTGGGGTGAGGTGGAATCTCAGTGTTGTTTTAAATTGCATTTCTCAAATAAGCAATGATGTTGAACATTTTTTGAGTCATCTACATATTTATTTCAGCTCAATTTCACTATCAAAGATAAGGGAACAACCTTTCATCACTAATGACTCAATAACAAATTCAGCCTGTCACAGAAAAGGAAGCATTGTATTGTGTAATTCACATGTAAAATCTAAAAATATGGACATCATAGAAGTTTTGGACATAATGCTAATTTCCAGAAGCTGGAGAGAGTAGGAGGAGAGGATCATCAATGTATATTTATAAATATAAATTGTTAGAAGCTGGAAATTCTAGTGTGCTATTCCACAGTAGAATGAGTATTGATAGATGTTGAACATTTTTTCATATATTTATTTGCCATTTGTTTGTTTTGTTTTGGGTTTTTTTTTTTTTTTTGGCAGAACCAGGGATTGAACTCAGGCCCTTGCACTTGCCAGGGAAGTGCTTATTCCACTGAGCCATCTCCCGGCCCTTATTTGCCATTTGTATTTCATCTGAAAAGTGTATATTCATCTCAGGTGTCCAGGATTATATTATGAGGGTCAGTTCACTGGAAAAAACATAACAGTTGTGAGACAATATCTACCTAGCAGTATAGCTATAAAGATAAACAGAAAAAATTGATCCAGCAGCAAGAAAGATTACACTCTTTTGGGAACTGATTAAGAGAGAAACACAAGAATATTGGTATGTTCAATACAATTAAGATTAATCTGTCTATTTAGACTACTAAAACCTTTCCTCAAATCTTGGTATGTAGTCTGTCATCCAGGACCATATTTGACACTGCAGCCTTAATGCTCTTCAAGTCAAAAATTTATTTGTGATCTGCCCCTCTCCATCAGTTCTCAAGCAAACACTGAAGAATTCAGCAGTGTAGGTGGACACAATCAGTTTGGTGCTCATTAATGTCTCTTGGGTCTTCCCATGAGTCGGTCCCAACTCAGCACTTTCCCTGGCTAAGTCGGTTCCAGGTTTGAGTTTGATACCATTCTCACAACCTCTTCTGGCCTCCTGTGAAACACTGACGCTTACACGCAGTATGACTTTCCTTTGCAATTAGGGAATCTCTTCTCCAGAAGTTCTTCCCTATGTAGCATACTTCAACCCGACCACTTCCTCACCTTGAATGTCCTTCAGCACTTGGGTTTTTGCATGCCATGCATTTAGCAGTGACAGCTCTCTTCAGGGAAAGTCCCTGCTTCCACTTAAAATGGACACACAGCCTAGATGCGCTGCATGATCTGCTGACTTTGGTACTTGTTAGCATGTTGCCCCTCTGGGCATCCTGGGAGCAGGCTGATGTCACCATGCCTCCCACATTCCACAGCTGTTCTATAAGCTGTGGCTCCACTACATTCTTGAGATTCCACAGATATTGCACAAGTTTGCTGACATTACCTGATCTTCCGGCTTCCACAGATGATTGGTGAACTAGTGAAAGCTACTTGTTTTCAAAGATAGAAAGTGAAAGATGAAGAATTTTCCTAGGGATATTTGTATTACAACACTTCCTTATTTTGCATCCATGCCCTAGGGATTATAGTCTTCTGCTCAAAGCATTGTTTTTTTCTCCCCCAGCCCAATCCTTAATGACATCTCCATTTTCTCTTTTCTATCAGACATAAAAACCAAAAGCACTAAGGGGACATACGAGGCATATTGGTGCATGCCTGTAATCCCAGAACTGAGAAGGCTAAGGCAAGAGGATTACTGCAAGGTCAAGGCCAGCCTTCATTACATAGCAAGACTCTGTCTCAAAAAACAAAACCAAAACAAAGGGTGGGGAAAATGAAGCTGGAAATGGTGGTGCATGCATTAGTGGGGAGGCTGAGGCAGGAGGACCATGAGTTCAAGCCCCATGTGAGATATACAGTAACATCCTGTCTATAAGTCTATGAGTCTAAAAGAGAAGGAGGGGAGGGGTGACATATACTGAGATGGGGGATGTACTTGGGATTGTGATGCTGGCATAGCAGCAGACATGTGGTCCTTGGGGAAATCCACTGATAACAGGAGCCAGTGAGAAAGGCAACAGAAGTTCCCCATAGGGGAAGGAAAACACAAGGAAAATCCCCTTCAAAGCAGAGCAATGGACATTGCACAGGAATAGCCCCACCAGAAAGGTCTATAGAAACAAGAATTTGATATTGTTTTCTGTATTATTAGGCAAACAAGTACTATATTTTAAGAGTGGAACCTCATTTAACTCCAGAAAATATCACATCAAAAAATGCACAACAGCAGACAGCCTGACGGTGGCAAAGGTGAAGAAGGAAGCCCTTACCCGTCCCAAATCTGAAGCCAAAGCAAAAGCTTTGAAGGCCAAGAAAGCCCATCCACAGACACACAAGAAAGATCCAAACATCACCCACCTTCTGCCGTCCCAAGACATTGCGTCTCTGGAGGCAGCCCAAATACCCTTGGAAAAGCGCCCCCAGGAGAAACAAGCTTGACCACCATCATTAAGTTTCCCTTGACCACAGAGTCAGCCATGAAAAGACCAAAGACAACAACACACGTGTTCATTGTCGATGTTAAAGTCAGTAAGCACCAAATCAAACAAACTGTAAAGAAGCTCTATGACATCGATGTTGCCAAGGTCAATACCCTAATCAGGCCTGATGGAGCGAAGAAGGTATATGTTCTACTGGCTCCACATTATGATGCATTGGATGTTGCCAGCAAAATTGGGATCATCTAAACTGAGTCCAGCTGGCTAATTCTAAATATATACCTTTTCCCCCAGTTTTAAAAAAAATGCACAATGTGTTTTGTTTTAGCTCAGATTATCCATATGCATAATATTTGTATCTATGTGTGGGCAGTGTGAGAAACCTCCCCAAAAGGTCTTTACCAACTAAGTATCAGATAATTAGATGGTTTACTCAAGGGACAAATCTTTTTTTTTTTTTTTTTTCTTTTTTGGTGGAACCGGGGATTGAACTCAGGCCCTTGCACTATAGTGGATCACCGTGAGTTCTAGGTTCTAGGCCAGCCGGGATTGCACAGCAAGATCCTGTCTCACTCCCCTGTTCCGGAGGCAGCCCAAGTACCCTTGGAAGAGCACCTCCAGGAGAAACAAGCTTGACCACTATGCCATCATCAAGTTTCCCAACTAAGTTCACCAACAAAGAGCAATCATATAGTCAGGGGTGGTGGTGCATGTTTAAAATCCCAGCATTCTAGGAGCCTGAGGCAGGAAGACTGCACGTTTGAGCCCTGCCTGCCCAATGTAGCAATTTAATGAGACCCTGTCTCAACAAAATAAAACAAAACAAAATCCGAATCTGAAAACAAAAACAAAAACAAAACCTACAAGGACTAGGGATGTAACTCAGTGCAAAGGACTTGTGTTCAATCCCCACTGTCATAAAAAAAAAAAGCAAATTATACAATTATTGGGAATCAAACTCAGGACCTCACACTTACCAGGCGGGCACTTGTGCCTCTGAGCTACATCGCTAGTCCCTGTATGTACCATTCAAACTGAAGTTTAACTTGGATCCAGTATCTCTTTATGTGATTTAATAGATTCTGAATATAATAAAATTGGAACATACTGCAGAGAACAAAATACAGTTTTTAGGTTAAAGAGAGAATTTTCCTAATTAAAAAAAAAAAATGAGAATCACCCAACACAGTGGCACACCCCTGTAATCCCAGCACTTGGGAGACTGAGGAAGGAAGGTGGTTTGGTAGCTAATTGCCCTAAAGTCAACTTAAAATCATTTTCAGTCCCACCAGGACTCTCTTACATTTTGAGTTCACTGTGCTATTCACTGACAATAAATAAATAAATGAGACTTTTTTTTTCTGGCGGTACCAGGTATCAAACTCAGGATGTTGCACTTGCCAGGCAGGTACTTACACCACTGAGCTATATCCCCAGCCCCTTTTAAATGAGATTTTTTCCCCAAAATTTTATTGAGAAACAAATAGCAATGAGACAGTTTCAACTCAAATTGGTAGGACAGTTTCAATAATTAACACATTGCATACTGTCTTCCTAGTGGTTATTTGTTGTACAAGATGCAGACATGATATCCTACTTACACACACTATTAGAATAAATCCCTCTATTCATTGAATTAAGAGAATGTAGCTATATA
>NW_004524611.1:16567574-16568046 GCF_000260255.1 Octodon degus | reverse complement strand
TTAGGTTGTTAACCCTCCAGAAGACAAGCTTATTGTTATTACCATACAACCTAGGCTGTTGAGCTTAACCTCACTATCTGTCTGAATATAAAACATCTTAGGCATAACATGGAACAGGTATTTTTCATTAGGTATTGATGTTAAACTTTAAGTCCCTACAGAATATGACAAAAAAATTAAAAATTAAAATATATTTAAAAATAGGAATAAAGAATTATATATGTTTACACATAAGTCCAGAAATCTAACCATGTATAGCATTGTAGCAGGACAGTCCTGCAACACTCCTTTTCCTATTTCCTGCCTTCATTCACCACCCCTTCCTTTTTAAACAATCATCTACCTGAGAGACAGCACAGCAGCAACCAGCGTGTCATGACAAGCAACACCTATTCAGAAGACCAGAATAACAGGCACTCCATGCATGAACCTACTATTACAAATTGCCATCTTCAGTGCAGTTGCTTAGTTC
>NW_004524611.1:16563853-16566588 GCF_000260255.1 Octodon degus | reverse complement strand
TTGGCCAGGCCAGTGAATTCCTCATCTGAATGGTTGGGAGACCGTAGCAGCTGGTTTCGTAGCTATCAGGTCTTGTTTCAGGTATGGTGGTTTACAGGAACTGAAATGGTGGTTGAAAACTTTACACACAACTGAATCATGAAGTAGTAGCCTGAAGACTCCGCTTTCCTTCAATAACTTGCTGTTGCCACATTTCTGATTTTAGAAATTAAGTCAAAGTGTTAAAAAGAAAATTCTGCATGTTCTTTATACATTTAGAAGCATTTACATTTTTTGTAAGTATATATTTATTTTAAGTTGTACTGGTGTGCTAATAAAACCAGATCATTGAAATTCAAAAAAAAAAAAAAAAAGAAAGAAACAAATAGCAATGAGAAAGTTTCAAAACATATTAGTAGGACAGTTACAATAATTAATACATTGCATATTGTTGTCTTCATAGTAATTATTCATAGTATGGCCTTTTTTAATAATACTTTGTCTGCCTGGTCCAGAATGAGCCCTCATCAATGGGAGTCAGACTGTGGTAGCTCCAATCCAGCCCATTAGCTCCCAGCTCACCTAGAGAATGTACTGGGGAGCATCTCAACCCAGGCTATCAGAGCAAGACCTGATGGCCTCCTAACTCTATCAGGGACACAGAATCAGTAGGAGACAGAGATTAGTGATTTGTCACACAGGATTTGAGGCAAGATGGGAATCCACAGTGCAGGCCACAGGAGGGCCAGAATGAAACTCTTGAGCTCAGACTGAAACTGCTGTTCTGGGAATCTTCAACTCCACTCCTAAAACTTACAAGTGACTGAGCCAGGCTCTGACCTGAGTCAACTGATGGTGAACTTCAGTCATATTGACTACATATACATCCCAACAACACCTAGAAGACCTAAGAGTAAATGGACAATTACCACAGCCTGGCCAAGTTGACTCATGAATCCCTAACCTCCCTGTCCTTGCTTTCACTGCTTTGCCTGCTATTCGTATCTGTCCCCTCTTGAGCAGAGACTCTATTTTGTTCCCTGATGTAGCTGTAGGCCTAGAAGAATGCATGGGAAACTGCTCAATAAATAGCAATTGGACAAATGAATTGCAGCCTCTTGTGGGATGCTTAGACCTCCTATTACCCCTACTCTCTTTCTAATGTTCCTGTATTTCCTGGGCCCCATGGAAATCAGACCATGGTCACTCTGATCAAGCCCTCCCTTTCTAAAGTCATCTCTTCATTTCTAGACAAGTTGACCATTGGACCAAATCACTCTTGCTGCAACCGTCCCTCCCTGGTCTCTGGCCCTGACTACCCCTCGTCACTGCTTCTATGTGATCACCCTTCCCATTTTGCCCTTTCAGTGGTGGTGGTAATGGTGGTGGGGACTGGGGATTGGATCCAGGGGCTTTGTACAGAGCTACATCCCCAGTTCCTCTCCACTTTTATTTTGAGACAGAGTCTGGTTAAGTCACTAAGTTGCCTAGACTGGGCTTGAGCTTGCAATCTTCCTGCCTCAGCCTCCCAGAGAGCTAGAATTACAGTTGTGTACCACCATGTCTAGTTCCAGTTTTTAATGATAGCCTTCACATACCTTTTCTGACTCCCAGCTTTCACTCTGAGTGTGGTAGCCAAAGCAAGAATCACCCTCCACACGTGACCCTTCTGGTGCAGGAAGGAGCTCTCACCTCTCTTATTCTGTTAATGTAGCTTCAGGTCCCAGCAACTTCATCGCCAGGCACATTGGTCCTGGGACCTAACTATACCTACATGGTTCCTACTTTTCATTAAACTTTCTTGTTTACAAAACTCCTTTGACTTCCTGGTACCTAGAAGAAGATCCCAACTTAGACTGACCCTGACCACCTCACTTCCTGTAGAAATCAGAGAGAGAGAGAGAGAGAGAGAGAGAGAGAGAGAGAGAGAGAGAGTCTCCCCACCCCAGACACACACCTGCCCCAGACAGATGGGCCCAGCTCATGGATATCTGTCCACCACATGGTACCTTCCCATCTCTTCACCCGTCAGCATCACCTCTTCTGACAGGTCTCCAGTTCCCTGGCAGTGATTCCTCCTGCTCTAGTGAATGTACCCCAAGGGTAGATGTCCTAGAATCTCTGCTGCCTTATGCTGACCTCTCTTATCTTGAGCTACATCCCTCATACTAGGCTTGCTGCCAGGCACTTGCTGCTGGCCACTTGTCATTTTGTCTGATATAATGGTTTAGACAGAGTTCTGGGTCACCAGTACAGTGCTGAGGTTCAGGGGGTTAATGAAAAGGTGGCTGGCTTCCTACTCGCGGGATCATATTCTGCAACACGGCTGCCCTACTGGGCTGGGCAACATGGAGAGAATTCTTCACCAAGATAATGTATGTATCATCGCTGGGGCCCTGGTGAGCCAGCAGCTGACTGCCTATATCATGGAGGGCAGCAGCTATGATCCTTCTGCAGCTGGGGTTTGTGGCATCTTCTCAGTACCAAGAAGTCAAAGGAGGTTTATAAGCACGAAAGTTTAATGAAAAGCAGGAAACCACTTAGCTGTAGTAAGACCAATATGCCTGGCAATGAAGATGCTGGGACCTGAAGCTATATTAAAAGAATGTGGGGGGGCTGGTGAGATGGCTCAGTGGTCTAAAGCACCTACTTAGAACAAATTTAGCAAAAGCACAGGGACCACGGTTCAATCCCCCAGCACCACATGCCAGCCAGCCCCGCCCCCTGGTGGGCTGAGCTGGCCACACACACACACA
>NW_004524611.1:16548014-16562968 GCF_000260255.1 Octodon degus | reverse complement strand
ACATGAAATTTATAAACAATATCATCTACCTACCAGACTAAATAAACATAATGTCCTAACTCTAAAGGACCAGGCAGGATAATTTATAATGAAGTAATATGCATAGATATATGTAGCACAATATATAATATAATAATACTGATCATATATGTGAATGCTTGGGCCCACTTACTCTAGAAGGCATAAAGCAGAAGCTGGCTCCCTATGCCTCTGCTCAGAATCACGGCTACAGATGCAGAGGGACCCAGGAGAGCTGTGTGTGCACTCAGTCACCACAGGAAGCATTGTCTCTGGTGATGTACCTTCCAAAGTAATGAATCATTTTTAGTGACATACTGAACAAAAGAAAGTATAATTTTAGGATTGTACTGTAGGCACATTCCTAGAAACCCAGCATGTATTTGAACTGTGACAAGTACTCTGTATGACATAGAGGACAGAGTCAAGATCTGGGAACAGATTAAGAACAGGTTTTTCACTGACAGCAATGTGCAAGGAGATTACAAATTAATACAGTCTCTGTCCTCACGCTGACAATCAAACGCGGCTCCCTACTTCTCTACTTCCATGTGAGAACAGTACATTCCCAACTGAAAACTAACTGCTTTTGTGACACAGAGTAGACTTAGAGTTGCTGGATACTTAAAATTTAGATGAAATTCTCCGTATGTATGCTGGCAAGTGACTTAAAATGTGAGACCTTACATGAACCAAGTGAGATCTGCAGGCTGCTCTTGACCGATGGATGACCAGGCTGCAGCCTGGGCAGGAGAGCATAAGGTAAGAAGCCAGTGGCGGGACCAGGTTGGCATCGGAGGATTGGGCACAGTAGGGAGCAGGACTTGGAGCTGTGGACCTGGAAACCACTGACACATTCTAAGTAAGGGCTTGGTTGCCTAGTTGAATAGCTGTGCATTTCACATAAATCACCAGGCTACAAATCACAGGAAAGTACCAGGGGAAGAACCGGGGGTCCCTGGAGGGCGATGACAGTCACGAGGACAAAGCCATGGAGAGACTAGCTTGCTGTGGAGACTGACCTGATGTGGTGAGGGCAGAGGTGGGCTCCCCAGTTTCTGACCTAGTGTCATGGTAGTAGGGATACTGAGGAGAGGCAGGTGTGAGAGGAAGCTGGTGGGCTGATGTGTGTGCAGGGTGGAGGGGGCTTTTGCCTGGGCACGTGTTCAAATTTCACAAGAAGTAAGTTTACAAACTAGGGATAGAGTGAGGAGATTTCTTCTTGTTCTTTTATCCAGACCACCTTGTATATTGACAGTGGACCCCAAAGAGGATTTCAGTGGGGAATTCTCGAACTTCACTGTGTATCAAAATCTCTCCGGGAGCTAACTAGATGGGGACATTGCAGGTCCCACTCCCAACTGCTCAGTCCTGTCTCTGAGCAGCATAGGGGGTCCTGGGACCTGAAATCTAGCTGGACTTCTGCGGAGCTTTTGCCATAATCTGCAGCATCCTAATTTAGGTTACCAGCAGCACTGGCTCTGCAGTTTCCATGGCACATTCTGGAAACTGAGACTGCACTCAGCTTGGAAGGAGCCGACTAGGTTCAGGAGGCCAGGGCAGCAGAGGCGGGTCATGTGCATTCAGGCAGGGTGTGGGGAGCCAGAATTCAGCTGGCCAGCTGCAGGCCACACCCTGGCATCTCACCTTCTCCCTCTGAATGTCTGGGCCACTGGCATGATGCCCTCTGAGGAGTCCCTAAACCATGTTTCCATGATGTCAGGAAGGCCAGACCTGCTTAAGGGTATTGTGTGCATGATGGTGGTACAGGGGACTGAACCCAAGGCTTTTTGCTGAGCTACATCTCCAACCTTTTTGAGACAGAGCCTAAATTGCCCAGGTGGGCTCAAATTTACAGCCCTCCTGCCTCAGTCTCCCAGAGTGCTGGGATTATAGGTGTGTACCCCACCTCCTGCTCAGACCTGTCCTTAACAGTGTTCTGTGACTGTCCACATTGCTTCTCTGTTTCATGCATTCATAGAGGAGCCTCCATGGCTTTCATCCCAGACCCCACACCCAGAGACTCACACATTCATGCCCTCTTCTGGTATCTAGAGAAGAGCCCAGGTCCTTACTGTTGCCTGACCCTGACCTAGTCTGCCACTTTCCCTCCCCTGCCTCTAACCATGACTGCCTTTCCCTGACACACTGCCTGAAACAGTGCACATTTAAGAGATAGTATTTGACCCAAACTACTCAAATTTTTGCACCTCTCTTTTGTGAGGCAGAACAAAGGTCTTCTCTCATGGCTTTGCCATTCTACCTGTGCTCTCAACTTGTGTTTCAACGCCTTTGGTCAATGAAGTCCTTTGTCATCAGCATGAGCCTCACTCTTCTCCAAGCAGAACATATCCTCAGCTGCCCCTGAAAGTCCCTATTGTATTTGCACAGACAGTGCACCATGAGACGAAGAGGTCGAGTTCCGGAGCCAGACTGTCTAGGTTTGAATTTCTGCTCAACTGGTTTCTAGCTGTTGCACCAGGCAAGTTACTTAACTATTGTCTTCCTTTTCTCATCTGTAAAAGGGGGACACTACCTGCACTAATACCATACAGGAGTGTTTTGGAAAGCAGATATTCTGAAGTCAATACTGATAGTTGTGAAGAAGGGGCAAAGAGAGACAATAATAGTATCTAGCTCATAGAGTTATTATGGGAATTAGAGTTAATATGCTTAGAATAATGCCTGATGTGCTCACTGGAAGCTACTTATTACCTTTTTCTTTTCTAATGTTTGTAGGTGTGTGCATGTGCACACAGTGGGTCCAATGCGGGGTCTTGTATACATGCCAAGCATGTACTCTATCACTATTTCCTCTGAGTGTGAAAGTAATAACTATTTATGGCAGAAAATTATCAAAATGAATAGGGGAACCCCAGCACAATAATTGGATGTATAAACAAATAAGATGTATAACAAATAATATAAACATTATTTTTGGGAACAAAAATAATGCATACACCAAGGAAACAACTAACCTGGTGGGCAGGAGTATGCATGATGGACTGGAAAGTCTTCACTGAAATTTGAAGCTTATAACAAAGTCTCCAAAGACAAAGGAGCATCTGTTAGATAAACAGGAGGGAAGGACCCAGAGGAAGAACAGATAGAAAGACAGGCATTACACAGCTTTGTCCCCTCGTAGTACATCCTCTACCCCTGCATCACTCCAGGGTACTATGGGGGAAGTGGACGGGAGGATGCTAACATGTCGGACAGGAAACAGGCAGGGCTGGAGAATGGAAAGCTACCTGGGGCTTCATTTCCAGGAATTTGTTTATGTATTTGGTACAGGGTCTCACTATGCAGCTTGGACTCATGGTCAATCCTGTTTTCAGCCTCCCCAGTGCTGGGATTATAGGCATGCGTGGTGGCCAGATCAGCAAGCCTGGGGGTGGGCTGGTGTGGCATGTGGTGCCAGGGATCAAACCCTGGTCCCTGCACTTGCCTAAGCAGGCACTTAGTTGGCTGAGCTATCTTGCCAACCCCATTTCTAATAATTTGAATGAACAGTAGAATGGTTGACCTTGTGCAACAAGGAGCCTCGTTCCTGGGGCTCTGATGGAGGAGGGAAAGCCACCTGTCAGGGCCACTGTGCAGTCTGTGCTGAGCAGCCTGAACAAAATGGTCTCTAAGGCCTGCTGTGTGGGCAAACTTGGGACATGAATGTTGGGTATGCATGGGGCTTTGTCGCTTTGCTATCTGACACATGAAGACAGCACACACCAAGGCTACAGACACCAAGGCTAGTGGAAGGAGGCTGGACATTAAGGCCGAGACAGAATTTTATTCTGTAAATCAGAAGGCACTGAAATGCTTCATCCATTTAATGGCAAGTCTGTCACAGGTGCTTTGAGGACACTGCAAGAAAATATACCTATTAACCTATTAGATTGATATAATCAGAGAATAAGGACCTTTCCTCCAGGGTTAGCAACATTGAAATGAAGAGGAAGAACTATGAAGACTGTAGGGAAAAAACATAAACAAGATAATCACTTTTTCACACATGCTCTCGACAGGTAGGCCATGTCCTCCCCTGTCAGAGCTATTACTAACACCTTTTTTCACAGGCTGTTGTTGTAAGGAAAAATTTATAAAAGCCACTTGAAAAAGGCCAATCAGGCTGGTATAGTGATGCCATTTAGCTATTGTTAGCATCACTTGCAAAATCCATTTCCTCTAATCTCAACTATGAAACCTTCATCTCTGACAGTAACCTCTTTCCATTACAGAATCTGCCCAATACCTGATGCTAGTTAGATACAGGAAGGACAGAGAAAACTAGTTTTAACTCGGAGACACTTACAGAAATTGAGACCGCAACAGTAAATGAGAAAAACACACATTTGAAATAATAAGTCCAGCAGTAAAAGTTCTGCAGTTGGAGACCTGTGTGGAATCTGGAGGAAGAGATCAGTAACCTCACAGCTGATGGCTGAAGCTTGGGGAATAAATGGGTACCAAGGAAAACAGCACAGAAAGGACAGGTTGATAAAATGGTGAAACATCGTGGAGCAGCCAGTTAGGGATGGAAATGAACAAAGAGCATGGGAAACAGGGATGGTCTGTAGAACGGAATAGAAATAATTTCTAACAATTATTTTAGCCTGATGTGGTGGTACGTGCCCATAAACCCAGCACCTCAGAAACTGAGGCAGTAGGATTACAGCAAACTTGAGACCAGCCTGGACTACACAGGGAGTTCAAGGCCAGCCTAAATTACAGAACAAGATCTCATCTCAGAAAACCTTAAAAAAAATTTTTTTAAATAACAAAATGTCCACATAATGGCCAAGATCAGTTGTAGGCCCCCTCAGATGATCTGAAGTGCTTACTCTTTAGGGTGGCTTCAGTATGTGTTTCAATCAAGCACAAAGGGGCTGATCCTTCACGTTCAGTGACTTACCTCGAGATCTCCGCAAAGCCTTTTTAGGTGCCCATGGACTTGCCCAACCCAAGCCGTCATCTGGAACTTTCTCTTTACGACATATTTACAACCTATCCTAAGACCTAGTTTATCTTTTCTAGAACATTTCATAAACATAACTATTTCTTCCTTCTCTGTGTAAAAAAAATGTACACTCTTGTTCCAGAAATTATGATAGTGTACCCTGGGGGGGGGGTGGCTTAAAAACCTACCCAACTAACGAGCAGCTTAGTTCACCATCCATCCTTTGAGAAACAAAGTCAAGCTGTATGTAGCAAATGCTGAGACAATGTTTCATGAACTGTTCTGTGAAATTAGAAACCTGTATTACATTGTCAATTACCATATATATGATTTAATGCTTTTTCAAAAAGGCCAGAGTCCCAAAATCTTTTCTCCCATCAGATTTTCAACCTAGCTTTCTCTGTGGTTATTATCTCTTTCTATGAATAACCCAACCAAGAAATCTAAATTGCACACCGCTACCCAACAACCAAGTACTCTTTTCAGGGTGCCTACAGCCAGTAACACCTTCATTTTGTTTTGTTTTTGTTTTTCATATTTTTGGTTGTTGGTCTTAAGTATTGTACTACACAGAATGAGCTGCAGCTCACAATATCCTATATGTGGGAGTAATTCTGTCAATGGTTCTATGTTGAATTGTGACAGTACAGTTTCTACAGAACTATGAAGAAGCACAGAAGGAAAAGGAAACCTCATATTTGTAACTGAGAAATGGGTTGTCAAAAAAAAAAATTTAAAGGTTAACTTTCAGATTCCATTTATAGTCTGCGTTTTAGCTGAAATAAATTTACCCCTGCACAAAAACACACTCAATTTCCTCTTCTGAAAAACTATTGTTTAATAGTGCACTTCATTTATGCTACAGGGTGAGCAGGGTTGGGAAAACAATGGAAGGTCATCCCTCAGGTTGGGAAAATTAAGGGATCGCCATCCTAGCCCTGCAAGGAGCCCTGTCACCAGGCAGAGGCCACAGCCTTCCTTCCCCGGGCTCTGCTCTTTATTTGGATTAATCCTTGCCTGTTGAAGTTAGAAGTGGAGTTAGGAGAGGTCTAGCTGCTGGAGTGAAATGTTAAGAGGTCACAGCGGTCAGGAGAGGCTGACTGAGTAAGCTCTTTGAGAGCATCCTTAGAAACTAGAAGTAGGAGTAAATCACTTGTCTTCATAGGAGTGGAAAGAGGATGAGGGCCGGAATCAGAGGCCAGAGCTAAAGGCGTCTGATCTGCACCCTCAGGTTATTCACCACTCAGTTGGATGTCCTAGTCAGTACAGGAGCCTGGGAGGCTCTGCCTACAGTACTGCCAGACTGCTCTTGGAAACATGGCCGTTGCTCCAGAAGCCCTTCAGCATAGTTATCACAGCAATCTTTTTTGGGGTCACTTCCCCCTCATTAATAAAATAAGTTCTTCAACACCAAGTTTCCTTAATTACTTAATGAAATCATAAAATGCAATAGCACGTTCCTTGTCAAATCTTAAAGCTGGATTAGGGACAATGGCTTCAAAAGACAGCCTCTATTCCTCTTCCTAGCAAACAACCCAGAACATTCTTTCCAGTGCCTTTTGTGCTTGCTACACTGATTCCAACTAGTAGAACCATTGGAACTTTATTCCTTATCTTCCATCTCCATGTTGGAAAGAAAGGCTCCTCTGGTGAGAGAAAAATGGTTTAGTGCAAACTCCCTTCCAAAAAAGGTTGACTGGTCCTCCAGCTTCCTTCTGTTCCCAGCACTTAATGTGACTTGCCTCTCAAGTTTTGAAGGCTGTTTTCTGGGAAATCCACTAGGTTTCTGGTCACTCTGCCACGATGATATACCCAATCTGCCCCATGCTCTAAAAGGAAAGGTTTGAGGTGAAAGGGACACAGCCTAAACTGTTCACAGTCACAAAATAAGGCAAGGGCTCTTAGACTTAGGAAGTGACGAAACAGGTATGCGGCTCTTTCATGTAGATTCTCTGATATTTAATTCAGCAGTAACTCTGAGAGAACTTTTGCTCATACCCATTACATTCAAAGGCTTCTCTCCAGTGTGAATCCTCTGATGGCGAACAAGGGCTGAGCTATACCTGAAGGCTTTTCCACACTCACTACATTCATAGGGATTCTCCCCTGTGTGGATTCTTTGATGCTGAATAAGGCCTGAACTATAGGTAAACTTTCCTCCACATTCCATACATTCGTAGGGCTTCTCTCCAGTGTGGATTCTCTGGTGCTGATAGAGATGTGAGCTCTGGCTGAAGGCCTTGCCACACTCATTACATTCATAGGGCTTCTCTCCAGTGTGGATTCTCTGGTGATGAATAAGGGTAGAGCTCCTACTGAAGGCCTTGCCACACTCATTACAAGCATAGGGTTTCTCACCAGTGTGGATTCTCTGATGGTGAGTAAGGGTAGAACTCCAGCTAAAGGTTTTCCCACATTCATTACATTCATAAGGTTTCTCCCCAGTGTGGATCCTCCGATGTAGTATGAGAGCGGAGCTACAACTGAAGGTCTTTCCACAATCATTACATTCATAAGGCTTCTCCCCAGTGTGGATCCTCTGGTGTTGAATAAGATGTGAGCTCTGGCTGAAGGCCTTGCCACATTCATTACATTCATAGGGTTTTTCCCCTGTGTGGATTCTCTGATGTTGAATAAGGTCTGAAGTTCGATTAAAGCTCTTGCTACATTCATCACATTTATGGGGTCTGTCTCCCAAAGGAAGTCTCTGATGTGAAATAAGGTTGGAATTCACAGTGAAGCTGTTTCCAAACTCATTGTATTTCTCATTTCTCTCTCCCATGGAGGAGAGCTTTCCCTCAACTGTCATTTGACCAAAATCTTGAATTTTCCTATTCAATCTTTTCCCAGAGGAGTTCCCTAGTTGCCTTTTTAGACTGACTTCTTGTTCATAGGCTTCTTCAAATTTAAGACCCTGAGAAATATCCTTTTGGAATCTTCCCAATAGCATCCCATGTGATCCTGAATCTTCTGAAATTTCTCGATCACTTTCAGTCCTGGATTCACTATCTGGCACAATAAGAAAAGCAACGTTACTTGTTTCACATGGAAAAAAAAGAGAAGAAGTCAGAGGAAAAGATAATCAATGTGACTGATTTTTATAGCACAAAAGCAAATTCCTTTTACCTGACTGAAAAGAGGTCTATCCTGTATGCATGTAGCTATAGCAAAGTAAGATAACTGGCCAAAGGAAACAGAAAGAACAAGGTAGAAAGTAAAATCAAGGAGAAAAGAACTGAAAGAACAGAGAAAGTAGAAGCTGTCAGGAGGGAGGATGATCAGGCAAGTTGAGAACCAAAACTAGAAGAGAAAAGACATATTGTTTAACAAGTAGCAAAGTCTTCAGACAGGTCACAGGCTGTAGATACCACTGGGGAGATGGTGGCTGCAAGAACAGTTTAAGGGAGGGCAAATATAAGAAACTGACAAAGAGGGCTGCAGAGAAAGGTGAGCAGGTAAGGGTGAAGAGCAGCACAGTGGGAGGAGCAGGAGAAGGAGACAGGATGGGCGGGGAAGGACTCCTTACCACCCCTCCCTCCTGACAGCTTCTATTTTCTCTGTTCTTTCAGTTCTTTTCTCCTTGATTTTACTTTCTACCTTGTTCTTTCAGTTTCCTTTGGCCAGTTATCAGCAGGGCCATCCTGTCTGCAGTGCACTGCCTGTGCCACACCCACAGAAGCAGGCAGGATGGGGGTTAGTCCACCTCCGAGTGCTAGGCCAGAAGGCTATGCTCGTGTGAGAGCCTATATAACCACCTCAGTATTTGTTTATTTATTTATTTATTCATTCATTCATTTTGTGTGTGTGGCCAGCTCAGCCCACCAGGGGGCGGGGCTGGCTGGCATGTGGTGCTGGGGGATTGAACCGAGGTCCCTGTGCTTTATGCTTAGCTTGTTCTAAGTAGGTGCTTTAGACCACTGAGCCATCTCACCAGCCCACCACTTCAGTATTTGATGTCTCTGTTTTTCACTACTTCTAGAGAAAAGGTAAAGGGTCAACATAGCATTTATAGCTTGCTTTTCATTTTAAAAAACAGACAGGACAATGAGTGTCACAGACAGGAACAGCTGTATTTCTCTCACCTGAACAGGACCTCTTTCTGTTCTTAGTTCTCTTTAACCAGGCCCTTTGGCCCTTCCTCACTCAAACCAAGAGATCATGCTAGGATTCAGTATGGGAAAGAGACTTGGAATAAGGAAGCTCCTCCAGCTCACTGTGTGGCTGCAGAGCCAGTCGAGACACACTTTCCAGGACACAGAAAGGAACAGTACAGGGAGGGCTCAGGGGGGAGTCAGTAAGGGCCCCCTGCACTGCTCAGGAAAATGTTTTCACTGAAAGTGGGATAAAAAAACAAGGAATTAATCCTAAAGATTACAAAGGCTATTTCTCCTTAAAACAAATTTACATTTCTATAAAAGCAGCAGGTGCCCTTAATCCTAAAGAAAGCAGAGGTCCCTAGGAGAATCCAGCAGACTAGAGGTAGAGACAGAGTTGTTCAGAATGCTGAAACACAGAGCCGTTCACACTAATCTTTTAGAAAAGCTGCTAGACTATACATTAAGTAAATTTAGAGCTCTAAAATCTGGAGCTCTAAAATCGAGGCACAAGCTTAGCCACCCAGCAGCTGCACAGAACATCTGAGATCTCCAAGCTTACTTCCTTCTCCATAAAATGAGGGCAACGCCAGCTACACTGATTAGTGTCACTGTGAGGAGTATAACTGAGTGAATAAATACAAGTGAACACTGTTACAAGCTGCAGATTACCATATAAATGTAAGTTTTGGCTATCACTGCTATTAGAATTTTTTTTTTTTTTTTTTTTTTTTTGGTGGTACTGGGGATTAAACTCAGGACCTTGTGCTTGCCAGGCAAGCACTTATTCTACTGAGCTATCTCCCCAGTCCCACTATTAGGATTTTCTAAGAGAAGGCTAATCCCTACTTGTTCACAGTGACAACACTGTTAGCAACCACCAAGAAAGCCAAGAAACCACAGAGTTGCACTGGAAGGTGCCCGTCCTTACCGAGTGAGAACACATTCCCATAGTTTTCCAGCATCACATCCCTGTACAAGTTCCTCTGAGCAGGTTCCAATCGCTTCCACTCCTTCCGGATGAAGTAGACAGCCACATCCTCAAATGTCACCAACTCCTGAAACAACATGGTCACACATACAATTTCAGAGTCAGGGTATGAACTGACAGCACCAAAAAATCAATTCATGATAGGGCTGAAAAAGTGCCTTCTGGCTGGGCTGGGGGGTGGGGGGTGAGCACACACTTGTAATCTCAGCACTCAGGGGGCTGAGGCAGGAGAACCACTATGAATTGAAACGCCTTTTGGGAAGTGGGGAATGAGGTCAGAGCAGAGGGTGAGAGACAAGAGTCCAAGACAGAAGATAAGGACCATATTCAGTAAGAAAGCAGTACGGCCCTGGGATGCCACTGAACAAAACTGTCCACAAATGGGAAGGAAAAGGGTAAAGAAAACCACAGCTCACCTGGGACTTGGCTTTTAGGAGAGCAGCTGCCAACATCTCATCGCCCAAACTGTCCTTGTTGGAAAAGGCAGGAACTCTCGAAGAAGGAAGAGCTGAAGGGCAGTAAGAGGGCACAGGGGTGAGTCTCCCTGCTCTCTGGCCCCTGGCCAGTCTTCTCAGTGACACTGCCCAGCCCTACGCTTCACGGCTGCTGGTTTTTTGTGGAACCAGGGATTAAACTCAGGCCCTTGCACTTGCCAGGGAAGCACTTACTCTACTGAGCCATCTCCCTGGCCCCTTCTGCTGCTGTTCTTACCCTTTTCCTAAGCTGGGCCAGACACAGGCTTCTCTTACACATCCCTTCCATCTTTCTACATCTCTGAACTCAAATTCCTTCATCAAGTTCTTAGGGGTACATGAGCAGCTTCACTCCATTCCTGCCTGCAAACACAACCACCAAAGCGCCTTTCTCCACCCCTAGACGAAATCTACACAATGCAAATGTTTGTTGTTTCTGTGCTGGGCCACACTCTTCCTGCAATCTGTAAGGTTACATATTTGTCTCAGAGATTCCAAACCTCTAGACAGAGCAGATTTTAACAAAGAAGAATCTTAATTTTTTTTTCCTGAAAAGGAAACAATACCCATTAAAATTAAAACTAGCTCGAAACTCAAGGACACAATAAAAGCAAAATACACTAGTGGATTCCTATCTACTTTATCCTACCTTTTGTCCATCATTGGACAAAATGATGTCAAAAGACTAAAGAGCACAATCTATAACTACAAAGTGTGCTAAGAGGTGCCTGAAAGACAGAATTTGGTGTTGGCAATCCTGCACGAAGTGCCCAAAACCTTTCAAAAATGACTGTTGTGAAACTTCTCCAGCTGTGTATTAACAACCAGTGACGGCCAGCACCACCCCACCCCCACAAGACTGTGAGCTAACCAAACAGATAGGGTGTATCTTAGCCCCCCTGGATTCTAGTTAATCTAAAAACTAGTAATGAGAAATTTCAACAGATGACTGCTGAATGACTGAATACAATGTGGAATGAACCCTTATTCCTCACCACTCTCACGCAGGGGCTGAGGTTCCTGAGACACATGATCAGCCTGAGTTTCCATGGGTAGCGCAAAACGTTCTGGTCTTGATCGCCTATCTGCAGACTCGGCAGGAAACAGGTTTTGAATGGGAATAAGTACTGCAGAAGCAAAAGTTCAAAGACAACTTAAAAGATATCTTCTGTATACAGAAAGAGAACAAGTAGTATCTCAGTTAATACCCAACAGCAAGTGGGACTCGTCTTCTAGACTCTGGTGAACGTATTCACCCGTTCCGTGATACACTACAGAAGGACCCAAAAAGGGCCCAGGCTTCCCTCAATGTCCTATCCATGGCTCCCTGCTGAACACTCTGATATCTACAAAAACAGGAAGTGCTCAGAGTCATCAGGATGAAAAGCCTAATCCTAGCTTCTGTGCCTACTCTTATACAGAAGGCAGTAGCTTTTCTTACAACTCTTTTAATCAAAATGTAAGGCCCTAAAGCAAGGGCCATTTTTTAAACATAAGATTCTGTATTATCCTACTTTCATAAGTACAACTATCTTCATTCCCCAGTTGATCCATAATCCAGAGAGTTCTGCTCTCTGTGGCTCTAGTGGATAAAATATAATCCTAGTTCTTAAGAGTATGGTTTGAATCTCAGGTCAAAGTTTCTATTTTGGGTTGGAAGGCTGTGGCAAGATCAACACAGCTAGAGTCGATACAGCAATCATGAAACAACCAAGAACGTGGGAGGGGCAGGGACCTCTCAGAAACCTCTGGGTTGGATCTGGTTAGTCATTCTTCATGTAACAAACATGTGAGCGCCAACCACACTGCAAGGAGTAAAACAATTAGGAAAGCAGAGTATCTGTGTGACAGCTGTACATACCCATAAGGCACAACAGGAAGAGGAGCCCTGTGTGGGACACCAGAAAGCTCAAAGAAGTCTGGTGACTGGTCCTGGGCAGCTTCCCAATGCCAATGCCATCACACAGTGGCAAGCAGGAAGGTACTAGCCCAACCCCAAGGGCAATCTAGGTGATATACTTGCACCACGCCCTCCTCCAATCTAGGTGATATACTTGCACCGGTGATATACTTGTACCAAACTGGGCCTCTTCAACTGTGGTCTAGGAACCAGTCAGCAAGCCAGTACTTTTACCTCAGAACAAGACTGTTTATGAGCAGACAGCCCAAACAAATCATCTCTTAGGACAAACTCTCCTTAGAAGCTGGGTGCAGTGGCACACATCTGTAGCCCCAGTGACTTGGGAGGCTGACGAAACCCACTTCTCCTTAGAAAGAGAAGTCAAAGGCTGATTCCACAGAAAAAAAAAGTACTGCTCTCTCCTCACAGCTGGCTTAAGCAAAGCTGGAACTCAAAGGCATATTGTTGAGAACAAGTCCCCAGTGTCTGACAGGCAAACAATGTTTCTGATAGAAAGAAACTCTCCACTGGGCTCCCACAGCCTTGGGTCCAGGCAGAGCTCGGCCCCTGTTCTGCTGCCAACCTTACTTCCTGGACATACTCCTGGCAGTGAGAACAGGCCACGGGAAGATTTACCTGCTAGATCCTTTCCTTCCTTTGAAGTTAGTCCCTAGAAGGCCAGTGTTGCAGTGATTGGGAATTTGACAGCCTCTGTTCAAGTTCCTGGAAAATCTCACTTTTGTTGATGTCAATCCTGTGTGTATGTATGAACTTTCTTTCTTTTTTGAGACAGGGTCTCACTATGTAGTTCAGGCTGGCCTTGAGCTCACTTTGTAACCCAGGATGGTCTCGAATTTATGATCCTTCTGCCTCAGCCTCCAGAGTGCTGGGATTACAGGCACATGCCACCATGCTCAGCATAAACTTTATTTCTCAGATAGGTTATTTAGAGAGAACTTTACTTTGGAGGGTGGTAGTACTGGGGATTGAACCCAGGGCCTTTGAACTGAGCTGCCATTTTAAAAATTTTGAGCAAGGGTTTTGATAAATAGTTAAACTCATCCAGACTGGGCTGGAACTTGCAATCTTCCTGTCTCAACCTTCCAGAGTGCTGGGATTACAAGTGTGCCAGGATTCAAATACCCATGCAGACCTCCACAGCTGGTAAGTTTCCTTTCAGCATCCTGGACAGAGCAGAAAGGCTACAGGGGGTTGACCTGGTCAATTTCCACCCAGGGTATGAAGTTCGCCTTGTTCTGTCAGCTGGTTTGCTAGATACACTCCGTTAATTTGCAGGCAGTCGGCTCCAACAAGGCATGGTTTAGCCATGCGAGGTTGGAACTACCTCCCATCCTATCAGACCTTCATCTCAGAGATCTAGTCGTCTATGCAGCTTCAATGACAGTTTCTTTACATGACTATTTATCAGAAACCAAATGATACCCACATTTGACCACCACCCTAACTTCGTACTTCTCTAGTTATTTAGCACGTCTCTACTAATTACTTAGTACTTAGTTCACAGACATCTGCACTGGAAGAAAAAAAAATCTTAGGTCCTAATTACTTCATGGGTTTCAAGCTCATCAACTTCCTATCCTCTTACGGAGTTCACATATACTCTTCAGGGAACAAACACTGCGGTGTTCAACCCTCTTCTTTCACACACCCAAATCAGTGATCAATACAATTAACACAGGAAGCCAGAAGCAGCTGTCTCCCTTCCCGTAAAAGACGCGACACACTGGGCTGCAGCAGGATCACGCTCGGGATCTGAGTCCGCACCTGCTCACAGCCCTAGATCTAACTTGTGTTCCAGAATTGTTTATTATCTGACCCGCGCTCGGACCCAGCTAAGTTAACAATAAACTTCCTCTCCTGCCACAACCGCAAAAAGCTAGAAGCCTCAAATGAGCGTGCGGGAGAAGTTTTAAGTCAGGGTAGCTGTCAGATGTTTTAAAGAGAGAAACACCTTAACGGCGATCCTGGAACTTTTGGAGGTACTGTTGAAGTCGCAAAATCAGAACCGGAACCCTTTCCCCAGCCACCAGGGTCCCGCTGTGTGTAGGAGGGGACCCGAGTCTGGGAGGAAGCGGAGTCGGGGACTGGCCCCACGGGAGGGAGGGGCGCCTCCCGCACCCCGCTCCGGGCGGGCTTGGGGATCCCGCGGCCGCAGCGGCACGGACACCACCCCTTCCCGGGGGACCACAGCCTCCGCTCGCCGCGAGCCCGGGGACGGCCCGACTCACCCTGGGGGCAGAGACGGGAGATTTGGGGGAACGAGACACGCACCAGGCCCTGTCGGACCCTGTCACAGACCTACACACCGGGGACAGAACAAAGAACGGAAGTCTCCTCCACTTTCACTTCCGGGTCGTCTTTTTCACTAACCGTCCCACCACCGTGCTTCCGACGCCATTTTGTTCTCTCTAGGAAAGTGGGAGGTCTTTACCTCTCTGTGGTTTACGGACTCAGGTCCGCTCACCCTCAGTCAGAGCGGAGGGGCCGAAAGCTGACGTGGCAC
>NW_004524611.1:16543902-16547914 GCF_000260255.1 Octodon degus | reverse complement strand
CTTTCAGGAAGGTCCGGAAATGGCAGGGCCCGGGGGGGGGGGGGGGGGGGGGTCCTCTCTTCCCCACCGGGCAGGCAGGTGGCGCCCTCTGCTGGGCTGGTCGGGGCAGGCACCGCACAGGGGTGGAAGAGGCAAAGGGTGGCCCATGGCGTCAGGGCCTGAGCTTTGGTTCTGCCGGATCGCGGACGTGCCTTCGCTTCTCTGATCCTGCCCGAGACGCGTGTAGGAAACGTGAGAGTCTTGAAGCTAGTTCGGGAGGCGGAAGCACAAGGTTCATAACGTCGAGCCCACCCTGGAAAATCTAATGATTTAACGAGACTCCCTTTCAAAACAAAATGAAATGAAAGGGCTGGGGAGATAGCTCAGTGGAATATGTGCTTGCCTGAGAAGCTCAAGGTCCTGAGTTCAATCCCTGGTCCCACCAAAAGAAAAAAAGAAATGAAAGAGCTAGGGGCCTAATGTGGTGGCACACTCTTGTAATCGAAGCACTCAGGATGCTGAGTCAGTAAGCACTTGCCTGGCAAGCGTAAAGGTCTGAGTTCAACCCCCGGTTCTGCCAAAAAAAGAAAGGAAAGAAAGAAAGAAAGAACCTATCACTCAATGTGATTCAGTCACTACCAGAAACACTCACATACATACTTATGCATGCACACTTGAGAAATTCGTGTATGTAAAAAAATTGGCCCTAAAATAAATAAAAATAAAAAATAAAAAGTAGGCCCTTACCAAGCCGTGCTAAACCCTTGCAATCCCAAGACTGAGGAGGCTGAGGCAGAAGGATCACGAAGTTGAGGGCTGTCTAAACTACATACAGAAACCCAGACTTTTAAAAACCCCAAAACCGAAAAAGATGTATTATGAGAAAATTGCTTCCAAACACATGTATGCTTTTTTAATGTACAAATACCCCATTTAAGTAACTAAAATTTGAAGGAAACATTCCAGCACAAGTTCTGTGCAAGGGATAAGAACAGAAGAGCGCAAGTTATGGAGAGAAGGAAAGCAGGGAAACCCTGCTAACATCAGGGTCTGAGAGGGGTGAGTGAGGGAACAGGTCTGGGGTCATTCGTGTACTTTTCTTTCTTTTAACTACGGGGGGAGGATATAGGGGATATAGCTCAGTGGCACAAGCACCTGCCTGGGAAGTACTAGGTCCTGAGTTTGATTCCTGATACGGGGGGAAAAGGCCCATTAATGACTGAGTAATTGAACCCCAGGCCTTCACAGTGGGCTACATCACAGCCCTCCTTTATTTTTTTATTTTGAGACAAGTTCTGTCTGAGTCACTAATAGCCCAGGCTGCATGTGGACTGTCCATCCCCCTCCCTCAGCCTCCTGGAGGATGCGGATTTCAGGCGCCACCCCCCAGGCTGTTGGAACCCTTGGTCCCCCTCCCAGCCAAGCCTCCCTAGGATCCTCATTCTCACAGCACCCAGTACTGATCATGCACCCACAGCCCCAGAATGGACAGTGCCAAGCCTCCAGTGACTTCATCTTAGGACAGTAATTGAAACAATTGGTCCCCATAAAACAAGGGGTACACTAAAAGATGAGGGAGTGCAAGGTCCTGTAGTAGGTGAGGAGGCTTTCCAGGGTGCCACAGGTCCATGAAGGGAGGAGGGATCAAGGCAGAGGGAGTTCAGCAGGAAAGAGGCATCCAGGGAAAAGCCCAGCAGAGAAGGAGTCGGGGTGACTCAGTGAAGGGCAAGATAAGAAGCCTGAGAGACTGAAAGCAAACAAAAATCCAGGCCCCAGGCTGGAGATGCCGTGGCTCTGGCAGGTCAGATGATAAGGGCCTGTCCTCAGGCTTATGGGATCCTCCTGCCCAGGATGTAATAAAAACAAGGTGACAGATAAAGCACACACAAGCCTCTATTCATCTCTGAAGAATGTCTTCTGGTTGTGCTGATAATTTTAGAAGAGTTACAATTAACTGTGCTTACTATGAGCCCTGAGTTATTCTTCTCTTCTCTTCTCTTCTCTTCTCTTCTCTTCTCTTCTCTTCTCTTCTCTTCTCTTCTCTTCTCTACTCTCTCTTCTCTTCTCTTCTCTTCTCTTCGTCCTGAGTTTCTATAAGCCACTTGTCAAACTTTCTTGCTGACCCCGTAGCTTGACTTCAGCCCAGCCCAGAGAGGCCTGAGATGTGGTTGCTTTTGTATAAAGTCCCTAGATAAGTGATGGTGACCCTTCTGTAGGGATCTTCTGGTCTTACTGTGAATGGTTCTACACTGGGAGACACGGCGGCAGGAATGACAAAGACAAGAAGACTAGGCTAGGTGGTCGCTTGTCTGCCTGATGGGCAAGACTAACTCAAGAACAACAAAAGGATCATTTATTTATTTATTTATACTTTTGCCAAGTTAGTAACATGTGACATAAGGTTGCCTAGTGACTAATAGCTGACCTGAACCAGACAAGATGTTTTTTTCAGGACTGAGGTAGCTTGTTTGTTTTAGGCGCTGGGGCCCAGTCCCACCTACACACATCTGATCAATTTTCTACCTTCCCCTGGCTCCCAAAACCCTTCTAGATCTTTCAGTGACACAAACAGCCCACCTTGACACGAGTGCCATAGGTTCACCACCACTGCCCTAGATAGGAGCCCCCATGGAAATCCACTTTCAATCCCTGTCCCCCTTTCAGGGGTTTTTTTCTAATAAACTTGCTTCTTACTTTGCTCCAGTACCCTCGAGTCCATTCTTGAGCATCAGGAGACACTAACTCAGTTTGCTGGTGTGTCCTGTAATGGGAGCAGTCAGTGCCAAGGCCCTTAGGCCAAAGAGAATGGTGCCCAAGTATGTAGCAAAGGATGAGCCAGGCATGGTGCTGCGCCCCTGTCCTCCCAGGGCTTAGCCTACTGAGGCAGGAGATGGGGCAGCCTACTTCTATGGCTTCCTCTGAAGGAAGTCACATCAGGACTCCCAGGGGACTTGAGAGAAGGTAGATTCCATAACTTACCTGGGCCTGTTGATTCAGAATCTCTAGGCTTTGATCCTGAAAGATACGTATGGTATTATCATATGAAGAATGTGTACTTTGTGTGTATGGGGTGGTGGGGGGAGTATGGATTCAACCTAGGGCCTTTGCACTGAGCTGCAAAACCAGGCCCTTTTTTTATTTTGTATTCTGAGACAGGATCTCATTAAGTTGCTATGGACTCACACTCACAATCCTCTACCTCATCCTCCTTTAGGCTTGTACATAGTTGTTCTCAGTGCCAACCTGCAGTGTTTTATTTGGGCCACTTTTCAGGGTTCTTCAGGCAGTCAGTTCCTTAAGAGATGAGATCACATCTCCCCCTAAAAAGAGAGTAGAATAAGCTCTTCCCTGGCAAGTGCAAGGGCCTGAGTTCAATCCCCAGTTGCACAGAGAAGAAGAAAAAAAAAATCCTCTAGCCCATTTTTGGGTGCCTCTCACTGCTCAGCCTGGAAACACACACACCCTCCAGTTCATTGCCAAGCAGGACAGTGGGGGATCCTCACCGCCACAGGCACAGAGGCCTTGCTGCTTGCATCCCCTGTCCCAGCTCAGCTGCAAAGCAGCCTACAGCACGTACAGCACGGCTTCCCTCTGAGCCCGCTCATCATACTGTGGGACCGGGAAATGACAGGAACCAACTTACCTTTGTAGTAAGATCCTGTTGCTTGCTGTGCCATAAGTCCTTTGTTTCTGACACAGGAGTCTTGTGTCTTCTGCCAATAACTACGATTCGGTAATAGATTAACTTCTAAGTAAAGTAAAATCAAACTCCAAATCCAACAGCTTTGGCAACAAGGTTGGGACAGGTAGAGGAGGCATGGTCCTATGGAACAGGAAAAGCAGCTCGGGTAGGGTTGGGAATAAAAGAAGACTCCCTCATACCTGGTACCACAGGCCTCTGTGCCTGTGGCGGTGAGGATCCCCCACTGTCCTGCTTGGCTGAACTGGAGGGTGTCAGTGTTTCCAGGCTGAGCAGTGAGAGGGCACCCAAAAATGGGCTAGAGGGGCCGGGGAGATGGCTCAGTGGAATAAG
>NW_004524611.1:16534327-16543632 GCF_000260255.1 Octodon degus | reverse complement strand
AAAAAAAAAAAAAAAAAAAAATGTAGGCATACTCCAGGAAAAGAAAAATATTAGGATGCTTTCTTCAACAGATAGTGTTACCCTTGTATGGGGGACCCTACAAGATGTCACATATCACGGAAAACCCACCACACTCCTTAGAGGAGACACTGAAAATGCATGCGCAGCAATCTCGACGACCACGGTTACCCAAGCAGCAGTTCGTTGTACTAATAAATGTCTGGGCACTAAAGGCCACCATTTGAGCACCTCGGATAACTGTAGAGGCCAAAGGTGTCTTGTGTTCATCTCGCGATGTTTCAGTAAATTTAGGATTTAAGTATTTCCTCAGTTTTTTGTTTTTTGCTTTTTTTCCCCTGAAGTGTGTACACATCTTTGGCAGATGCTGTGTTTGCAATACATGATAACATTCATCTTGGGAGACTGGTACCCACACATATCACAGCTTAATCATTTACTTCCTCTTTCCCTCCTCACCCCCAGATCAGCCATGTATTTCCACTAAGTCTACCTCCCTATTTCCTGCCATGTAGCTTTTATTTTATTCATTAGATTATTTATGTTTCATTTTCTAACAAGAGAAACCATTAACCTTCTGTTTGATTCCTTTAGCACATGGTTTCAAACTGTGTCCAATGTCCTTCAAATGACTCAAATTTGTCCTTTATGCTAAGTAATACATGGGGTTTTTTGGGGGGGCAGCCCAGTCCACCCTGGGCTAGCATGGCATGTGGTGCCAGGGATCGAACCCTGGTCCCTGCGCTTGCCTAAGCAGGCACTTCAGACCACTGAGCTATCTCTCCAGCCCTAGTAATACATTTTCTTTATCTTTCCTCTGTTGGTGGATGTACAGGCCACTTCCAAGATTTAGCTTTTATGCATTGTGCTGCTATACTGGGTAAGCGTGTATCACCATATATGTCTTTAACATTAGGTAAATCTTTGTGACTAGACCTAATGTCCTAGAAAACCACCTTACCCTTATGCTAAAACCAAGCAAAGCTTCAGGGGTGATGACAGTGTGGTGCTAACAACACCCAATTTAAGATGGACTGCTTGGAAAAGCTTACTGCAGGATATGCCATGTCCAAAAGGTCAAAACCCAGAAGTCCTAGAGCCCCACTGCAGCTTCCTGCCAGGCCCAATAAGTTGGCTGGCTTCCCTTTCCACTTAGCATACAGGAACCGGTAATTAGCTGGATCCCCTGATGGATGGGAGAGAAGAGCCCAGTGTGTCCCAAGGGAACTTATTTTGTTCACTGGCAGTGCCCCAGACGCCTCGCTGCCAGCCACACTACGTCAGACAGCTGCTCAGATGGCTGCCCTGCAGAAGTACGAGAGGTCCAATCAGGTCCATGAGGAGCCCCACTGTTGGAGGCCATTCACCGGTATCCATTCCATTCCCCTGCTGAGTCAAGTTTATGGCCCTTCTCACCTTGCCCATTCCCTGGGAATCACGTGATATGCCCCAGGGGTTGCACCCTCCCCGTTGCCTAGATACCTGCTGACCCCAAGAGCCGAGACTTCCTCATTCCATCACCCCCTATATATATACCCAGAACCTCCCCTAAATAAACGAGGCTTGATCAGAATCTTTGTCTTGCCTCCATTTCTCGCGTCTCCTGTCCTTTGTCCCCTCTTCAATTCCCGCTCCTCCCCCAGGTGACCTTTGTTGACTGACCCGCTGGTTCGGGACACTCCACCCCTGCCCAGGATTAAGCAGAAAGTCTAACACTGAGCATATGTGACCCCGCTTGGTCTTTTATGGAAGCAACATCCCCCACATCCTTAGCAAGTCAATCTGTGCACTGTTCCCCTTTATGCTTTATCAGCGTGAGTCCTGATAAAGCCCCTCTTGAGTGACATATCTTTGCCTGCTTATGATTTCTATCTTGAATAGGACATGCTGAACCGCCACACTAGGCACTGGTAACACAAACGGTTACTAGGGCCAAAAATAGCCTCAGTTGTAGCTGGTAACGTTGAGGCAGCCAGCAGCTAACAATAGAGACTCATGGAGATTCAGGAGCTGCCGTCTTGGGGGCCGCAAGAGTTTCCAGGGTCTGCAGTCAGCTGAGGGGCCCTGCTGCCAGGAGTGCTGGAGGGCTCTAGCGCTAAGAGCCGAGAGCTGCTGGCAGCCGAAGCTCAGGGTTGTTTACACTAAAAGAGCTACACTTCGCCTGTTTGTGATCCAAACCGAGCAAAAGAACCCCAGCCAGTAGGTGACACAGAGTTGTCACTAGCTGGGCCTTGACATACCTGAGCCCGACTTCTCAGTTCTCCTTCTTGGGAGGGGAAAGGAATAGAAATTCAACAGTGGGGTTTGGACACAGTTCCCAGCGCAGATGGGAGGCTGAAGTTAGCCTGCCTATAGGTCTCCATGACCTGGATGCTTCTAAGGGATAGCAGGACTTGGGGCAGAGGCTTGCATTTGCCAGTCCTGTCCGGGGACTGCCACATGGAGAAGACGGTGGTGAGACACGAAACATTTCTCTACTCCCTTCCCTTTTCCCTCCCAGAGGGTCCAGCAGAAGAAATAAAGAATCTGGGGAGAAGAAAAAGAAATCACAGCTTTGCTTTTTAGGGTCTTGTCTCTAGTGCGGCCTAGAGAGGCCATTTCTCTGTGCTACACCGCCACCTGCTGGACACAGATACCAAGTACGCCCTGCCTGCTGCTACTGGAGACTGCAGCTCTTACCCAGATTGACCCCATTTTGGAGAGGTTAAATGGAACCTAGTAATTAACAAAGATGAGAAGAGACTCAGATTCTTTGCTAACCCAGTATAAATGGTGCAAATAGAAGAGTCATTATGCTTGGCACGATGGCATATGCCTGTAACCCAGCTACTCCAGAGGCTGAGGAAGGAGGATCACAAGTGGAAGGCCAGCCTACACAATTTAGGGAGGGCTTATCTCAAAATAAACACTTTGAAATTGTGTAAAATGCAAAGTGACTGCCCTGCTCTCCTCGGAGGGGCCTGTGCAAGACCATGCTCACCCTGGTCTGGCGCACTCTCCCCTGGGTGATCCTTGCCACATTTTATTGAATTGTGCTGTTATCAGTGGCCTTGCTCTTTGGTTTATCACATGGAAAAGCACACACAGGGAAAATTAAAGACTTGCATTTTGGAGCCATGAACTAGGGCAGTCACTCTTGGCTGCTGAGAGTTGGGTCACTCGTGTCCGTGCTCAGCAGGGGCACCTGTTCCCCAGTGGGGCCGACTGGCACCAGGCTGGTCATCAAATTAGGCAACACCCAGAAGCCCCTCCTGCTCTTGGTCAGGTGGCTGCATAGGACCTTTGACAGCTGCTGCCCCAGATGTCCTGCCTCTGCCCACGCCTTTTCAGGTTACCAGGTCTCTGTTCCATTCTGGTCTGCGGGTTCAGGCCACATCCTTGTGGCCCTTGAAACTGAACTGTGCCAGGAGGAGAAGAGGAAGTGGAAAGGAGTAAGATGTGACATGTATGTGTACCATATCCCCAAGATGAACGTGATCCCCAAGATGAATTACTCTTACCTTTAAGTTTTCCACTGCTGCTGCCTCCCACCAGTTCGCTTCCTTCTCTTCGTATTTTTTCTAGCTTTTTGGTTTCTACTTTTTCACTTTTTTTTTTTTAAAGGAAATTTCTTTTGTTTTGTTTTGTTTTTTTTAAATGCATTTAGTACAGGGTCTACAGGATCTCACTACACAGATTAGATTCAGTGAGCCTTCTGTTTTCAGCCTCCCAAGTACTGGGATTGTAGGCGCGTGCCACCACATCCAGTCTCATTTGCCATCTCAGAGCACCCCAGGGGTAGGGCCAGCACAGCATGCTGGGGATCGAACCCTGCTCCCTGCATCTGCGTAGGCAAGCATTTCAGTGTGCTGAGCTTTCTTTCCTTTTTTTTATTTGTAATGTATTTGGTACAGGGGCTCACTATGCCGCTCAGACTCACGGTGATGCTTCGGTCTTCCCCCTCCCCAGCGCTGGCAGGGCAGGCATGCACCACCACACAGGTCTCGGTGGCCAGCTCAGCAAGCTTGAGGGTGGGGCTGGCGCCACATGTGGTGCATGAGGAAGTGGTCCCTGCACTTACCTAAGCAAGCACTTAGTCCGCTGAGCTATCTCGCCAGCCCTATTCTTTCCTTTGGATGATCCTTTTGAAGCACGAGTCAAGTCATTTCACTCCCTGCTTGGGTTTTACTCAAGTTGAAAGTTAAAAATCTTCTAATCTCCTAGATGGCTTCCAACTCCCTGCTCTGGCTTCATGTCCTGATACTATCTCCCCTCACTCCTTCAGCTCCTGCCATTGACGTTCTTGTTATTCCTGGGACAAACCAACTGTCTGCTGCCTCAAGACCTTTGCTGCCTTCATCCCCTCTGCTTGGAATACTCTGCCATGTCCCCTCAGGACTGGCTCCTCACACCACTCAGGTGTCTGCCTTCCCATGCTGAGCAGCATCCATGGCCCCTACTGTCGTGGTCCACACTTACTGTCAGTTCCTGCAATTAGAACTCTGTCAGTGCTGTGCATCTAGCACCTAGAACTCTGCTTGCCAATAGAGGGCACTCCTGAGTAGTCCTTGAACAAATGCATCATGACCCTGTCACAGCCCACCACAGGGACAAAGGACCAACTTGTGGGGCCTTCAGGCAGAGACTTAAAAGTGGTTTTTGAAAGAAAAAAAAAAAGCAAAAAAATAAATAAAACTGGGACTCTTGATTGGGCCTACAAATGCCCAATGGGTAACTAAAAACAGAATAAAGCTTGGCCTTCATTTTGTAAAGCTCAGTCAAATTCCTTCACATGCAAGTCCTTTAGGGAGTCCTTGTCTAAAAGTTATCAGAACAAGATTTTTAAACATTTGCCTAGCCTACCTTATTCTTCTTTAAGACCGAGAACATCGAGAGAAGAGATTCACAGTGACATTCAGCTATGCCCAGAAGTCTGCACTGTCCTAGACCTAGTGTCACCTTGGATGTCAGCAGAGCCTCGTGGCTGAGACAGCGCCAGGCAAGAACAGCCATTTCAAGGGAACGAATCTGCCCCTGAAGCCATAATGATCCTCTGGAGCAATAAAGAGCTGACTGAGATAATAGTGTGCAGCCCACCACAGATCCCCAAAAACCGGCAGCCTGAGCCTCCTGTTCAGAGCTAGGTCCCTTCAGTTCCTCAAATGGAACCCCTTGCCCTATTTTCTCTTATTTTCCTTTGTTTGGGGACCATCTTCATCTTGTCTGAAGTTGCTTCTATTTTTCAACTGAAGCTATTTCCTGCAAATTTGGAGTCCCTTCCTGGTTTTTGTCTCAGTCCAAGAAGTTAATATTTGTAATCTCAAAGATACATTTTTAGAATCCCACCAAGTTAATTCCAATCTACCATGCCCAGTGCAACCCACAGCAAAAGTAAAGACACTAAAACATATTTTTAATTATTGGGGAGCCAAGAGGCCTGAAGTCAAGCCATGAAGATGGCCTTCTGGTACAAAGAGGCTGACCTAGGGCCTCACCCGGTTTTATTCAGTGGAGGAGGAGTAGTTTGAGGAATGACCGAGAACTGTGGGAAGTAGGTGAGTACTGTGAGCTGGGCTAGGTGGGTGGCCTACATTTACCTCTGCCATGTGCAGAGAGGATAGGCAGAGACAGTAATCTGCTTTATGCTATTGACATAGTATCTAATGTTTTGGGGGTCTGGTGCTTCAGCTTTGATGTAGTCTTTCAAGCCCCAGGAAGTCACAGCCCCTGTCTCAAGGCTTGATCCCAGCTGGTGGTGCAGAGCATTGGCTCTTCCGTCCTGTCTCGACCCAGCTCACATTAAGGAGCAGCAGGTGTAGGTTACAGGGAAACACACTTGCCACCTTCAAAGACTATCACTAACACCTCAGCTAGACCAATATACATTGCCTAAGGCCAATTGAAAGGATAAACAGAAGTCCTACCCAGCTCTGTACATATCAATACAAGAAAATAGGGTGAGGTTCAGTCAAAATGAAGACAGTCACTCTTCTTTCAAGGCGAGCTGCTCAGGTGGTCCTCCACACTGAAGGCCTCAGTTTTAATTTCCATGGTCACTAGCTAGTGACAAATGGATAGGTAACCACTAACTCATCCCAAAGAGGTACAACTTCTAGACAATACCACAGACTCAAAGACAGTGGGAGTCAGGCCAAGTTGTCGGGTCCTCTGTTGACCCTCACTTCACTCCTCGGTGTCTTTATTTCTCAGAGCCTCTGCTCTACTCCCTGCTAGCCCTGTCACCTCCACCCTGTAGGAGGAAAAGACATTAACACAAAGTGATATGTTCTGTTTTCTTTTGTTAGGAAAGGATAACACCATCATCTCAATTTGAGGGTTTCTAGTACTTTTTAAATATAATGCACTGCCAGGCCTGGTGGTGCACACCTGTAAGCTCAGCACTCAGGAGGCTGAGGCAGGAGGATCGCTGTGAGTTCAAGATCAGCCTGGGCCACAAAGTGAGCTCAAGACCAGCCTGAACTGTAAAGCAAAACCCTGATTTAAAAAGACAAAATAATGATAATAATAACGATAACAATAATAAATATAACACACTTAAAAATGTTTAGTGAGCTTACTTCAGAAGTATATATAGGGGCTGGAGATGGCTCAGTAGAATAAGCACTTCCCTCGCAAGCGCAAGAGCCTGAGTTCAATCCCTGGTTCTGAAAAAAAAAAAAAAGAAATTAGAAAATTCCACTTAGCATTTTGCATAATTCACACATCGGAAGAGCACACGTCTGAACTCCAGTCACGCCGCAACATCTCGTATGCCGTCTTCAAAAAAAAAAAAAAAAAAGAAGTATATATAATCAACTAATTCAATTATAGTCATTCTTTTACATTAACTACTATTTCATGAGTTGTGAAAACATTTGAACAATGTTTCAAAAGCATTTGAAGGGCTGGAGAAATGGCTCAGTGGTCTAAAGCACCTACTTAGAACAAGCTTAACAGAGCACAGGGACCGCGGTTCGATCCCCAGCACCACATGCCAGCCAGCCCGCCCCCTGGTGGGCTGAGCTGCCCCCCCCACACACACACATAAATAAAATTTAAGAAAAAAAAAAGCATTTGAAATCACAAAAAGGCAAAGGATCTCTTTAATGAGACAGTAATAAAAGCTATCAACTCTATTAACACAGCCTCTACTCTGTGAAGCACCGTACCCTCTAGAAGCTACGCCCTTTTGCCAGGTGTGGTGGCGCACACGTGCAATCCCATCACTCATAAGGCACAGGCAGGGGATGGTTGTGAGTTCGAAGCCAGCCTGAACCACGTAGTGTGACTCTGTCTTAAAAAACAAAACAAGGGACTTCTGGGAAGATGGAGTGCTGAACAGCAGAGAAACATCCTCTGCTGTGATCTCCAGACACTGCAAGATAGCAATGTGAAGGAGAGAAAAAGGAAGGAAGTGGGTTCCTGGGGCCCAGAAAGGATCTGAAGTGAGAATAAAGCCCACGGGGAGAATGGAGAGAGAGACCTCAGCACAGAAGAAGGAGGTGGCAAGGGGCACGTGGTCCCTGGCCCCTGCCTCACTGCGTGGGAGTGGCAGCTTAAGCCTGAACACTCTCAGTGATGACTGGTGACCACAGAAGGTTTCAGGGAGAAATACACAAAAAGTAAACTATTTTAAAACCTAAAACTAAATGTGTAAATATCGTATTGTCTCCCTAGTATAAGAACTCAAAAGAGGAATTACATATAGAAAGGTACAACACAAATAAAAGGAAAGTAAGAACATGAGGATTGGACAATGAGGAGTGGGCAAGGAGAAAAGCTGGGAAACATGACGGGGCAAAGCCATGCATTTATACGCATGAGACAGGTGGGGCAGGGACCCTGGGGGACATCAGCAGGTTTTTGAGACTAGCGGTTGGCTGCTGGGATTCTCACCCTGACTAACTCTATATGCTGGTGCCTGTGAGTCAGGTGGCTGCACTGAGGATGGCGATGTGTAATAGAGGGGTCACGCTTGGAGTGCCTGCCATCCTGGTCTTCTAAATATGTACTTCTTGTCATGACATACCAATTATTACCATACTGTCTCTCAAGTAAAGGGTTTTTTTTTTTTAGAACTTCCAGATATTTCAAGACAATATTTTATTGAGATTTTTATAGTAATTCATCCTTTCTACTAGAGCAGTTAGTAACCAAAACAGTGTATACTCACACACACAGGTAATCAAATTGCCATTATAAGGATCAAAGTTTTAGTTTCCTCAAATGTGAGTTTAATGCCCAGGAAGACTTTAAAACCAATCACAAGATTAATAATGCCTACATGAGAACTGGTCAACTTTTTTCAAGTCAGTCAAGTTTTAATTCCACTCTGAATGTAATTTAATTGCCAAGTAAAATACAAAAATAATCTTACAATAATTTCTCATAGTGATTATTACTTTCTCATTAATTATTCAAATAGCATTTTCCAGGGGCTGGTGAGATGGCTCAGTGGTCTAAAGCACCTACTTAGAACAAGCTTAGCAAAGCGGAGGGACCGCGGTTCAATCCCCCAGCACCACATGCCAGCCAGCCCCGCCCCCTGGTGAGCTGAGCTGGCCACACACACACACAAACACACAAATAAATAAATTTTTTTTTAAAAAATAGCATTTTCCATACGCATATGACAGCTAAGTAGATCTTTCAAAGAGATGTTCAATTTATAGTCATATATTTAGATCAAGGATAGAAAAAGAGTCCAGGCCTAAGGATATAATACTAAAGCAAGAAATTTCAATACATTTAACTTGTGCACAAATACCACAGAACTTTTCAAAAATATAAAAATCTAATAACTCTTTGAAATTCTTCTTAGATGGAATGTCACATACATTACTGAGAAAAACTGCAGGAATCAAAAATGATACAGTGGACTAAAGCACCTGCTTAGGCAGAGCATAGCAGCTGGCAGGGTTAGGTCCCAGGCGTGCTATGCTGGCCCCACCCCCTGGGCATGCTGAGAGGGCTACTGAGACTGGGCTTGGTGGCACAAGCTGTAATCTCAGCTGTTGGGAAGCTGAAAACAGGAGAATCACTACAAGTCCGATCTGTGTAATGAGACCCTGTAGACCATATCCTAAATACAGAAAGAAAAAAAAAAAAAAGGATACATAAAAGGTACTTTGTTGTTTGTAAAGTACTAAACCCAATGTCCTAATCCCTTCAAGAGCCTTCTAAAGTCTATCTGGCTGGTGTGGTGGTGCACACCTGTACTCAGGAGGACCATGAGTTCCAGACCAGCTTAGGCTACAAAGTGAGTTCAAGACCAGGCTTAACTGCATAGCAAGACCCTGTCTTTTTTT
>NW_004524611.1:16532792-16533242 GCF_000260255.1 Octodon degus | reverse complement strand
ACTAGGAGTTGAAGGCCTGCCTGGACTACATGTCAAGCTAAAGGCAACCTAGACAACATGTTAAGATCCTGTCTCAAAAAACAAACAAAAAATAAATAAGTACTTGACAGTATTACAGGTCTAAATCAATGTCCTCAAATATACAGAGAACCTATCTTCTTGGAGACTATATAAAACCAATTCGTATTCAAAGCATTTTGTATCACATGCTTAAGGAAGTAAACACAAGATGTCTATACTTCGATAGTATAAGCATTCAGTAGCCAGGCATGGTGGTACATACATGTAGTACCAGCACTCTACTCATAAATATGAACCCAGTACAGGCAATTTAGCAATTTAAGCTCAAGATTTTAAAAAGGGCTGTGATATAGCTCACTTCAAATGCCCAAATAGGAATACAAGCATTCACTGAAATATTTATACATTAATTGAAACATTTGGAAATAT
>NW_004524611.1:16513430-16526958 GCF_000260255.1 Octodon degus | reverse complement strand
TTCTTTAAGTGGCTGCTTCCACAAAGCTGTCAGCCTCAGGTTGCTGTAGTTCGATCCCCACAACACTCCAGCCAGCCAAAAGTGCCCTGAAGGCATCTGAGGAGCAAAAAAAAAAAAAATCCTTATTCCAACAGTAAGACACTAATGCAATCAACCTGTTATACCCAACAAAACTAGCAGGTCAGGGGCCAGGGAGATAGCTCAGTGGAATAAGTGTTTCCCTGGCAAGCACAAGGACCTGAGTTCAATCCCCGGTTCCACCAAAACAAAGAAAAAAATCAAGACATCAGTATGTGACCAATTTTACTTCATTTGTACCTTCTCCTCACACTCTTCAGTTGTTCTTTAGTAAATACTAGATATCCTGGAATCTTATATAGTTATTAATATGCACTATAACATTATTATATATTAATAATATATTATATAAAGAGAATTTGTTGTTGCAGTTGGTTTTGGCATATGATCTTCCTGTGTGGTCCAAACCAACCTAGAACTCCCTACACTGCCCAAGCTACCTACAAGTGTTTTGGGGAAGTTTTTACTTTTTTTTTTTTTAAGACAAGATTTTGCTATGTAGCTCAGGCTGGCTGTAAACTCACTATGTTGTGTAGGTGTAGGAGCCAGGCTGGCCTCGAATCTGTGGCAGTCATCCTGCCTCAGCCTCCCGAGAACTAGGATTCCAGGCATGCACAACCACACTGGATTCCCATACCCAGACTTGTCTTTAAATGTTTTGGTACATGTCTTCATTTAAAAGATAGCATAGCTACATCAACTAAAAAGAAATTAACAGTATTGAAAACAAAATTTTCACCATTCATTTATGGCAACTAGCTGATATGTGTCTCTTTTTAATTTTTTTATTGTGAAATTATTTCAAACTTATACAAGAGCTGTAAAAATACTCGAAAGAGTTACCATATACTCTTACCCAGATTTATTAATTTATAACTGTGTATGTGTGTCACTAGGGAGCCAACCCAAGGCCAGGTAAACCATCAGCAAGTCTTCTGTCACTGAGCTATGCCCCAGCCCAGTTTGTAACATTTTCTTTTGGTATCAGGAATCAAACTCTGGACCTTTCGCTAGCCAGGCAGGTGCTGTGCCACTGAGTCAACATTTTCAGCATTTAACATTTAGTGATATTTGCTTCTTTGTGTGTGTGTGTGTGTGTGTGTGTGTGTGTGTGTAGATTTTTGAGACAGGATCTCACTATGTAGTAGTTCAGGCTGGCCTTGAACTCACTATGTAGCCCAGGCTGGTCTTGCATTTGCAGCAATCCTCCTGCCTCAGCATCCCAAGAGCTGGGGTAACAGGTGTACACCACCACACCCAGTAATATTTGCTTTATAGTTTCCACTCTCTATCACTCTGTATCACCTCTTGAACATTTCAGGTCAGACCATGTTCAAAAAGCACATGTGGCTAGTGGTCACTATATGCATCAGTACAGCTATAAGGGAAAAGTTGACCCAAATGACCCAAATTCAAGTGTCTTTGTTTTCTGAGTTTTTTCTTCTCCTACAGAGAGAAATCTACTTGAGAGTAGGCTACATCATACTCTTTTACTCTGTATGTATTTCTCTTTTTTTGCAGTCCTAGGAATTGAACCCAGGAATTCTCTGTCACTGAGATACAACCCCAGCCCTTCTTATTATTTTATTTTGAGAAAAGATCTCTCTAAAATACCCAGGCTGGGGGCTGGCCAGATAGCCGAGCAGATTAAAGCATCTGCTCAGGCAGATGCATGGACTGGGGTTTGGTCCCCAGCATGCCGTGCCGACCCCACCCCCAGGGTGCACTGAGATGGCAATTGAGACTGGGCTTGGTGGCACACAACTGTAAATTCAGTGCTTGGCAGGCTGAAAACAGGAGGGTCACTGAGTCTGATCTGTGTAGTGAGACCCTGTAGACCCTGTACTAAATAGAAAAAAAATTGAAAAAAATAAAAATTTAAAAAGTAAGGGCTGGGAAGATAGCTCAGTAGAATAAGCACTTGCCTGGCATGCACAAGGGCCTGAGTTCAATCCCTGGTACTACAAATAAATAAATAAATATATAAAATATTGTTTGGGGCCATGAAGATAGTTCAGTGGAATAAGTGCTTGCCTGGCAAGCACAAAGTCTTGAGTTTGATCTGTGGTACCACCAAATAAATAAATAAATGGTACCCAGGCTGGTCCTGAACTTGTGACCCTTCTGCCTTGGTCTCTGCAGTAGCTGCGATTACAGCCCTATACCATCACAACCCCACTTCTGAGCATGTTTTTTTTTTTTTGGGTACTGGGGATCAAACTCAGGAGCTCACACTTGCCAGGCAAGCACTTAAGCTGCTGAGCTGTGTTCCAACCTGTGAACCCAGTTGTTAAGCACAAAAATACTCTCTCACATAGCTACATGACAGTTATTAACTGTTCTCTAAATGAAGGTCCTTACTCCAGTTTTTTTTTTCCTATTCAAGTTTTATCAATTGTTCCAGCAACATATTTCATAGCAGTTTTTCTCTAGTACAAAATCTAGTCCACAGAGATTTCTTGGAAGACGGTGTAGTAGTGAACAGCAGAGAAACACCCTGAGATTTGGTGTCCAGATGCTGGAGTATAGAATGGTGAGGAAAATAAGGAGGAAGTGGGTCCTGAGACCCAGCCAAACTCTGAAGCAGGAATTGAAGCCCATGTGGAGAGTGAAGAGAGAGACTCCTGCCTGGCAAGTGCAAGGACCCGAGTTTGATACGCAGTATGAGAGAGAGAGAGAGAGAGAGAGAGAGAGAGAGAGAGAGAGAGAGAGAGAGAGATTCTGGAACCCACAGACACACAGTGACTACTGGTTACCCCAGAGGCCTCTGCAGAGATACACACCAGTGGTATAGAGCAGTGGGCATAGTTGGATGCTTGGTGAGTTATTTGGGATCAGAGCTTCCTCAGAAGAGGGTGACTGGCTGTTGGCCATCTTGGAGAGAAGGCAACTGAGCTCAGAACTCAGCAGCTGTGGGCTGACTATACCCAGCGGCTCCCAGCATCAGGGTGGGGTGGAATTGAGTTCAAGTTGTCAGGATGTTGGAGATCCAAGCTCAAACCAGCAGGGAGCAGAGTCCAAGCCAGCAGGAAGCACATGGAGCGTTGTAGGTTGAACAAATCAGGTTCCAGCCTCACAGCCAGAGAACCAGCCTAAACTTCAGTGGGGCAAAGGTGCAGGCTTGGTGGGATTACTCAATGCCCTGAGGTAAATCTACTACTGGGTTGCTGAGATTAATCAACACAGATGTGGGCTCTGTCTGCCCACTTGGTCTACCAGTGACCGCAGAGACATGCCCTGATGTGGACATTTTTTTCTTGTCTTGTCTTTTTTTTCTTTTTCCTGGATTGTTTGTTCCTGTTTTTATAATAATGACAATACTTTTTCTAGTTCTTTGTTCTGTCCTTGTTTTTATTTCTTCCCTCTTTCCCTCCTTTCTTCTTTACCAGTTTCCCAAAGTTCATGTTATCTTCATTTGCCTGCCAGCCTTGCTTCTAATCTATCTCTTCCTCTTCTTCATTTTGTTTATTTTCCACCACCCCATTTAAAGTTTTCCCCCTTAGGGTAATATTGCCATATTGAGGACATATTTACTTTATACAATTTTCTGCTTTTTAAAATTTTTTTTCTGCTTTTTTTTAGATTTTGTTATATAACCACAAATCTAGTTCACATGGTTAAAGGCAGAAATTTATTTATTTATTTTTATTGAGAAATAAATATGAATGAGACAGTTTCACAGCTGATTAATAGGACAGTTTTGATAATCCAATACATTGTACATTGTTATCTTCTTAGTGGTTATCCATAGTACAAGAAGCAGACAGGATAATCTGTCCAAACACTGTTAGTACACCTCTTTCTTCTCATTGAATTAAGCGAAAGTAGCTGTAAATTTATCCTATTTTGTATATATAAATACAAAATGATCTTTCCTTTGTATCCTTTTTTTTTTTGTCCTGTCAGAGGTGAATATTCTATTGGCATCTACATACTATAGGTGTTTGAACTCAACTCAACAATCTAACACTGGCTAGCAGTCCATAATATTAGTGGGTTATCCTCAGAAGTTATTGACTTGAGCCTTTTACAGCTCATCGTATTAATATGAATTTACTTCATATACTTTGTTTTTATACTTTACTGCTGGATGGTTAAGACCAAGATATAGCAAGACCTATATACTCAGAATTGTAACTTTTGTATCTGATAAGGTCAGCCAAGTACTCTCAGGATTTATCCTGTAGCCCTGTACGGCCCTTTGTACATCCAAAGGAAGAAAATTAATGCCACAGCCTGTCATTTTCTAGGCTGTGTTTGATGTTATTATCACCAACTGTACCATGTTAGCCAAGATGACATTGTTATTCTTGGTATGCCAAGGCTGAGATTGCCTGAGGGTCGTAACTCTCCCGAGTTCAAGGCTAGCCTGAACTACATAGCAAGACCATCTTAAACAACAAAACTTTCCTTCATCTAGGTTCCTAAGTGGAGAAATTGCTTGATTTCCTCAAGTCACCATTATTACCAGAAAACCTTTCCTGGAACCAACCTACTTCCAGGTACTTCAGCAGGATGGTGTGGACCAACAGTTTGAGGGGGCAGTAGGAGGGACAGGAGATACAGTGTTGTGGAGCATGCACTCCAAAAATGTTGGACACAAGGGATAAAGAGATGAACCAAAGCAAGGAACCCCAAGCTCTTATGTGGGAGAAAATAAAACATGTGGAAAAGACATGAAGATCTGGGCATGATGGTGCCCACCTATAAACTCAGCACTCGCAAAGGCTGAAGCAGGAGGATCACCAAATTGAGCCACCCGAGGAATTCGGGCACTTTAGTGAGAACTTGTCTCAAGGTTAAAAAGTAACAAAACTGAGTATGGTATTGCAGTTGTAATCCCAGCACTGGGGAAACTGAGGCAGGAGGAGTCCCTTTAGTTCCAGGCCAGGCTCAGTCACATAGTGAGTTCACAGCCAGCCTGAAATGCATAGTAAGACCCTATTTTTTGGGTTTTGGGTTTTTTTTTTGTATTTTAGGAAAGGGTCTACAGAGTGTTCAGGGTCTCACTACTAGATTGGATTTTTAGTGATCTGCCTATTTACAGCCTCCCAAGAGCTGGGATTACAGGCGTGCGCCACCACGCCCAGTCTCAATTGTCATCTCGGCAGGTACCGGTCCCGGGGGTGGGGGGACCAGCAGGGCAGGCCCAGTGATCAACCTCCAGCCCCTGTGCCGGCTTGCAGGCGCTTTAATCCGCTGAGCTATTTGGCCTGCCCATGGCCCTATCTTAAAAATAAAATAAAATGAAATAAATAAAGCAAAACACAACACAAAGTGTGCTGCTGTGTTCTGTCCTGCATGGTGGCCCACCTTCACACTGCACAGGGTGTATGTCTTTTCCTACTTTTACTTGGCACAAACCCACTCTGCAGATCTTTTTTCTCGTTTTACATTTCATAAAACTTTGCTACCATTAAGCAAAACAAAGCAAAACAAAACAAAACAAAAACATATTAATAAGTGTTGGGTAGCTCGGTGGGAAGGCCCTGAGATGAAACCCTGTACTGAAAACCTTGAGGGCCAGTGGTGCCTGAAGCACAAGGATCAAAGGCTGGAAAAGCAGAGGCCAGGATCGAATGACAATCAGGACGAGATCATGCAGGCGCCTGCAGGCCACGGTCACAAGTTTCATTTTCATTCTGAGGACAATAAAACGACATATTATTTATTCTGTAACTGCCTAAGGCATTTTCATTCCAATTTTATAGACAGGATCAAACTGGACGGTATGCTAAGTGGGATCATCCACTAAAGGTGTGAGCAGGGTCTACGAAAATCCTTCGGGACGCGGGTCCTAGAGGTCGTCTCCTCCAGCCACTGTCCCTCCCGCCCTAGCGCCGGACTCCCCACGGCCGGGCGGATACTGAGCATGCGCCGTTAGCTGACGGAAGCCGAGAGGGAAGGGGGCGGGGCCGAGGCTGGCGGGCGCGGGGAAAATGGCGGCGGCGGCAGCGGCTGCGACAAACGGGGCCGGAGGGAGCAGCGGGATGGAGGTGGATGCTGCAGGTAACGGGCCGTGTTGGTTCGCGTCTGGAGAGACCATTTCGGGGTGCGTTAAGGCCTTTCTACCCGTGACAGGAACGGCATCTCTTCCTGGGTACCTTGGAGGAGAGACAGAGGGCCCAGGGTCTGCCCTCCCTCCTTCCCATCTCCAGGGAAGAACGTGGGGCGCGGACTGCCACTCTGTCCTTTCCCTCCACCCATAGTAGTCCCTAGCGTGATGGCCTCCGGCGTGACGGGCAGCGTTTCCGTCGCTCTTCATCCCCTTGTCATTCTCAACATCTCAGACCACTGGATCCGCATGCGCTCCCAGGAGGGGCGTCCAGTACAGGGTGAGTGTTCTGCATACTTGTCCAGCTCTCTGCCTTGGTCCCTTGCCCCAACCATTGAGCTTTCCGTCCTTACAAAACCTGATTCCTCCTCCCCCTAGTTACTGTTTCCCCAAGGTTCACACTGGCCCCAGACCCTCAGGTGAGTGTTTTACCCTCACCTGTTCCGTTTCATTCTCTTCCCCAGTGATTGGAGCTCTAATTGGGAAACAGGAAGGCCGAAATATCGAGGTGATGAACTCCTTTGAGCTGCTGTCCCACACTGTGGAAGAGAAGATTATCATTGACAAGGAATATTATTACACCAAGGAGGAGCAGTGTGAGAGGGGAATTGAAGTGGGGAAGAGAGTGGGAGTTGGGGTGTGTGTGCAAGGGGGGGGATCCAGAGGGGTTGGGAGGGAGCAAACGAGAGGAGGATAACGAAGGGATAATAGAGAAATCTGAAGGGATCTACGTGGGGAAAGGAAGCACTGTCAGGTATTCCTCCAAGTGAAAGAAGACAACCTGGAAGGGAATATTCTAAACTGAACCAAAATTTGAGAAGGTAGCAGGGTAAATAGACACCAGGAGCTTCAAACTGAGGAAGGGTGGTTTAAAGAAATACTATGTTCTTTGGCCCCCTCCTCTCCAGTTAAACAGGTATTCAAGGAGCTGGAATTTCTGGGTTGGTATACCACAGGGGGGCCACCTGACCCCTCCGACATCCACGTCCATAAGCAGGTATGCATGCTCAGGATTGTGCATGCTGGGGCAGACTTGAGGATGGAGGGGAAGATGGAAGACGGAGATTCACCTTGCTGTTTGTTGCCCCTCTCTTCCAGGTGTGTGAGATAATTGAGAGCCCCCTCTTTCTTAAATTGAATCCTATGACCAAGCACACAGATGTGAGTATTCTGACCCCAGTCCCACTTTGCCCTGCTTGTCTGTCCTATGCCTATCTTTTCTCCTCATTCTCTGCTATATTTTATTGAGTGACACATTTCTTCTGTACTGGAAAGTGCCAGGATTGAATCCATGTCACCACTTATGAGTTGTGTGACTTTGAGTTGGTCATTAAACCTCTAACCAGCATTGTCACATGTAAAGTAGACATGATTCCTACTTCACTGGGTTCTTTTTGTCTGTTCCTTTTGTCTTTTAGAGACAAGGTTTCACTGTGCTGTTCAGGCTGGCCTTGAGCTCACTTTCTAGCCCAGGCTGGCCTTGAACTTGCAACAGTCCTCCTGTCTCAGCCTCCTGAGTGCTGGGATTATAGGCATGTGCCACCATGCCCAGCTTTTACTGGGTTCTTAGGGAAACTAGATGAAAGAGAATGTGTGAAAGGGCCTAGGCCATTGGAGCAGAGTATAGATTCTGGAGTTTGCCTTTAATAAGAACTGTTTTCCATTTGTTCTTTACAGCTGCCTGTCAGTGTTTTTGAGTCTGTCATCGATATAATCAATGGTGAGGTAGGCATATACTACCCTTCAACCTTCAGATTCTGCTCTTGGCCTGTTTCCTGCTTCTGACTCTCCCTGTGTGGGATCCTGTACCCTGCAGGCCACCATGCTGTTTGCTGAGCTGACCTACACCCTGGCCACTGAGGAAGCTGAACGCATTGGTGTAGACCATGTGGCCCGAATGACAGCAACAGGCAGTGGAGAGAACTCTACTGGTAAAGGAGGGAGATTCCTTGGAAGGGGTAGAAGGGTCACCACGTGGTTTCTTAGCTGTCAACTGTCCCCTTATAGTGGCTGAACATTTGATAGCACAGCATAGCGCCATCAAGATGCTGCACAGCCGTGTCAAGCTCATCTTGGAATATGTCAAGGCCTCTGAAGCAGGTAGGACAGGCACCTCCCTGGCACCTCACCATTTTTTTATGAGACGTGACAGCATCAGCATCATTGCAGCATTTTTACACCCTTAGGAGAAGTCCCCTTCAACCACGAGATCCTGCGGGAGGCCTATGCTCTGTGTCACTGCCTTCCAGTGCTCAGCACAGACAAATTCAAGACGGACTTTTATGATGTGAGTGTAAACCTTTAATGGGGAGGCGGGGCTTACCCATCATCTGTAGGGCAGGGTATGGGACTCTTGTCCCCTGGGCATGATGTGGGGTACCCTTTGGGGAACTGGTTCCTTTTCCCTCCTAGCAATGCAACGATGTGGGGCTCATGGCCTACCTTGGTACCATCACCAAAACTTGCAACACCATGAACCAGTTTGTGAACAAATTCAACGTCCTCTACGACCGACAAGGCATCGGCAGGCGAATGCGGGGGCTCTTCTTCTAACAAGGGTATCTGAAGAGATTGTGCACATGGGTCAGACAAATGTCCTGAGGGGGCCAGGCGCTATACTCTTTAGAAACTGCTGTCAATAAAAGGAGAGCAGCCCCTTAGCACCCCTTCCCAGTGGCTTTGTCCTCTCTGTTAGGCCCCAAATGGGTCTCTCAACTTGGACCTTCAAAAGGATGCTTTTCTTTCAGCCTTGCTCAGAGGCAGAGATCCTGTTTATTGTCAGCTCTTCATGATTCCCTTCAGTGACCACAAATTCACATGAGGTGACTGTATGTTTATTCAGGTTGAATTTTAAGACTGAAGTCAAAAGATTGCCTGCTTCTACCTACCCGGTCTACCCGGTGTATGTTGTCCCTTAATGCCACCCTGATATCAGCTTACCAAAGCCAACTCTACAAACCTGTTTTTCCCAGCGAAATTTTTTTTTTTGGCTGTACCAGGGACTGAACTTGGGACCCTGTGCTTGCCAAGCAAGCACTTATTCTACTGAGCGATCTCCCTGGCCTCCCAAGCTAAATTTCATTGGAAGTGTTTTTCACATAAAAAAAGAATATTAAGCACATTTTCACAATAGGCAGTTCAAACCTTTGACCTATGGGCACTGTTAATTTTATCAAAAGGGAGTAGTTTTTGTCTGCATGTACTACATTGCTATGAGGCAGTGTCCTGTTTTACAGATGAGGCCAGGAAGGGGTCTTTAAAGATTAGATTGAATGTATACACTTGTGTGCCAGGCCATACACTCCCACATCACTGCAGTTCCCATTTATATTCTCAAATAGGGCTGTAAGAGTTGACCCATGAGCCAAGTGTGTGATGGGAACATTTAAGAAACAAGCCAAATGTGGTGCACTGTAAGCCCAACTACTCAGGAGGCAGAGGCACCTGTTTGCATTGTACACAAAGCCTTTAGGCTAGATTCCAGTAAGAGTAACTGGACTGGGAGTGTTGGCACACACCTGCAATCCCAGCACTCCACCAGCCTGACTCAGTGACAAAACAGAATGAAGCTGGCAACTCATATGGGTGCTGTATCCAGTGACTGGGACACACTGAGGTTAGGGGGCAAAAAGGGGCAGGAGCCTGAGAAGGAAAACAGGAAGGGCATATGAAAAAGTGAAGCCCCAGCCTAAACTAAAGCTGTTACAGCAGGGACAGGGTATTTTCTGGCTGCTTCTCAGTCTATACTTGTGCTTAGAGGTTAAGACATCAGTTACATCATTTTGAGTGGATGAAATCAAAACAATCACACTGTATGAGCCTATACATCAAACTGCTGAAGTAGGCATAGTTTGGAAAATGACACTCAATGTAACTTTATTAGCAAAAAGCATGAAAGGAAGTACAATGTGGGAAAAAGGGGGGTCTCCATCTCCTTCAGGATATTACACCTTAAGAAGGGGCAGCTTAGAATTCCATCACAAGTGGGGCCCAGCGTCCCCCACAGGATGTCATCAGACAAAGGTGATCCGTGTGCGCGAAGCATTGACCTGCCAGACATTTAACTCCTCGTATTCGTCTAGAGCCGCTTGGAATTGGGCAGGTGTGAAGCCACGTGATATGCAGCGCTGCTCTGCCTCAGAAAACCGGACACTTCGGCCCCCTGAGACCAGTTCACGGACAGTGGCAAATATCACATCTGCTGGCCTCTGGGTCCTGAAGGAAACACATGAGTTTGTAAGATCAGGGCATACACCAGGACACTCAGCAGCAAAGATGGTGGCTGGTGTTAAAATACTGAGGCCATCCTCATGCTTGTGGACACAGAAGCCACAAAGATAAAGTGAAAGAAACTGCTCAAGAAACTCAAGGTGACCAGTCTGATCTTTCATTAAGCCACTCACCTAGCTGTCTGCCCCTTGTCGCCTAGCAGTGAGTCCTTTGACATCTCCATTAGTCTTATGGCTTCGTTCACATCTTCCTTCTCTACTGTGTCCACCATTCGCAGGCGTGCCTAAGGGGAAGCCAGGGGAAGAGATGGAGACGGGGAGGGAAGGGATCCCGCATGTTCCAATTTAAGGCTGGCCAAGCTGTGTGTTGCCTACTGTGTCTTAGGACAAAGTGAGGATCCCACCCTTCACCCCCATCCGTAGTGTTGGGCCGGCACTGTCAGACCGAGACAAGTGCAATGCCCAGGGCAGCGTCCAGCAATTGCCCAAGTCTCCGCCTCTCAACACTGGCCAGTCCCGGTGTTCAGCTGTCCTGTGAGGGAGACCAGACCCTTCTGAACTCCACTGAGCTCCCACCATGACAGAGGGAGCCTGGGCAGCTCAGCCAAGATGCCTGGCAGAGGCTGTGTCCTGGGGGCTCGGGAAGTGCTAGCTCAGCAGTAGGTCAGGTAATCACACTACCTGCACGAACAGCACTTTGGAGCCCCCATGACGAAGGTCCAAGACGTGAGGACAGAAATGAAGGTTTATAGCACAGGCTCTAGTGTATGGGACGAGATGACCCTCCTCCCCCGCAGGCTGCTGCAGTGAGGCCTTTCCCTCCATGGGCGCTGTGCATGCCCTGCTGGAGCAGCAAGTACCCACAGTGCGGTAGCACAGAGGACCACTATCTGCACTGTCAGCACTTTAGCCCCAGCAGGGCCAGTGGGAAGGAGGTGGCCGTGTTAAGGCGAGGATCACGTTGGGGGCAGCTGCCAGACAGGGTCACCCTTCAGCACAACAGGGACTGGCACTCACCAAGGCAGTGGAAAGTCGGAGGATAGCCAGCAGGGTCCGGGCAGAGGTATAGGTGGCATCCTTACTAGCCCAAGCCTCTCGCCTCATCTCCACATACGCTGCTGTGATATAGTCAGCCAGAGACTCGGGCACAGTGGGCTGCTTCTCGCGGCACATAGCTATGTACCGTCTGTGGGAGAAAAACTTGGTGGGAAAGCAGAAGAGATGAGGATGACACCGCACAGGCATTTTTTTTCCCCTCCCTAAAGGTTTTCATTTCAATCGATCATATGATTGGCGTTTTCCCCCCTTCCTCAAACGTTTCCGTTTCAAAAATTAAGATTTAAGTAGGAGAAAAAACAGTGAATGATTTTACTTGGCTTGGTTATCACTGAGGGTTTTCGCCAAATGTCAGGTTCCAATGCATTCTGAACTACTTCCAATTTTTCAAGAAAATGGCCTTTGCAAAAGCAAAAATCCACTTGCCAGTCTCTTACTCTGAGCTTAAGGGTTAGCTAAAGCCAACAGAAATATTCTGTTTACAAACAACAGGTCTAAAGGGACTGTGGAGAAAAGGAGATAACCAAAGTTCTCAGTGGTCTCCACACTCTTCTCAGGCAGGGTATGTGTGTTCACTATTCTCAGGTTGAGAAATGTCAAAAGGGAAGGGACAGTGGTAAAAACTACACTCCCTGAGATTTACTCAACAGACATGTGGCCTGAGATACTGCCATGCATTGGGGCTTCCTTGGGGCACACTGGTTCTACCCAGCCCTACCTCATAAGCTTCATGTCCAAAGGTTCAAACTTGGCAGGGGGTTGCCGGCTGTGCTGGTGCACGTAAGTGATGTGCTGGGCCAACCTGAAAAGAGGCAAGAAAAGAACACTCTAGGACTGCCTAACTTAGTATCCCCCTCCCACCCCCCACTCTACCTCTTCCTCATAGCATAGCAGGAACAGACTTTCTAAGACTCCTTCCAAATCAGCACCTCAGGCTTGACCCTTTACCTCTCAAATAACTAGATGCCAGCCTGTTTTAAGAGGCAGCATCTCTGGAATTTCAGATAGACAAAGGCTTTTTCTAATTTCACCTCCCTCCCTCCAGCCCAGCAAGAGTTCTTTTGGTGCTGAGCTTCATTCACCGGAGGTCATTGTCTCGGTCAGGCCGGTCCTGAATCAGCCAGAGAAGGTCAAATCGAGAGAGCAGTGCAGCCGGAAGCTGTATGTTCTGTTCCAGGCTGCGGCGGGGATTGTAGCGCCCATAGGCAGGATTGGCAGCGGCCAGGATGGAGCAGCGGGCATTGAGTGTGGTGAGAATGCCAGCCTTGGCAATGGAGATGGTCTGCTGCTCCATGACTTCATGGATGGCTGTGCGGTCAGCCTCGGCCATCTTGTCGAACTCATCGATGCAGCACACGCCCTGGTCAGCCAGCACCAGGGCCCCGCCCTCTAAGGTCAGCTCTCTGCTCACAGAGTCTCTCAGAACAGCTGCAGTGAGCCCTACTCCAGAGGAGCCCCGGCCTGTTGTATACTGGCCTGGAAGGGAAGAAAGGAAATAGGAAGGAAGAAAGAAAGAAGCAAGACATGGAGCCAGTGAAGGAAGACCTGTACTGGAAGTGCTTGCTCCAGGCCAGGCCTTCCTGAGGTGGTTGCAAAGTAAGGGTGCCAGCCTGGCAACACTGCCCTTTCCCCTCCCCATCAGGCCTCTACTTCCCAACCACAAACTTCCCAGCTTTTCAACAAACTGCTCTTGCCCTATGCCTACTCACTGCGGGGTGCCAGGCGATCAATGTAAGACAGCAGCTGAGACTTGGCCACACCAGGATCCCCCATCAGGCAGATGTTGATGTTGCCTGGAAGAGAAGGAAGCCATGAGTGACCCTTCTGCTGCAAGCTGTCCAACAAGAACACTTTTGCCTCACTCCTGTATTTCACGTTACCTGTTCTAAACAACATCCAGGTAGCCAACAAACCAAGATGCCAGATGTTATTTTGTGAGCTACATGGACACCAGCTCATGTTGCCGTTTTTCCTCCCAACCGACTCCATCTATGAAAAACTTCTTTTCCTCCTTACCTCTGATTTTCATGCCTCGAGGAGACTGGTCCACACCACCCACCAGCAGCAATAAGAGGGCCTTCTTTACATCTTCATGCCCATATATCTCTGG
>NW_004524611.1:16486615-16513330 GCF_000260255.1 Octodon degus | reverse complement strand
CCTCTGATTTTCATGCCTCGAGGAGACTGGTCCACACCACCCACCAGCAGCAATAAGAGGGCCTTCTTTACATCTTCATGCCCATATATCTCTGGGGCAATAGAAGCAGCCAGCTTTTCATAAAAATCCTCCTCTGCAAGGAAATTGCATTGTTGCCTGGGGGACAAGCACTAGGAAGAAACTAAATTCCAGGCCGTTCTCTCCCCTGCCCCTCACCTGCAATTTGCCTCAGCTCCTCCCTGCTCAGCTCGCCAGCCCCAACTTCATCGTCCTCACTCTTATTCATCTTCACAATTCGGTGTGCTTCCAGGTAAGTTTCTGAGAGCAAGCCCTTGGGACAAGAAAGCCCTGGGCTGTAAATGAAATCTTTTTGACTTGCCTACCACCCGATTCCCTAATGGTTTTTTTACAAAACCCTCTGTTCTACTTTGGTATTTTAGTGCTGTTAGTTTTCTCTAAGGGGATGAAGAGTCCCTTTCTTACCTGGACTACCTGTCGAAAGTCTGTGCGCAAGACTGGCAAGAAGATACCAGTGACACTGACATGGTCCCCAGGCTGAGCAATCCTTGTGTTCTCTCCTTCTACCATCACTGTGATACTGCGAGGGATGTTTCCCACTGGTACTTGGTCACTCTAGCAGAGTACACGGGACAAAGAGAACATAAGGCCCTCAGGGACCCAAGCTTCATCCCTAGACATCACACACGCTCTTTATGACTTCTCAGTCTGCCTAGCCATACACCCCAAACTCACATGTTCTTGCATCTTCATCTCCTGGAATTTGATGAATTTGGAGCCACGCGTCTGCAAATACAGCCGTCCTCCTGAGCGGTTGGTTTGGCACTCCTGGCTCGGACACATGATCAGGGGCATAAAAGTGGGAGCCTGGATCTAGGACACGAGAAAAAAGAAGCATCGATGGAAATCAGAGGGAAATAGCTCCTTATAGCTATTGCTCAAATCACTTTTTTTTTTTTCCAAGTCATTTTCTATGTGCAGCAAACATCATGGAAATAGTTAACCCTCCGAACCATTCTGGTTAACAATGACAAACACCAACAAAACCTATAGAATGGAGGGGCCAGGAAAATGGCTCAGTACAATAAGTGCTTGCCTGGCAAGCGCAAGGTTCTGAGTTCAATCCCTAGTTCCACAAAAAAACCCCCACAAAACTATAGAATGACCATTATGTACCAGATAAACAAGAGTAAACATGCATTTTTCAAAACAATGCCAATAGATAAAACTACATTTTACAAAAAAAAAAAAAAAGATTCAACTGAGTTACATACATTCTTGTTTTATGCCCCATACATACTGGTTGGTAAGTCTCTGCCCCACACTGGTCGCACGTGTAAGTAGCCACTACCATCCTGGGTTTGACTTCAGAGACACGAGTGACAATTCCACGCACAGTAACCAACTTTCCCACAGAATCAGCCCGTACTTCCCGGATCACACGAGGCTTGTTGCTGCTTGGACCTTGAAAGTACAGCTCACTAAAGAGAAAAAATTGTCATCAGTAAGGTCCAAGAAAAAAGTCCCTGGACCTTCCCACAGTGACACTCACAATCTGCGCATGAGCTCAGGAGGATACTGGTTCTGGGGGCTTCGGGCTGCCCCAGGGTCCCGGCTCCGCTGTTCCATCATCAACCGATGCTCAATGTAAACATCCAGAACATCTTTATTTACCACCTAGAAGAGAAACAGGAAAAGGAAACAGCACTGATGCAGGCAAAGTGAGGAAAGGAAGCTTGTTACAGTGGCACAGCCTGTAATCACACTACTTGGGTGGTTGAGGCAGGAGAATTGCCAAGAGTTCAGGGCCAGCCAGAACCACATAGCAAGGGGTCTCAAGTAATAAAAAGATGAGAAAACAGAGAGCACCAGGCACAATCAGTGCCCTCTATTAGGTCAAAGACCACTGCGACCAACAAAGCTCAAAAAACTTGTTTTCCGTGCTCTGCTATGTTCTACAACCACTCACCTCCCTCTCCTTGTACTGAGGCAGGAGCTCTTGTACAGTGTCAGCAAAGAGTCTCACATAGCGCTTTGCATTCTCACAAATTGAGTCCACCAGCTCAGGGTCATCCTCAGCTAGGTCATCCAGGTCCACGTACATTGCCACTTGTTCCCGATGAGCCAGCTGAGCCTGGGGTTGGGAAAAGGCAGAATACTTTAGGGCTGTTATACTGTTTACCCACAAAACCCACTGCTGTGAGCTCAGCAGCCTGATCATCCACAGGGAGAAAGGGCTGCACAGGACAGCAATATACAAGTCCTTGCCGCCCAAAAACAACCTACCTCTCAAGCATGACCTAAAAGCACTCTGATTATTACAGTGTAACATCATGCCACTTATCAATCACCCTACTATACAGGTCACTTACAGACTAACATACCCGGTGAAACAGGGCAGGCCACCTCAAGTGCCACTCCATTCCCAACTCCCTTCACCCTGTGTTGGACTTACCAACTGACTTTCATACTTGAACTGCTTCTTTCCAAATTCGTCATCCTGGTAAAACTCTTGCAGAAACTTCTTAATTCTGTCTACAATGTAAATGTAGAATCACAAGGAGCAATCTTCCTTTTGGATTTCTTATTGCAAATCCCAAAGGGAAGCCTAAAAACCCACTTTTCTTTTAAACTGGGCTGACTAGTTGATTATATAAACATGTAAACAAACATACATAGTTCTCCCCCAAAAAAGCAGCACTCCTTTTTCCAAGTATGTTTTAAGCCAAAAATACACGGCCCTGGCAGTTCCAAGTCTTACCAACACCCCTCCCCAGGGGAATTCCAGTCTGCCTTAGTCTCAGCACCCTTCTACCACGGCCTCCCGCATCTCACAACACACTTGGATCTCAATGTTCTCTGCTCTCCTTCCACCTGTGACTCCCCTTTCTCTCGGGATGTTCTAAATCTGTGCTCCCACGCGGACCTCCACAAGGCGAGTCCTCTACCCCACCCCCGCTCCCGCCACTGCTTCCGCTCTTAGTAAACAAAGAAGCACATGGGCTCGGATTCCAGCCGCCTCACCGCAAGGGATTCCTCCGCCCAAAGCCGGAGTCCGGACGGCGATTGGCTAGCAAGCCCAGGGCCACTTAGTTCCAACCCTCTGCCGCCCCTGGCGGGTTCGCACTAAATCCCCGAATTTCAGGCACGCCCCCACCCTTGGCAGCTGTCTCCGAGGCCACTGCGCGGAAGGACACTGTTTACCGACGACACTCCCTTCGACTGTATCGCGCCACTTCCGCCCGCCTCCACTTCCGCTCGGAGGGCGGCTGGAAATGGCCAATCGCAGCGCGCAGCGGCCCCAGGCTGCCCGCCTCTGGGGCTTCGGCGGGTCTCGGCCGGACGCAGGAACTGGCGAGTCCCTCAAGATTTGGAGGGAGGCAGATCTGGAGTCTCCATCCCTGAGGCCAAAAACCCTTACACGACCACGGCCTAGCTCGCATTCTCTTCTAGGCACGACCCTTCCCTTCTCTACAGCCGCCAGAAGTTATCCTTCCCACGACCCCAACACCCTTCCCGGGCAGGACTACCAGCTCTCCTTCGCCCTCGGCGCTCCCCCGTGGGTCTCCTGGGCACTGTGTGTCTCGCACACGCCGCCGCCCAGCTCTACCTCTAGTCTTGCTCATCCCAGAACCCGCCGACCCCGACCCCAGCTCACACCAACAGGTGTCAGTTGGGTAGCTTCTCTCCCAGAGCTCCCCTCCCAGGCTTGCAGACCCTTACCTTTCTCAAGTGCGTAGTCCTTCAGTGCCATCGCTGCCAATGACCGTTCGGCAGCAGTTGGCGAGAGCAGTAGTTTGACTCCCTAGAAACAGAAAACGGCCACACACAGCACTCGGCAGAACCAACCGAAATTGGCGCGAAACGTCGCCTCCCACGTGACCGGCTACGCTGCTGGTGGGCCAATCGGAAAGATGGCCCTTCGTCCCGCCCACCCGCTACAGGCTTCACTCTTGACCAGTCACCCGGCAAGGCTGGACTGAGTGACGTGAAGGCGGCGGGCGGGTAGAGAAGGACTCGCCGAGAGGGGCGGGGCGGGAGCCGGGTTTCCCGCGGTCCGGCCTGACGCGGGCGGAGGCGAGTCGCTCTTAAAGGGCCACTCCACGTACGTCCTTTTGTTCCCGGGCCACAAGGCGGGGCAGGCCCTACTTTCACCATCTGCTGGTCTACTCTCCAGAACAGCCATGATTTCTCAGTTCTTCATCTTGTCCTCCAAGGGAGACCCGCTCATCTATAAAGACTGTATCCTTGTGCCATGGGGCGGGATGGAGCAGCTGATTGGGAGACGAGTTTAGAGCCCGTTTGTGTCGGCCTCTCCTTAACTGCCCTTCCATCCGGCCAGTCCGTGGGGACAGTGGTGGCCGGGATGTGGCCGAGCTCTTCTACCGGAAGCTGACGGGACTGCCCGGGGACGAGTCCCCGGTTGTCATGGTAACTGCTTAGCGGGAGGGTGCCGTGGGGAGGTTGAGGGGTGGCCTCAACCCTTTCGAGGATTTTTTCCAACAGCCTTTTCAAGGGCTGTTTTTTGTTTGTTTTTCCTTGAAAGTTCCCACTGAGGGGTAATCTTTCTCTAAATGTAACTAAGGAAAATGTATTGAGAGCTGACGGTACAACAGGAGCTTCTCTTGCCTGACTCAATCCTAAGGAACTATAGAACTGGTGCTGCTATTAACGTCGTTTGCATAGTAGGAAACCTCTTCGGGAGGTTTTAGTGATCGCCCAAAGCCACACTGCGACTGTCTGTCTAGCTGGGAACATCAATCAGGGTACAGTTTGGAATCTTTAGAAGCCTTGATCACTACTCCTTTTTCCTAACACCCACTCCCCTCAGTACCACGATGACCGTCATTTCATTCACATCAGACACAGCGGTCTCTATTTGGTGGCCACGACTTCAGAAAACATTTCTCCCTTCAGTCTCCTAGAGCTGCTCTCCAGGTGAGGAGGGCTGGGCTGGACCCCACAGTGGGGCTTGAGAGGATGAGGAGTGGTCCACACCTGGCTCTGTTTCCTCAGGTTAGCTACTCTCCTGGGTGACTACTGTGGCTCCCTCAGTGAAGGGACCATCTCCCGAAATGTGGCTCTTGTTTATGAACTCCTCGATGAAGTATTGGTAAGGACCAATGATTTTCTTATCTTTTCCCATCCCCAGGAAGATACGCCTATTCTTCTTTTGTGGAATCTTGTGATTGGGAGACTAAATCCACTTTTTAGCTCCTGCCTGGAAAGTGCAAGGACCCGGGTTTGATCCCTGGTACCACATACCCTGCCAGCCACCCAAACCAGGCATGGTGGTACACACCTATAATTCCTCCACTGAGAGACTAAGACAGGAGGATCACTATGAGCCTGAGCTTCATAGTGAGACCTTGTACCAAATAAATGAAAGTTAAAAAATAAATAAATAAATAAATCCACTTTTTTCCACCAATTTCCTCCACGGATCACCTCCAAAACACCTGTCCTTCCTTCCTTACCACTAGGACTATGGCTACGTACAGACCACATCCACAGAAATGCTAAGAAACTTCATCCAGACGGAAGCTGTGGTCAGCAAGCCTTTTAGCCTCTTTGATCTCAGCAGTGTTGGCTTGGTGAGTATCAGGGAAAGGAGGAAGAAGCCAGGCCACTGGGGAGCTTCAAAGCTGAGGATTGTTTGCTTTGGGTATTTTACAGTTTGGGGCAGAAACGCAACAGAGCAAAGTGGCCCCCAGCAGTGCAGCCAGCCGTCCAGTCCTTTCCAGTCGTTCTGATCAGGTCAGAGAGGGATCACTAAGGTCAGCCTTTCAGACTTGGGGGGGGATATATATATATACCACATTCCAAGATCCTGGCTTATCATTCCAGTTCCTTTGACATGGGTACCCCTTCTCCCACACGTGTTCTGCCGGAATTACTTTTTTCTGCCTGTTCGTTTTATTGTACTTTATTCTACCTGTTCATTTTAGAATGCAGGTATTTAGTTAGTCTCAACCAATCAAATCCTTTTTTTTTCTCAGAGCCAAAAGAATGAAGTTTTTTTGGATGTGGTGGAAAGATTGTCTGTACTAATAGCATCTAATGTAAGTGTGGGCTTCCAACCCCAGGGCTTGACAGTACTTGGAAAATGAGTTCAGAAGGTTATGACTGGGCACTAACTTCCCTACCACTTCCAGGGGTCACTACTGAAGGTGGATGTACAAGGAGAGCTCCGGCTCAAGAGCTTTCTTCCCAGTGGCTCTGGTGAGGACCTAGGGTTGGGTTTAGGACAGGATCCTTGGTGACGTCGTTGGTGTTTACTGACCTTTTCTGATGTTCTTTCCTCTTAACAGAGATGCGCATTGGCTTGACGGAAGAATTTTGTGTGGGGAAATCAGAGCTGAGAGGTAAAAAAGACTGAGGTGTTTCTCCCTCAGGAGGTCACTGCCAACAATTTTGTGGAAAAAAAATTGAAGATGGGACCTGCCCTGCCCTAGCTGTTCTCTCCCAAAGCATGGATGAGGAGAGGAGCCTCTCTCTTTGCAGGTTATGGGCCGGGAATTCGGGTTGATGAAGTCTCATTTCACAGCTCAGTAAACCTGGACGAGTTTGAGACTCATAGGATCCTCCGGTTGCAGCCACCCCAGGGCGAGGTCAGGATCAGGGTAGCCTAGTAGATGGGAGGGGAAGCATGACACTAAGCTGACTTCATTCCTCTCCTCTCAGCTGACTGTGATGCGGTACCAACTGTCTGATGACCTCCCCTCCCCGCTCCCTTTCCGGCTCTTTCCCTCTGTGCAGTGGGACCGAGACTCAGGCCGGTGAGACCATTTCTTATGTTGTAAAACCACTCTGGAAAGGAAACCAACCCAAAATGTAGATGTTCCTAAGGCTTACTATGGAAGGATGGTGATAGAGGTGATTGGATATCAATGGGAAAGACTTAAGCAGTGGTGTTGGGCTGGATTTTGGCCCGCTACCTTCTTGGGGTATGTCCTGCACAGCCTCATGTAAAAGCCTTGAGTAATGGTAAGATGCCAATAGAATCTAGCCTAAGTAATAGTACTGTGCTTTCTTATCCAGGCTCCAGGTTTATCTGAAGTTACGGTGTGACCTGCCACCAAAGAGGTAAGTGGGGGCCAGTCAGGCCTGGTGCACCAGTGAAAGACAGAAAATGGTGTCAGTCAGATACAAGAACCTGCCACTTACTCCTTTAACTGCATCCACCAACCTTAGAAGCTGAATCCTTTGTAGAGGCTCTAGCATTTGGCAGGGTGGTGTTACACACCTGTGCTGAGCTTCCACTGTGACATTAAAGAGGAACAGGGACAAGGGACTCTGCCTTCCTGGGACTAACCACATTCCTGTCTCTGCAGCCAAGCAGTCAACATCCGGCTGCACCTTCCACTGCCACGAGGGGTGGTCAGGTTAGTGCGTGCTCCCTGGGAAGCTTCCGTGGGGGAACGGTGCTCTGCCAATGCAGGCACCATTGAGCTCCAGACGTTCTCTCCACACTCCAGCCTGTCTCAGGAACTGAGCAGCCCAGAACAGAAGGCAGAGCTGGGGGAGGGAGCCCTTCACTGGGACCTGCCCCGGATACAAGGAGGCTCTCAACTGTCAGGCCTTTTCCAGGTATCCCCTGTTGACCCTCTTGAACCCCATCCCACCTCCACTTGGGCCCCCAATATCCAGCCTCTGCAGGGCAGCTGCTGCCCTATTCACAGTAGTGCAGGTAGCTGCCTGGCCTTATGGCTTCTCTGCTGTCTTTCCTCACAGATGGACGTTCCCAGCCTACTGGGCCCTCCTGGCCATGGACCTTCATCCTCAGTTCCTCCACTAGGACTGGGCCCCGCAAGCTTGTCCTTTGAACTGCCCCGTCACACGTGCTCCGGCCTCCAGGTTCGCTTCCTCAGGCTGACCTTCAGGCCCAGTGGCAATGCCAACCCCCACAAGTGGGTACGCCACCTGAGCCACAGTGATGCCTATGTCATTCGGATCTGAGACTCCCAAACAAGTCTGTGACAAAAGGCAGCAGGCAATCAAATGTGAAGACTTCAGTGTTTTTTTTCTTGAAGTCCTGGCTTGTGGCTCTGGATGTAAGCAGAAGAGTCCTGAGTCTTGAGCGGCCCCGAGTGTCCAGGGACTTGCCCCTTCTGTGGGATCTCACACAGGAAGGCTCAGAACTTACAAATCAACTTTTATTCTGAGGAAGTACTGTACAGTATCTAATAAGAAAGTCACATGGGTTAAACAAGCCTACTTTTTCTTCCACCCTGCTTGCATGAATGCGCATAGGAATCCATGGGAGAGAAGGTCAGCAGATGGACGGTGTTATTACTGAGCAGGCTGAGGGGAGCCAGGTCCAGAGGGCTGGGAACCATTCGCCTTTGGAGTCCCTGGAGCTGGAGGTGGGCTGTCCCCAGCTTCCTGTTTCCCCCCACAGAGGGCACTGCCCCCAAGTGGAGAGGGGGAAGATGAGGTGGGAGGGACTGGAGAAGGATGGGAGGGAGGGCCTCCTTTGCCGTCTCCTGTTGGGGGCAGTGAGACCACAATGTACTTCTGGACACTGCCAGGCCCAGAGGGGGCCGTGCTGGGGGGTGCAGTGGAGGCAGTGGAGACCAGCTTGACAATGGGCTGCACGCTGGGGACTGTGGTGGTGACAGGAGAGGTAGTGGTGGATCCTGAGCCAGGGGCTGAGGTGCTGAGGGACAGGACCTGGTGGAGAAAGGAAGGCAGTGCAGATCACCATGCACCCACTCCATGAAGGCTTTCAATCTTCAGGATCCTGCAGACTGTTGCCAACTTAACTTACAAGCCCCCAGCAAGTGGTCCTTCCATTTCCTTTCTGGCTGTGGGTCTTGGAGGGGACTGGCATCTACTTTGAGGCCCCTCTAAAGAGTTCTGAAGTGACCCAGGCTACTTAGGGTGCTCCTTCTATCCCTTATCCCAGGTGCCACATACCTGCTGAGTGGATGAGGCGCTGGAGGATGATGACATCACAATAAACTTCGTTGGAGGTGGGGAAGGCTGAGGTGGGGCAGCAGCTCGTGCAGACACCAGTGTCTGGACGGGCAGTGCAATGGAGCCAGGGACTTTCAGCAAGCCAGGGGTGCGAGGGCCAGACTGGGGGGCCTGAGACAGGGTCAGTGTGGGCCGGGGCTGTGAGGGAAGAGGCAAGAAGAAAATGTCAGCATCAAGGAGAAGGAAGGGCCTGAATAAAGACCTGGCTGCTCTTGCACTTCCTTGGCACTTCTCTTTAGGACTGGGACATCCTTCACCAGTGAGGCCCAGGGCTCTCTGTGACTATGCTGCCTCAGGGCCCGTGTGTCCCTGGGCACCATGGCCATGTCCCACCTGGGCATCCTCTATTTCCTCCCTTCCTCCACAGCAACCAACCTGTGTGATGGTCAGTGTGGTTCTGTTGACCTGCTGTGCCTGCAGAGCAGCCTGGGCCCGGGCCTTGACCACATGGGAACAGAGGAGGGGCCCAAGGGACCCAAATTCTGCCCGATAGGCATCCTGATTGTCAGGTGGGGGATGCAGCTTAGCCAGTACAGGGGCACAGTGTTTCTGCAGAGAGAAGGCAGAGAGGCACAGTGTGAAAGGACATACCCACTGTTTCACTGGACCCTTGATGGGAAGAGTGCAGGGCCTTCAGTGAGCACAAGGAGTGGTGTGGTTCTCTCTTGGAGTGGTGGGGACTGACTGCCGTGAATAGAAGACTTGCTATACCAACTGTGGGGCAGTGAAGCCAGGCAGCATGTGTTTGCCTTGCACCCACTGGGTCACAGTGATTAAAACTCCTTATTTCTTGGCGCACCTGTGCCTGTCTTTGCGTTAGCGAAACAGCACCAGACTCCAAAGGGTGCTTACATGGCAAAGGGGGGAATAAATGAGTAAGATGTACTGGATGCTTGCTAAACACTACGCCTATGTGTATGGGAGGGGCAGGGCAGGGGCTCTGGTCACCAGAAGGAGGCTCTGCACGTGGTCAGCTCCAATGCGATCGATGTTGCTCAGCACCGGGCCATCCAGGACGCTGCGGATCCGCTCCCCCTCCTGCTGTAGCCGTGGCAGGATCAGAGTCTTGATCACCTGTTGGGAAGGAAGGCGGGAAGCCAGGACACTGGGGTCTCTCAGGTGGCTGGCGGTTGCTCTCTGACCTCAAGCCTGCTTCCCCTCACCCAGCTGTTCCTCCCCAGGGGCCTCACATCATGTCCTAGCTCTGCCAGGCCTGCAATGGAGCCATAACGAGTTGTCCAGGGAGTCTTCTCGTCTACCCAGCTCTGCAGGGAAAGGAAAAGCCAGATAAGTGAGTCTTAAGGCTGTGGACCCAGGTCTTCTAGAATTAACCTTCTTTAAGAAGATACTGCAGGTGAGGCTGGAGCCCCCTAGACCAACCTCCCACCAGTTCTTGTTCCAGGACTTACTTCTTCAGGTACAACCCTCCCACCACAGGTATAGGTGAAGCACTTATCCTGGGGACAATCCTGAGGACAACCCTGGGGTGATGTGAAATAGCTTCTTGGGACTCACCTTAGTGAAGGTCTTTGTGATCCGGGACTGGATGTTGTTAGTGGTGGTACTGAAATGCTTGCAGATCTGGGCCACTAGGCGGGCAGCAAAGTCCCGGAGTGCCCAGTGATTGTCCACATCAGGTCGTAGGCACAGCTGTCTGCTCACGATGCAGGTCATCACGGCTGGAATCAGCTCATGCACCTGTAGGAGGAGGAGTGGGTCAGTGGATGGTGACAAACGGCTTCCTGTGAGTGCCAGCGAGGAGGGCGGGCAGGACCACTCACATATTTTTCTAAATACAATGTAGGGTTGTCCATCAGTGCCTTCACCATGCGCATCAGATAGATGAGCAGGGCCAGGTTATTCTGAACCACATTGACACGGACCTTCAGGAGGGGAAAAGGCAGAGAGCCTCCTCAGATCAACTTCCCCACCACTCCTTCCCCAGCCTCATCCTGGGCCTGGCTTTCCCAGTCCTCTCACCCCTTCTGAGATGAAGGTACTGAACCGAGGCAGCATCTGATAGAGCCCTGGGTCCGTAGCGATGCTCTGCAGAGCTTCCTGTGGGAGGAGGGAAGCAAGTAGGGTGAGAGCAGGAATCATGGGGAGCAATCTGCACGGACTGTAAAAGGAGTCTTGGCTGAGGGCAGATGGGGTCCTTACTGCTCTCTTGGCCTCACAGGACCCCACACAAGCTTCGGTGATCTCTTTGTAGTACAGCTGCTGCTCCACAGAGAGCTCGTGGATGCTGCGAGGCTTCAGGCGCAGAGAGGCCCCCTCCAGCAAGGGTGGTGCCTTCTTCTCTTTCCCTGTGTGAATTGAGTGATGGATCTAAAAAAAAGAAGGCTCCGGAGCAGCCTCAGCACCAGTCAACCCTAAACCTGCCACTTTCCCCCACATGTCTTCCTTTAGATTTCTTAAGCCTTTTGGTACTCTCTAGGCCTGGCCTTACCTACTTCACAAATGACCATCTGGTCTGGGATAAGAGTTGAGGGAGGCCTGGCCTTGAGAACTGACCTTTGCCATCAGCTGGAGTGGCTCCTTGACCTTTGCCTTTCAGGGGTCCATCTTCTTCTTGGCCTGGCTTTGCTGACTTTAGGGGTTCAGTGGCCTCAGCCTTCTGCTGTTCTTTGGGAGCTGGTGGGAAAGCAGTCCCAGCAGGACAAGTGATGTGAGTGGGGAGAGATGTAAAGGAACAAGGCAGGAGTAGAGGGAGAGAAGGGAGTGGGCTCCAGGCATGGAAAAGTTTACCTGGGGGTGGATTCTCTGGTATAGCCGGCTGGCAGCCTTCGATGCTCAGCCAGTGAGCTGTGAGAAAGGAAGCTATTGAGTGAAACTGCTGGACATGGTGACTAGGAAGTCCTTCCACACTAACGTAGATGTGTACTGGCTCCTGCTCTCATCTTGCCATTCACACTGAGGGCTTCTCCACTGTATAGTTCCTCACACCAACATGCTCACTCCCCCTTTTGCACCTCCCTGGCACCCTGCCCACTCCTCTGCTAACCTTTGAGGCAGACATCCAGAGGCACCCGAGGCAAAGGGGTGTTGATGATGTCACTCAGATCCACCTCCTTCTCCTCATAGAAGTAGAGTTCTCGGCCCCCACCAGAAGCAAAACGGAAGGGAATGAATTCCTGAGCATGGAAGCCATAGAGTGGCTGCATCGGGAGGGAAAGAGAGATACTGGTGTGAGAAGCCTGGCAAAAGGCAAGCACAGCACCTGGGAGAATGGCATCTCGCCACCCTGCTTCCATTTGGGGCCTCCCGCCGCCTCCCTTTCTCTCCCAATCACCTCAACATTCTTCAGTTTCAGTGCATAGTCAATATCACTGGTGGTGAGCTTCTGCCGCTTCCCCATGTGCATGAACTTGAGCGCATCCTGGAGGCAGGAGGACAGGAGAAGAGCCATCAGGCATCAGTCTAAGACCAGATGAAAGAAGGGCTCCTGGGTAATATCCTTGACACAACGCTGGGCTAGGCAGCAGGGCCTGGTTACCTGTGCAATCTCTTTGATTCGGTAGCTGACCTCATCTGTCAGCAGCTGGCAGGTTTCCTCCTGAATCTGTGCGATGCCCATTGATTCAGCCACGACCTTCATGGACTCCGAGGGCAGCACAGTATTGCTGAGCTTCAACTTCTTCTCCTCAGCCATAATGGAGTGCCTCCTCCCCTCCCTTGAAGGATGCGGCCCCAGGTGGAGTGATGGAGCCCTTGGCAGGGAGACGGAACAGGTAGAAGAGATAGAAAGAAACACAACTCAAAATCCCTGCTAAATTGAATTCCTGCTCTCCCCCTACCCACCTGCTGCAGCTCTGCTTGACCCAGTTCCCTCATTCTCACAGCTGTGCAGTTCTCAACGGTTCTTTATCTGGGCCCACTCTCACATTAAATCCAGCCTGATTCCTACACTCCCACTTCGTTAGCCCAGGTCACCATCATCTAACTCCTGCAGAACCCACAGCCTCTGAACAAGCTCTTTCTGCTTCCATCTCAGCCTCCCTGTATCTATTCTTCAAGAGCAGCCAAAATGATTGTCAAAATATAATCGAGATTGTCATTTCTCTACCGTAACATTTCTGTTTACTGTAAGAACACTAACAGTGGCCTACGATGTCCTTCAAGATGTCTTCTTCCCTTTACATCTGTCTTTCCTTCTATTTTGTCCTACCCTATCATCCCTCTTGCTGTTTTTTGTATCTGCCAGACATGTTTTAGCTTTTATGCTTTTTGCTTTATGTTCTCCCTAGATGTCCATCTGGCTATCTTAACCATGCTATTTTTTTTTAAATGTATTATACTGGTACATTTTAGATATATACAATGATAACATTCATCGTAGGGAATTTGTAGCTGTACATGATATATCTTGCTTCATTTTCCCCATTCCCTTCCCCTCCCTTCAACCCCTCTTCCCCTGCTTATTTACAAATGCTTTGTTTGCATTTCTTCCATCTTTCCCCTTCCCACCTCCCTTGTTCCCCTTCTCACTTGAACATGACCCTTCTATTTTTTTTTTTTTTATTTTAGTTTTTTTTTTTTTTTTTTTTTTTTAATTCTAGTCTTTTTGTGAGATGGTTTCACTATGTAGGTAAGGCTGGCCTTGAGTTCACTTTGTAGCCCAGCCTCAACCTCTGCAGTGCTGGGATTACAGGTGTGTGCTACCATGTCCAGCTATACCATGCTATTTTATTTCCCTATTCTGCGCTCATTCTCCTCTTTTTCTTTTCTATAGCATGTAATATCTTTTAAGACATTGTATCATTTCTAATTATCAATCTACCTATGATGTGGACAGTGATCTTTATGTTATTATGGATGTATTCTGGGTGCCCAGGCTAGTGCCTTGAGATGTCATAAATAGTAAACACTTTTTGAACAAATGAATGAACTGCAAGGCTTGGAGATGTAGGTGCTCAATAAATACTGGGTATCACAACTACCTAGATGAAAAAGGTATAGGCCAACACCTAAGTTTACACTGGAGTCATGGGAGCTGGCCATTAGGAAGATTAACCTGGTGTTCAGACCTGAGTGCCAAAGAATTTGGTACTTTTCAAACCATCTCGGGTACCCTCACAGACTTGTATAAGCCTTACCTATAAGGGACAAAATTATTCAATACACACTCTGTGCCTGGTGCCAGGTATACAAGAAACAATCGTATCCTAGTTCCCTGGTGAACACCTACTAATCTGTCAATACCCTGCGGTACCCTCTTGCCAGTAAGGAGTCATAAAACACGCTACAGCTTCAGAAGAGTCTCCGATCAGTGGGACAGCAGAAGGAACTCTCAGAGCAGAGCTAACTTGAAGTAGACTCTGCAGTAGTTTCCCAGCAAAAAACCGAGTCCAAGATCCCCAGGCATCGCCAAAGGAGGCTCAGAGAACCCACCCTATCTCCCCCGACATCCCTGCAAAGATACACGTAGTCCCCACGATCACAGACACACAACCAACCGTCCTCTTCCCAGTCCCCACAAGGGTCCCTCAAGGGGTTTCCTCCTCCCGGGTAGTCTTCAGACCCGCCCCCAGCCGACCCAACGCCGGGGGCAGTAAGACTCTCACCGCCGCCAAAGCGCCGCTCACCCGGCGCTCGGCGCCATCTTGGCCCCGCCCCCTCCCTGTCGCAGGTCCTGGCAGAGACGGAGAGCAAGTCACCGTCCCTCCCTCAAGCCATAATAAGTCATATAGTCTCATAGCCTTAAATAATATAAAATATGTTTCTATATATGGTGTAAAAATCACACGCTTCTATTTTCATTACTTCGATTTATTTCTTCACTACCTACCAGCCAGGACCCTCAGCAGGCGCCACAAAACAGGCGGGGAGCTGAGGCTCCACCCCTTTGCGCAAGCGCCACTTGGATTGTAATGTAGCCGCCTACTGCCTCCGAATTTAAAGGGCCCGTTCCCTTCCCAAAGTTAGTTTGAAGCCGGTCTGTGGTTGCTTCTAGGCGGCTCTTTGTCATGGGACCTGTACGGTTAGGAATATTGTTATTCGTGGTGGCAGTGTATAGTGCTTGGGCTGGACCGTCGCGAGAGGAGGACGATGACACAGAACGCTTGCCCAGCAAATGCGAAGGTATCAAAAGGGAGAAGTCTCTATTTGTGTCTGTCTGCCCCACTTGTTTCGTTTAGGCCAAACCAGGTGGAGTGTGATGGGTGGGCTTATTCGTTCTGTTTGACGTGCTGAGCAAGGTTCTGGTGGAGCTTGGCAGAATTGGAATGGGATCAAGGGAGACATGCGTAGTGCCCCCCCAAAACTGTGGCATTACGTTTCCCCTGAGCCTCCCCGAGGGAGTCTGTCTGCTTTTTCTTACAAGCTTGGTTCCCAGTGTGGTGTGAGAATTGTATTTGAGAGACTCTGCCCTGGACAGCCAGCTCAACTGAGCATCAGTATGCAATAATTCCAGCCTGTCATCAGCCGGATCTAAATCTGTAGAGCTTGCAGGAGCAAGGTGTGAGGATCATGTTTTGTAGACATCCTCTGCCCCGCCCTGGTAGAGACGCTGCCAAATTACAGACCCCATCCCACCCTGAGGGTGTTTGAGAATGAGTAAGCTCTTGAACCTCATAAACAGTGATGGGGAGGACACACAACTAAGTTTCGCATCAGCGCAAGGCTTTGCACAGTGTGCTTACTGTAAGGATTTTACTCCAAGCAGCATTTTTCCAGCTGCACTAAGGCGAGACACCGCTGGGAAGGGGCACTAAAGAGTTTGATCATTGAGTATCCTGATTCTCTAGTTTTTTGGCTCCCTGACAGTTTTTTTTTTTTTTTCCTGAGATTCTTTTAATCTTCATCCCACATTCCATATGATTTCATTATTCTTTCCTATCAACTTGTTCTAATCGCTCACTTTCTTTACTTCTGTGTCCCCAGCCTTCACCTTCCTCCTGTCGTTCTTTCTGAACTCGGATCCAATCTTGGCTTAACAACTATGCGAACTTCTACTGTGATCAGAATGCACATAAATCTCCGCATACAGCCCCACACTTCTTAAATTTTCATATCCCATTCCCACCCTGAAAGTGCCTGTCTCATTTACTTTTCTCTCATTGCTGGGACAAAATAATTGACACCCAAAATTAGGGAAGGAAAAGTTTATTTAACTCACAGTTCATGGAAGTTTCAGCAGTCCATAATCAGCTGGCTCCAAAGCAGAGTGTCAAGAGGGTAGCAGTTCATGGTGGAGGAAAACTACAAAAGAAAAGCAAAAAGGGAGAAGCAGTGGCCCAGAGCAAGCCTCCTCCCCTCCTTTATATTGCATTCAGGCTACCCACCCTGGGTAGGTGTAGCACTCACGTCCATAATCCCACCAGCACTAATATCCATAATCCCAGTCTTGGATCATGAATTAATCACAAACTCTAGAAGCCTGCCCCATGATTACATGAGGTTTTGGGGAAACATTTAGACCCAGTGCCTGTGCTTCAGACAGCTCTGAATCTGAACATCTGATAGTCACTAAACCTTTTTAATGTTGTAACTCTATGTCTTTGCTGTTTTTCCTGTTGTCTGAAATAATGACATAATAGCTATTCCTCAACACCCAATTTAAATATCACCTTCTTGGAAGCCTTCTTCCTTATCTGTCACCTTCTGTTATCCTGTAGGTTTTTAAAAATTATTTTTTATAATAATTATTAATGTATTTAGTACAGGGTCTACAGGGTCTTACTACACGGATTGGACTTGTAATGATCTTCCTGTTTGCAGCTTCCCAAAAGCTGGGATTATAGGTGTGTACCACCATGCCCAGTCTTTTAAAATTACTTTTTAATCTTTTCTTCATTTATTTGGTACAGAGTCTCTCTACACAGCTCAGACTTGTGATCCTCCTGTCTCAGCCTCCCCAACCCTGGGATTACAGGTGTGTACCACCATGCCCAGTTTCAGTGGCTGGCATGTCACACTGGGATTCTGGGGTCAGCATGGCCTTTGGTACCCAGGATTGAACCTGGGCCCTTGTGCTTGCTAAGTAGCCACTTAGACCACTGAGCTATCTCCACAGTGCTGTAGGCTCTTGAAGGAAAGGGAGTATCTGTGTATCTCAGGTCATAGCACAGTGCCAAGCACATTTAAGCACTTGGGTTACTTGTACTTTTGTTTGGTTTACTTGTCACTTCTGTATGGGATATTTATTTCTTCTGGGACCTACCAAGTGCCAGATTACATGTTAGGTGATGAAAAGACAGTAACATGGGGCTGGGGAGATAGCTCAGTGGTCTAAGCACCTGCCTGGCAAGTGCAAGCACCCAGGTTTGATCCCTGATACCACAGGCCCCAGAACCCTGGCGTGATGTGCCAGCCACCAAAACTGGGTGTGGTGGTGCATGCCTGTAATCCCAGCGCTGGGGAGGCTGAGACAGGAGGATCACCATGAGTCTGAACTGTATAGTGAAACCCTGTATCTAATAAATATTTTTTTTAAAAGTGACCTTTGAATGAATATTGTATTTGCTAGTCAGATTAAGTTTCTTGGTTTTAGCCCCTGGTGTAGGGTCTGTCATTGCCAGAGACAAAGATCATGGATCTTTTTCTGGGGAGGAGCAGTTGAGACAATCTAGTGATGTAGCCCAGGCCAGCCTCCAACCCATGCAATCCTGCTGTCTCAGCTTTCCAAGTGTCGGGTTTACAGGCATGCACCACCATGCCTGGCCAAGATCATGGGTCTTATGGGTTCTCCATACTGTCACCATGTATACAGAAGGAGCTCAGTAATTTTCAACATAACAGCAAAAACTTACATCCTCATATCTTTATAAGGGTCTTAGTATTATCCCCATTTTAGAGATGGAGAAACTGAGGCACATCAAGATTGTCACAGCTACTGAGAAGCTGAGCTAAATTTCACCCCAAGCATACTCTGCCGCCTTTGGTCATCTGCAGAACTGCTGATGTGTTTACTTGTCTTTCACATTCCCTTGGACATCTCCACACATTATCAGTATGTAAGCTACTGAGCATGGAGCTACAGGAGAAGCTGAGTCGTACTGGCCGATCTCGAGAGGTCTTGGAGCTGGGGCAGGTGCTGGACACAGGCAAGAGGAAGAAACATGTGCCTTACAGCCTGTCGTGAGTCCTTGGTGCTCCGCTACCTCCCAGCCCCAGAATTTGTCCTGAGAGTCCCTACAAGATCCAGGAAGTTTTCGTTCTCCCCTTCCCATAGAGAGACAAGACTGGAAGAGGCCTTGGAGAATTTATGTGAGCAGATCCTGGATTATAGTGTCCATGCTGAGCGCAAGGGGTCGCTGCGATATGCCAAGGTCAGCTTTTTCCCTAGGGGAGGACCCTGATTCTCAGAAACAAAGACCTCTATTCCCTGAGGCCCTCAAGGGATGTATACCCATCTCCCCTCTGCTCTGGGGTGTCCCCTATATGTTCAGGAGCCTGCATCTTACTCTCTTTGAACTCACTCCTGAGACTTCAGTAGTTGACAAAACTGGACGAAGTGGTACTGCACTGGGTTGACCCCATATTCTCCATTGCTCAGGGTCAGAGTCAGACCATGGCGACGCTGAAAGGCCTAGTGCAGAAGGGAGTGAAGGTGGATCTGGGGATCCCTTTGGAGCTGTGGGATGAGCCCAGCGTGGAAGTCACATTCCTCAAGAAGCAGGTAGGATAAGCTGCCACAGTGTCCCGGGAGGTGAGAAGGGAACCTGAGGTGGGGAACTAGGTCCTAGGACTTGACTGTAAGGAATGTCCACCTCTGAACAGGGAGAAGGGGGAAGAGTGAGGACTATGCCATCCATTAAAATGGACCCAAGAGCATATCAAGAAGTAAAACTGGTCAGGCACAGGGGCCTGCTGTGCTGGCTTTGCCCCCAGGGCGAGCTGAGATGGCAATTGAGACTGGGCATGGTGGTGCACCTGTAATCTCAGCACTTGGGAGGCTGTAAACAGGAGAATCACTATGAGTCCGATCTAGTAGTGAGACTCTGAATACCTTGTAGACCCTTCCCTAAAATACAGAACAAAAAATAAAATAAAATAAAATAAAAATAAGCAATACTGAAGCCAAGCATGATAATATACACCTCTAATCTTAGCGTTCTGGGAGGCTGAGGCAGAAGGATCATATTTTTTTATGTATTTAGTACAGGGTCTCACTACACAGATTGGACTCCTAGTGATTCTCCTGTTTTCAGCCTCCCAAGCGCTGGGATTATAGGCACATGCCACCACGCCCAGTCTCAATTGCTGTCTCAGTGTGCCCCGGTCCTGGTGTCTGCCTACGCAGGTGCTTTAATCTGCTGAGCTATCTTGTTGAATTGTTTTTTAGGGGAGGTTTATTGTTTTTGGTGCCAAGGACCAAACCCAGGGCTTCCAGCTTGCTAGGCAAGCATTCTACCTCTGAGCTGAATCCCCAGCCTTTCTGGCTGAGCTATCTGGCTGGCCCTTAGAATCACAATTTTGAGTCCAGCCTAGACAAGTCAGTATCTAAGAATCTATCTCCAAACAAAAAAATAAAAAAGGACTGTGGGCGTAGCTCACTGTGAACCCTGGGCTTTGTCCTGAGTACTTAAGAAAAAAGAAAGATGAATCAGGTTAATACTATCCACCACTGTTTACAAAGTCCAGCAGGCCAAGGCCAGATACTTTATTTTTTGTTGTTTGGCAGAACCAGGGATTGAACTCAGACCCTTGCGTTTGCCAGGCAAGCATTTATTCTACTGAGCTATCTCCCCGGCCCCAAGCAGGCCAGCTACTAATCACACTCTTCCACTTGACCAGTGTGAAACAATGCTGGAGGAGTATGAAGATGTCGTGGGAAACTGGTACTTCCACCATCAGGAGCAGCCCCTACAGCATTTTCTCTGTGAAGGTCATGTGCTCCCAGCCACCGAAACTGGTAAGTGGGTTTTGGGCTGCTCTAGGGCCAGGGTGCAGTGTTTCCTATCCCCAGAACCAAACTTTAAATTGTTTTCTCTCACCCTACCTAGCATGTCTACAGGAAACTTGGACTGGAAAGGAGAAAATCACAGATGGGCAAGAGAAGGAAGAAGGGGAAGAACAAAAAGAAGAGGAAGAAGAGGAAGAGGAAATGACAAAGACAGGACACTCCAAGCATGATCCAGAGGATCTTTGACCCTAGCCTCTGAACCCCCAAGAGGGGTTATGAAAAACCCTCTCTATAGTCTGAGCTGTCCCTGCCCCACAGCTTTAAGGATGTGTTAGTGTGTGACCCCACCCCAATGCTTCTAACCCTTCTTTCCCACCTGATGTCAGGCAGGATCCTGGGGATGAAGGATTGCATGACTATGCGGAGAAGGGTAGGAGCAGCAGATGGATGTCGTGCCTCCACAGGTGAACTCTATGCCTGCCATACCAGCCCCTTGGCAGCTGTGTGTGTGGTGACAACCTTGAAGCTTTTCCCTGTATGTATCTCTACTGCTCCCCAGAGGTCAGCAATGGCATAGAGCTATGGATCTTGGGAAAGTCACTTTGCTTCTAAAGGGATCTAGTTTTAGATCCTTACAAGGAAGATGACAGAACAGATATTCTCTACAACCTATATACTGTACACTACCTGTGTCCAGCAGGCTGCATGCCAGCAAGCTGGGAACAAGAATAGGTTACAGGGTGGGGTGAGGCCATGCTGATTAAGTTAGATACTTGTCTACTTCATAATACTCTCACAGGTGCCAAATTTTATATATGGTTATTAAACTTTTTAAAAATATCAACGGGAAAAAAAATATCAACGGGGCCCAGTTTCAAACATCTGTGCACACATGATAGTTGGTTGATGAGGCAGCACCTAGTCAGTGGGGCCATTGGAGGCTACCTTCCCAGGAGTATGTTTTGGATTGAACCGCGGTCCCTTTGCTTTGCTAAGCTTGTTCTAAGTAGGTGCTTCAGACCACTGAGCCATCTCGCCAGCCCCTTAATTTTTTTTTATGCTTGGTAGTTCTGTTAATTTTTTGGAGACAGGCTCTCACTATGCAGTTCAAGCTGGCCTTGCGCTCACTTTTGTAGCCCCTGGGCTAATCTTGAACTCGCAGTGATCCTCCTGTCTCAACCTCCCAAATGCTGGGATTACAGGCGTCACCATGCACAAAGAACCTTTGGACTAGTCGCGGCAGAATTGTACAGAGAACGTGCTTGCCAGGCAGGCTAGGGCTCAAATTTTATGATGCGCGGGAATTAATTACGTACGTGGCATCGCTTCGGCCGCCATACTTGGGCTTACGGGAGCTCGCAGAGGTCAAAATCCCCCGCGCTTGTCCGACTTCTTTGCTTTTCTCAATAACGAAGACTTCAGTGAGCCATATGACTAGGTCAGTGGGAGGCAAAGAAAACAGATATCCTTAGGAGGATAACCAGCGAGAGCCCACCTATAGACCAGAGGGGCGGGATCGCGGACCGAGGGAGGTTGGGCGATACCATCTTCGGCAGCGGGTTGAGGGCTGTACGTTAAGAGAGAAAGGGGGGCAAAGCTGAGACTCCGAAGGCGCCTCATGGGGGGCCGGGGGCCGGGGCTTGTGGGAGCTCCGAGGTCTCCCACAAGCCCATTTTCTGTCTCCCCAGCCCGTCCCCCCCTGCCATGAGCGGCGTAGTGCGGACCGAAGTTCTGAGCGGGGCGCCTCTGCGGGTGCCCGGCGACCCCTACTCCGTGGTGGTTCTGCTGCAGGGCTACTCGGAGCCGGAGACGGTGGGCGACGCGGTGCGCGCTGACGGCTCCGTCACGCTGGTCCTGCCGCAAGCTTGGGGCCCGGCGTGCAGCCGGCGAGCGTCTCGGCCCGCGGACCGCGAGGCGAGCACAGCTCTGGAGGAGGCGGCGCGTGGCCCCATCCTCGTGGATACTGGGGGACCCTGGACTCGGGAGGCGCTGCTGGGGGCCCTGGCGGGGCAGGGCTTGTCCCCGGGAGACGTGACTCTGGTGGTGGGGACCCACGGGCACTCGGACCATATCGGAAACCTGGGGCTGTTTCCGGGGGCGGCTCTGCTGGTCTCGCACGACTTCTGCCTTCCCGGAGGCCTCTACCTGCCGCACGGGCTGAGTGAGGAGCGGCCCCTGCGCCTGGGGCCCGGGCTGGAAGTGTGGGCCACGCCGGGCCACGGGGGCCAGCGGGACGTGAGCGTGGTGGTGGCAAGCACAGTCCTGGGCACCGTGGTGGTGGCGGGTGATGTGTTTGAGCGCGATGGAGACGAGGGCTCATGGCAGGCGCTGAGCGAGGATCCGGTGGCGCAGGAGCGGAGCCGAAAGAGGATCTTAGGCACCGCCAATGTGGTCGTGCCTGGCCATGGAGCCCCTTTTCGGGTGATTAGGGAAGACTTTCAGCCAGGGACAAATAGTTGTGGGAACAGCACTCGGGAGCCAGTGGTCGGAGATAAGGACCTGACCATGCAAGGATGAGCCCTGACTGGACTTTTTTTTTCCTGGCGCTTGCCAGGAAAGCGTTTATTCCACTGAGCCATCTCCCCGGCCCCTGGACTTCTGTCAGGGAGGGAGAAGCGTTCATAATACGCAGAGGACCTGGGCAACTAGAATCGGAGCAGGCAAGGATGGTCACTGACTTCCAGCCTTCCAGAAGGCAGTTTTTCTAGTCTGGACAGAATGATACTGCCGTCACCATATCATTGCTTGTCACCGCAGCCAACAGTGTCAAGGATTGGCTCGGGTCTCTAAGAATCTTTTGCAGACCTCATTAAAATGAGAAAAAGTTCCTGTGAAGGTCTTCCAAAATAAAAAATAGAAACTGCCCTAATATAAGTTAAAACCTTAATAGCTATAATCATGCACATATGGCAATCAGTCACAAACCTATTGCCTATTTCTTACATAGTGCAGGTTGCTGAGAGGAGGCAGTGACCTCCCCCTTAGTGACTTGATTCATTAATTCACTTTTTAAAAAATGTATTTAGTACAAGATCTACAGGGTCTCACTATACAGAATGGACTCTCAGCGTTTCTCTTGTTTTTAGCCTCCCAAGCACTGGGATTACAGGCTGTGCTACCACACCCCAATTTCAATCCTATCTCAGCATGTCCCTGGGGGCCAGGGAATCCTATCCTATCCCTCTGTCTGCCTAAGTAGGCACGTTAATCCACTGAGTTATCTGGCCGGCCCTTCTTCACTTTTTTGTTCATTCACTGGGTATTTGTTTAACACCTGCAATGTCTCCAGCAGTACTGTAGGTTATGGGATACAACAGTAAGTAAGCAACACAAACTTGCTGTCCTTCATAGAGGTCAGATTCCACAGAGACAGACAAGCAATAAAGTAGTAGCTGTGAAATAATTATGTGTTGTAGGCATGATATGGTGCAGAGGAAGAGATAACTCTTTAAGTTTGAGTGGACAGGAAAAGTCTCTGTCAGAAGATTTTTAAGAAATTGGAAAGGGGGCTGGCCAAATAGCTCAGCAGATTAAAGCACCTGCAAGCAAGCACAGGGGCTGCCTGCATTGAGACTGGGCGTGGTGGCATACACCTGTAATCCCAGCTCTTGGGAGGCTGTAAACAGGCAGATTATCAGAGTCCAGTCTACTAGTGAGACCCTGAACACCCTGTAGATCCTTCCCTAAAATACAAAAAAAAAAAAAAGTAAAGGAAGAAAGCTGGTCATCTGAGAGAATCTGGAAGACAGATACTCCAAGCATGGGGACAGCAGATATAAGCCCCTGAAATGGGACAGCTTGTCCCAATGAACTGGCAAGAAGACTCATGAGTGGAACTACAAAGGTCATGGAAGAGTAGTAAGAAATGGGTTTAGAATTAGGGCCATCCTATAATATCTTGAGGACCATGGTAAGAAGTTAGGGTTTACATTAAGATGGGAGCCATTGGCTCTGAAGCAGGGCATAATACCATGATTTATTTGATTTTCATCACTTTGGTTTTGAGTGGGAAAGGGATTGGTATGAAGCAAGAATATTAGCTGAACTACTGAGGAAGGTCATAGCCTTCCAGTGAGAGAAGTTGATGGCACCTGTCCTTATCCCAAAAAGTTTATTATAATTCATTTCACAATTCTATCCCAGACCTTAGGCCCATTGCCAACCCAGCCTCGGGATCCACAGGAGCACTCAGGTGGGGCAGATGAAGGAGAGAAGCAGGTCCACCTCATTTTGCACAATGAGCTTCACTGGGTGGATGTTGTCCGGCAGAGGCAGGCTGGAGGTCATTTCCCAGGCGTCCACAAAGGCCACGTGGAGATCTGAAAAGGCAGCTCGAAGGAGCCGGTTCACCTGGAGGGTGAACCAGTCGCTGCCATACACAGACTTGTAGCCAGTGTTGGCCAACTTGATGACCACAAGGGTACTGGGTTCCCTGGCCAGCAGGGCCATCACAGCTGCCCGAATCCCTGCCAGGCGTCGCACAAAGATGGTGGGAGGGAAGGTGGTGAAGTGGGCTCCCAAGCCCAGCACCACCACGGTGCGGGGTCCCCCTGCCAGGCCCGCCAGCTCCCTGACCACAGAGTGCAAGGAGGCCACTGGTGTGCGGAGAGAGCGCAGGGGCCAGCTGTGAGCCCGCCAGTGCAACACTATGCCCCGAGTTGTGTCCACAGCCATCAGGGGCCCTGAATGGTAAACAGCATGTAGATCCACCGGCTTCAGGGCTGTTGGGAGGATGAGAATGGGGAGTAAGAGTTAACATTGGGCTCTATTTCCTCATTTAAAAATACAAATGCTCTAGCACCTTTTTCTTCTCAGCATATGCATACCCTGGGGCCGGCTGATCTTGCTCTCCCTAATTTATGATATTGCCAGGGACCTCATCATTTTCCAGTGTCAATGCTTATTCTTGGTCCCCAGTCTCCCAGTCTCTAGCATTTTGTCTCATTGATTTTCTTGAAATGCTCTCAGTTCTTTGTTGTCACTCTGCAGTTTCTGGACTGAGTTTTCCAACTTGGAGTCACTCATTGGCATTCTTGAGTCATCTCTTGGATGAAGATTTACTCCAAGCTAGAAACTGATCATTAGGTTTATGTCCTTGTGCCAGGGTGGCCAGGCTAGGAAACAAGTGGCACCTGGGGTCCAGCCTGTCCACTCCCACACTAGATGAGGCCCCTTCTTTGCAGAGTTCCTGAGTGCATATCCTCCCATGTTGCAAGGTCACTTTGACCGCAAGGGGAATGTTTTTGAGTCACAGCAAGACCTATATCACACAGAGAGGCTCCAGTTTTGCCAGCCTTCTGCCCTGGGCTTCTGTCCATCTTTAGAAACATCTCTTGCTTGGGAAATGAATGTAGTCCACAAGCAGAACTGTTCCCAAGTGACTCTACCAGGTTGCTTGGCTTTTTCATTGTTTTAGAGAGAGGGCCTTGCTATGTAGTTCAGACTGGCCTTGGACTCACTATGTAGTAAAGGCTGATCTTGCACTTGAAGCAGGCCTGCCTCAGTCTGTCAAGTGCTAGGATTACAGACATGAGCCACCACATCTAGCTCTACCAGTTTACTTTGTACTGCCTCAATATTGAAATAGCTGGGTCTCCCTTTCCTACCAGAACGAGGAACTACGTCCAAGATAACACTGCTTGGAAACTGGAGGCTTCAGTCCTTGGAAAAGAAGGTATACAACATCCTAAAGTTCCCAAGGTGGAGGAGCTGGATTCAGACAAGTCCTGTAAAAATGGAAGCCCACCTCCAGACTGTTTTGCCTTGGGAAGCTCCCCAAAATGCTGTTTTCACACCGTAGATAAGAAGGGAGAAGCCAGCTATAGTAGCACATGTCTATAATCCCAGCACTTGGAAAGCTGAGGCAGGATGGCTTCAAGGCCAGCCTGGGCTACAAAATAAGTTCAAGGCCAGGCTGAACTGCATGACAAGATGCTGTCTCAGAAAAGGGGAGGGTTGATCAATGTGGCTGAGGAGACAAGAAGTTTCTCTTCTATGAGAATACAGACTCACCCTGTGGGTCCTACATACTGTGCTTTCTGTGGGATGATGAGAAGACAGAGAAGGAAGTTGAACACTTGTGTTCTTTCTTTTGTTTCTCATCCTTAACTGTCATGTCAGCCCTCTTCCTTAATCCATGCTATGTCATGTTGTAGGATTTGCCCTAAACCCCAGTATATGAGAGGAGGAAACTGAGATGACCCTCAGTTTCTAGGACACTCTTACCACTTTATCTTTTGTCCCCAAGGGAGTAAATATCACAACTCTGTAGCTCAACCATCTCATTTCCACTTCAGGCCCACGTCTTCCAATACCTTGTCCACGTGTTCCCTTAGAAGTCCCCTCCCGCCTCTTGAACCCAGTATGAAAGAGAATGAAGTAGATATGTTGACTTCTTGCACTCACTTGTCTTTGCTCCAGTTCAAGGACCTAACCCCAGTGACACCATTTTGACTCCATTCTAAGGTTGACCAGAGTCATTCAACCACCTCCATTCATTCTAGAACCAGTCAGTCAGCAGCCACCATTGGCTCTTCCAGCATCTTCCTTTACTCTGGACACTATTCACTATTTCTTTACCAATTTAGCCTCTCTTTATTACTGTCTTACAACTGGGCACTGGTTCTCATTCTCTCTCTCTCCCTCTCTCCCTTTTTGCCCCCCTCCACAGTCTGCCCAACACAAAAATTAAAATGCTGCCTTAGTGAGATTTTTGGACTTACCTGTAAACATAAGAAGTATATAATTCTTTATGCCTATTTTTAAAATATATTCTAATTTTTAAATGTTTTTTATCATTCTGTAGGGACTTAAAGTTCAACATATCAAAACTCAATGAAAAATACCTGTTCCATATTATGCCTAAGATGTTT
>NW_004524611.1:16474843-16485630 GCF_000260255.1 Octodon degus | reverse complement strand
AAAAAAAATAAATAAAAATAAATTGGGAAAAAAATGCTGCCTTAAAACTTAACCACTAAATCTTTATTTCTCTTAAATTCCATTTCCCTTGAATTCTAACCATTCTACATCTCCCCAACAAATGCTCAGTTCCAGCCATGGTTGTATATTCAGCTGTTCTCTCATTTTTACAAGCCCCCAGTAGTATACTTCATAGCTGGGATCCTGCATACTCTGAGCACCTTGCTTTCCAGCCTCTCCCCTGTTCCGAATCATATCAGTCTCATGAAATCCAATCCACATTCTGCCCCACTGGTATAATGTTCTAGTTTCTTTCAGCCCTATTTCTCCTCTTGTTCTCTTAGGTCTAGCGGGGGAGTAGAATACTCAGTACTCACAGGGCACAGTGTCACGCAGATACTCCCACCACTGCCGGAGCGTGGAGTCCCCCATCATGTGGACAATGCGGCCGGCCAGGCAGCCCAGGATGCTGTCGGCTGTGGGGAAGGAACGGCTGGAGCAGGCCAGAGAGTGCCACACATTTCTGTGGTAGAAGCCAGAAGGCTTCGGGTTTGGGATCCCAGGGTAGCACGGTTGTTCAGGAGACAGAACTGCAACAGAGCAACACTGGGTGCAGAGGAGGCTGTTTCAGTCCTGAAATGAATGCTGCCCATTCTTCAAGCCCCAGTGCTACTTACCCAGGTTCCTGTTGCTTTCCTTGGATACGTGGACTGGGCCAATACCCTGAGGGAGGACCTTGTCTGTCAGATTCCTAAAGAGAAGCCAATTGGTAAAACTGGAAGTGTGTGAGCAGGACTCTCAGACTGAGGCCAAGCAGGGGTTCTTGGAAGAAAGGAAGTTCTCAAACTCAAAGCCTTCTTTTCTAATATCAAGAATCTTGAAGACAGGGCTTGGGAGGGAGAGAGGGGTTGGGAAGCTACTGTTTGAGCATTTATTATTATTATTATTATTATTATTATTATTATTGTCTCACGCAATCATGAGTGCAGAAGGCAGAATTGTTTAAAAACATATCCAGAAAACCAAGTGTGGTGGCAACACACCTTTAATACCAGCACTCAGGAGGCTGAGGCAGGAGAATTGCTGAGAGTTTAAGGTCAGCCTGGGCTACATGGCGAGTTCAAGTCCAGCCTAAACTGCAAAGCAAGGATTTAGGTTTGAGGTAAGTAGGATTAAATCAACAGAACAAAAAATAATTCTCACTGAAAAGACAATTTGTGAGCGGCATAAGCACCTGCCTGGCAAGTGCAAAGTCCTGAGTTCAATTCCCAGAATGAGGAGGAGGACGATGATGACAACAACAACAGCAGGTCTGGGCAAAGTCCTTGGTACAGTCCGGTCTGAGGCATTTCCTCCCAGGTCTACAAGGCCTCACACCTTCAAAGCATTATAAAGTATAGAAAAGTAAAACACAGCTGGGCATGGTGGTGCACACATGTAATCCCAGCACTTGGGAGGCTGAAGCAGGAAGGTATTTGTAAGCTTGAGGCCAGCCTAAACTCCATAGTGAGATCCTGTCTCAAAACAACAAAAACAATAAGAACTACCATACACACAATACAAAAAAGATGCTGGAGCCTTTTGTAAGAAGTCTTAGCTCTCCTCGGTCTCACCAAGTCTGCTCCAGTTGAGTTTCCTACCTCCTCTGCCTAATTCCAGACTTTTGTACCTAAATGTCTGCTCAGCATATCTGTACAACGTCTGTACATGATCACCTAGACCCCCAGTCTCTGCCCCCACCTGCCTCACCTATAGTTTGTCCCGTTTCAGCTGATGGCAACTTTACTCTTTTTTTTTTTTTTTTTTTTTTTTGGTGGAACCGGGGATTGAACTCAGGTCCTTGTGCTTGCCAGGGAAGCGCTTATTCTACTGAGCCATCTCCCTGGCCCCTCAACTTTACTCTTTCAGGAAGACAAATGGGAACATCTGTAAGTTCTAAATCTGTCTCTCTTTCCCTCTCTCTGGCTCCTTCCTTCCTCTCTCTCTCCTTCCTTCTTTCTCGCTGGCACATTCCACATTTTGTCTCTCAGGTAATTCAGTGGTCTCTGCCTTTAGAATCCATCCAGGAATGGGCCGCGTTATATATACCTTGACCACTGCAACTTGAGTCCAAGGCATCTCATCTCTCGCCTCCTCACCGAGGACCCTCATCCTCTCAGTCTCCCTGAGGCTTCCATAACCTGCCCATCAGGCTCATTCCTAATTTTCCCTCCATTATTTTTGGTCTCAGTACTGGGAATTGAACCCAGGGCCTTTGCAATGAGTTACAGCTTCAGCCCTTTAAAATTATTTCTAAGGGCCAAGATAGTTCAGTGGCACAAGTTGCTGCAAGTTCCTGAGTTCAATTCCCGGTACCAAAAAAAAAAAGTTTTTAAAAATTTTGAGACAGTCTCACAAGTCACTGGTTTGCTCAGGTTGAGTTGGAACTTGCAATCCTCCTGCCTCAGCCTCTCAGTGGTGGGGTGCACCTTCATACCCAGAGTTGGAGTCATTCTCTCCCTCTCCATTTATAAATATGCTCATTTATATAAAGTTATATATATACATATATATGTATATATAATAGTGTAATATAATATAATACCCCAGGGCATTTGCACTAAACTACATGCCTAGCTCATTAAAAAAATTTCATATAGTGTCTCATTGTTGTCCTGGTTGGGCTCAAACTTACAATCCTCCTGCCTGAGCCTCTCAGAGTGCTTGGATGATCGACATGTACCAGCACCCTGGGCTCCTTCTTTATATTTTTAAGTTTTCTGTGTCACACATCTCTTGATATTCTGTGTAACTCACCTACTGTTATGTTTATTGTTTATCATCCCTTCTCTTTATAGGGCAGCTTAACAGATTGACAGGGAGGAGCCTGTCCACCCAGAGCCTCCAAGCCACACAGGCTTGGACAGGGGGTACGCTGAGGTGAGCAGTGCGGACAGAGGACTAGAGAAGGACTCCTGATGGTCGAGCAGGCTCCCCTCCCTACCTACTTGGCCACAGAAATCTTTTTTTTTTTTTTCAATACTAGGGATTGAACTCAGGACCTTGTGCTCGCCAGGCAGGCACTTATGCTGCTGAGCTATCTCCCCAGCCCCATGGCCTTGGAAATCTTCACAATTGGATTACAGTTCATGTAAAGACAACAGTTACCTCTGGGATGTCAAATTCCTATCTGATGCATGTTCACCATACTTGAGGTTATCTGTTTGTTGCTGTTAGCTGCTGCAGAACTGGGCCGCTTCCCACCTTCTCCCAGCCTCAGGGTCTCCAGCAGCATGGCCAGGCCAGAGTGAGACAGCAGAATAAGAAGGCGTTCAAGGGTTACAGGCTAAGACCATAAATGCTAACAAAGTCCACTGTGCACCTTCTATTTTAAGTACTTTATATCCACTGGACTCATTTATTCCCCAGAGTAACTACAACATGGGCATTGTTATCATCCCCTTCAAAAACAAAAAACCTTGAGGTACAGAAAGGTTAAATTCCTTAAACCTGAGTAATCAAAGATGATCTAAATGGCAACTGACAGTACCACAAGGGCAAGGCTTCAAACTCAAGTAACCCTGGCCCAGAGGCACATGGCTCTACCTCCACATGACACGCCTTCTGCCTCCTGTATTGAGCCATGGGTTTGTTTCCTGCTGACCAGAGTCACACATTACACTGAATGTATAGAAAAGCTGTGCACCACCATGAATACTTGAAGAAGGCAGGGATGCTACTGTGTATCGCAAGCACTTAGGATGGGACTGGTGTCTTGGTCACTTTCTCATCACGGGGACACAATGCCCAATACCCACAATACAAAGCAGAGGTTTATCTTGTGATTTCAGTCATCTGGCAGCTGAGTCCAAGGCAGAGAGGGGTGGCAGAGGGGCACAGCAGAGGACAAGGTGCTCAGCCCGTGGCAGCCAGAAAGCAGAGAGAGAAAGAGAAGGGAGAATGTAGATGAGAACACACCATTCCAGGCCACACCCCAGCGAACCGCCACCAGCTCCATCTGCTAACAGCCCAGGCAGGGACTGCACTCACTGGATGAGTCCATGGATGGGTACAGCACCCCGATCACCTTCCAAGTACACAAGACTTCTGGGTCTATTTCAGATCAAGCCAGAACACCTGACACAGGTACTCAGAAAGGGTTTAATAGATATAAAGAGATGAGCTGGAGGGATAGCTCAGTGGCATAAGTACTGGCCTGGAAAATGCAATGTCCTGACTTCAATCCCTGGTACTCCTCACCCCCTCAAAAAAAATAGCGAGGTGTGATGGTATACACCTGAAATTCCAGCATTCGGGGGTCTGAGACAGGAGGATTCCCATGAGTTCAAGGCCAGCCTGGGCTACAAAGTAATTTCAAGGCCATCCTGGGCTACATAATGCAACCCTGTCTTATAAAAGATTAATAATAATAATAATAATAATAATAATAACAATAATAATAATAAAATCACAGAGACCAAGAGTGAAGGCTTGGGTTAGGAATCTCTGATGATACCAGGTTTCTTTCTTTCTCTTTCCAGCAAAGTGAGTCTTCCTTATTTAAGAGTCTGAGAGTAAAGAATGACCAAGGTAATGACCTCATCGTTTCTCTTGCTTACAAGCTTCTCCCACTCAACCATTGTCACAGCATAAAAGCATGTCTATGCATTGTAGAGTTATGCTGCACAAATGGCAGGATTTCTAATTCTAGGACACAAGGGGAAAGTGGAATAGTATCTTCTGGGCCTGTTCAGTGCTGCTGAGATCACCACACTTTGAATGATAATCTTCGCTGGGTTCTGAGCCCTCCCGGCCCTCCTGTGTAATAGAGATAACTCTGGTTCATAAACAGCTTTTTTGGCGTGTCTTTGTGACATATGGGACCCTCTAATTTGTAAGACTCCACCTGCTGGAATTTAAAGGAAAAGCTACTGGGCATGGTGGAGCATATCTATAATTCCAGCACTCTAGGAGGTTGAGGCAGGAGGACTGCAAGTTCTGGCCCAGCCTGAGCAATTTAGCAAACTAGGAGGACTCTATCTCAAAATAAGATTTTTTTTTTTAAAGGCTGGGGTTGTAGTTCAGTGTGAAGGTCTTGGATTCAATCTCTGGTACTGCAATTAAAACAACAACAACAACAACAAAAAAAACCCAAGTAACAGTTCTGTTGGTTGTGGGTTTCTTACCATGCCAACAGGGCATCTTCATGTGGTGCGGTCACATTCCAGTAATGTCCAGCTGAATGTCCTACTAATGAATCACAGGGCAGGGTTAGGGGCTGGGTACAGAACCAGAGTTCACCAGAATCTTCATCCTTGTAGTAACAGATAGCTTCTTCCTCCCCAAACAACAAGGGGTTTACATTGCAGGCCACATGTTCTTCATATCCTGTGGGTCCCCGGAAATAGCCTATGAAATCGACTGTGGCCCCTTCTTCTCTCCAGACTCTCTGCAGAACCCCAACTGCCTCGCTGGAGTGGATCAGCCGCACTTGTACCTCGGCCCTGCCAGCCCAAAGCAAGGGGAAGGACAAGAGGTATGTGCCATTCTCCAGATCCTGGACAACCCCCGGGACCCCTGCACTCAGATAAGGACCCACTAGCTGTGCCCGAAACAGATCTCCGCCATGGGTCTTGCGTTGGCCCCGGTGGTCCCTGGCCACAAGGACAGCCTCCAGGTAGCCTCCCAGGGTGTAGCTGGCCTGGGAAGGACCCCTCAGGTGGTAGGTGGAAGTCAGGGGACTGGTGGAGGCCAAAATGCCTCCTCTATGTTCCGGAGTCAGAGGCCAGTGCAGAAGATGAGTCAGATTGGCAAGTGTCCTGGAGAGAAAGATGGAAGATTTGTGCGCAGGACGGGGCCCTGGGGGCCGAGGGATGGTGCTGTCAGGCCAAGAAACACTGAAGTACAAGACCTGTAGGTAGAGAAAGAGGAACCTGTCAGTGGTGTGCGTTGCTCCATTTTCCTTCTGGGATAGAGATTTCAGAACACCAAGCTTAGTTGCCCTTTGCCTGGTGGCCATGCTGAGCCTGCCTTATGCTGCCTCTGGCCCAGAGTCTGGAGTCTCAGGAAGCACCCTACATAGTTGCAGATCCCATTCCACGTTTAGCCCACAGAACGAACTTGAGGCCCTCACTGTTTTTTTTTTTTTTTTTTTTTTTTTTTTGCCTCACCACCTGCACACATCCTTGCTACTGCCAGAGGGCAGTCTAGGCTTGGCGCCACTCCCCCAACCCCTCGCTTGCCCAGGCCTCTCTCTCTAAACTCTAAAACCAGAGGAAATCCCCTTCCTCTCCCAATTGCCCCCCCCCCACCTCATCCTAGACTTAGAAGGAGGAGTTTGGGTACACACCAAGAGCTGGAAGCCCTCCAGGGGCAGTCAGTGGAATTAGGCACCTGGAGAGTCCCAGGTTTGCCTGCACATAGGAGAGTTGCAAGAAAAGACTACCTGAAGGGAAAGAAAGCTGCCTAAAAGCACAGATTAAAGGCAGAGTCTGTGTGGAGTGGACTCTGACTCTAGCTCTCTCCAGCTCCCAGAAGATCTTCAAGCTTCAAGAGAGCAAAAGCTTACATCAGCCTCGCTTTCTGGGAAATGTATCTACATGGCTCCAAGTCAAAAAACAAATGCTTAGCAGTTTGTCCCCGGGGAAAAGAGTCCAGTTTTAGGGTGTGTGTACTTATCCATCTTCCTGTCTGACCCTTTCCCTGACTGCACCCAAATATCAAGGATCTTGACCTCCCCCTGTCCAGCTTTTCTTCATAGAACCAACATTGGATAACCTCGTCCTGATTATTAGATACTTCCAGGTGACATCCAGGCCAGGCAAAGGGAATACCTAGGTGTTTCTCTGTATGATTCCCAGACAAAGTCAAGAAAAGCAGGAAGAAATATTTGATAAGCATAAAGGAAGGAAGATCTGGCACAAAGAAGACGAGTTATGCGGTGTTTCCTTCACTCTGGCCGTGGAAATCCATCTCAGTTGCACTTAGTTAAGGCTCTGGAGGCTGGAATTATCGAATTATCTGTATCACCTCCTACAAGTTGTTGATATAGTTTGTGAATGAGCTTTTTTTTTTTTTTTGGTACAAGGAATCAAACTCAGGGCCTCATACTTGCCTGGCAAGTGCCAACCCTGGAACCCCAGGTGAGCTGTGCCAGCTACTGAAACTGGGCATGGTGGTACATGCTTGTAATCCCAGCACTGGGGAGGCTGAGACAGGAGGATCACTACAAGTCTGAGCTGCATGACACACTGTATCCCAAATAAATAAATAATTTTTTAAGTGGGCAAAGGGCTTCAACAGACATATTTTAAACAAGATATACTAGTAGCCAAGAACCACATGAAATGATATTCAACACCCATTATTAGAAACACATAGACAGCTGAGCATGGTGGTGTCCAGCTGTAACCCCAGTACCAAGAGGCTGAGGCAGGAGGATCACTATGAGTTTGAGGCAGAAGCAGAAGCGTTGTGACAGCACATGATTTCCATAGTATGGGTCCTATAGTGAGTTCAAGGCCAGCTTGAACTACATAGTGAGACCTTGTCTCAAAAAACAAAACAAAAAGAAAAATGGAACTCAAACCACAAAGTAATACCTTATAGTCATTAGAAGGATGGCATTATTTACAAAAACAACAGAAAATAAGATTAGAGCAACTGTACACCATTGATAGGAATTTAAAATAATACAGCCATAGTGGAAAACACTGTGGCCATTCCTTAAAAAGTTAAAAATAGAATTACCATTGATAATTCTACTCGGCATACAGACCCCCAAAATGGAACGCAGGGTTGCAAAAAGATATGTGGACCTCCTTGCCCACAGCATTAATCATGATAGCTAAACTGTAGAAGCCAGCCAAGTATCCATCCACAGGTCAATGGATAAGTAAAATGTGGTTATGTCCATAGAACTGACTCTTATTCTGCCCAAAAATGGAAGAAAATTTGGACACATGCTCCAATATGGATCTGATACTAGGTGAAATAAACCAGTCCCCCCAAATAAATACTGAATGACCTCTCACTTACATGAGGTCAGTATAGTATTCAAAATCAGAGATACAAAGCAGAATGTTGGTTGAAAGGGCCCGAGCAGAGGAGGGGATGGGTGATTGCTGTCCACAGCTACATTTGAGTTTTGTAAGCTGAAAAGAGTTATGGAGACAGAAGTTGGGGATGACTTGGCAAAATTATAAACATGTCTAATGTCAGTGAAATGTACACTTAAACTGGGTTAGATGATCAATTTTATGTTACTTGTGTTTCACTACAATAAGTATAAAGGAGGAAAAAAGAAAGAAAAGATTCTAAGACTCACCAGAATGGGTCACAGCAACAGCTTTAGCTTATCTAAACATTGAAGAGTTTGACCTAACACCCAGAAAAGGATTCTATGAATGCAATTCAGGTTGAGGCCAGTTGTAATTTAATTTTATATGGTGATTTGTCATTTGTTAACACACAGGCTTCTACTTTTGAGTTTGCTCTGTTGTCCTATTTATCCCTGCTAGAGCTCCTTTCTGAGAAATGAGCCCCCTTCTGAGAAATGACAACTTTCCTTGAACAGAATCAAGGAGAAAAGGAATTTTCTACATATGTGCCTAGGTAGGGACACCAGGTATCCTTAGAGACAAAGAATTGGTGGCGGGGGCTTTGTCAGTTTTAAAACTGGAAGTGAGCCATTTGTACTAGAGCAGGAACAGAACAACCTGGAGAAAGCGAGAGCATGGGCAGCTTAGGCTTCTGTCTTTTCTAGCAAACTCTTTCGGCCTAGTGCTTAGATCTCTCTTAGCCAAAGCCCCTACCTGATACGATCTGCTCAGGCTGCTCACTCGCTCCTCCCTCCCTCCCTTCCCTTTTCTGTACTGGGGATTGACCACAGAGCCTTTCCATGGAGTGACAGCCTTAATCCTTTTTTATTTTTTATTTATTTTTTTATTTTTTTGTGTGTGTGTGTGTGTGTGTGTGTGTGTGGCCAGCTCAGCCCACTAGGGGGCGGGGCTGGCTGGCATGTGGTGCTGGGGGATTGAACCGTGGTCCCTGTGCTTTGCTAAACTTGTTCTAAGTAGGTGCTTTAGACCACTGAGCCATCTCACCAGCCCCTGAGTTGGCTTCTTGACAATGCTCCTTCTTTCTGGAGTGAGGTAGAATCTCAGTCTTGTTTTAATTTACATTTCTCAAATGGCCAGCACTGTTGAGCCTTTTTCATATATTCATTGGCCACTTATAGCTCGTCATCTGAGAAGTGTCTATTCATTTCAAATTCCCATTTTTTTAATTGGGTCTTTAAATTGGGGGGTAATTACTTAGTTCTTTGTATAGCTTAGATATTAGCCTCAGCTTTGTCTGAGGAGTAACTGGCAAAGTTTTTTCTCCCTATTCTCTAGGTTATTTCTTCACTTGATTGGTGGTTTCCTTTGCTGCACAGAAGGTTTGTAAGTTGATGTGACTCAATTTGTTGTTAGTGGTATTATTTCTTATGCAACCAGGGTTCTCTTTACTCATTCCCTAAGAGTTTGTGCTGTCATAAGGCTTCTGCTTCTGGATTATAGGCAGGAACAAAAGAATTTCCCAGACAAAAGTAACTAGTTCTCTGAGTGGATAGAGATAAATAGGAAGAAAAATACCCAACTTGCAGCGAGTAACCCCACAATCACAATCTTGTGCCACTTGACTTGTTTGATAGATGAGTTTTTGGAAGCCTGGGGTTGTTTATTAGACATCTGGCATGTGGTCAGATCCTAGGGAAAGAATTTTTTAAATACAAGGATCAATAATAAATCACCAACATAGAATTTATGCATGAATAATTTCCTTCATGATTAAATAATTCAGAGCTATGCTCAGCAGGATAATCCAGACTTCTACTGGACAAAGAACATCCAGTCCCTGCCACACCCTGATAGAGACCCTGATAATTGATCCTCCAAGTTTCTGGGCACCCCTCCACATTTGTGTGACTCATCACATTATTTCTCCAAGACCACTGATGAGCGCTCAGCTCCCAACCTGTTGCTTCCTTGTGCTTCAATACCCACTGAATATGTTTTATATGTATGATTTGCTGTGAACATGCAAGGGAAGGTTATCAACATACCAGTGCAGTGGAGTGGAGTTAGACTACTCACTCACCCATGGATGTTACCCCAGAATGCCCCACAGATGAAAAAAAATCCAGGCCCAAAAGGATCATATCAGCCAGTATGCATATGGAGTGCATCAAATGCCACTGATTTGAAAGTCATTTGTGAAGCAAATGTTCCCTCAGATCTGAAGCTGAAAATGGCTCTAGAAAGTTTGAAATGGAAAAATACTGTTATGTAGGGAGAGGACAAATCAGCACTCAGAGGCCAGACAATCATGACCAGCTAATGGGTACGAGAAGCAGAACGGACCCATTAGCTGAGATGAGGGACTGAGATGAGCTTGTAGACTCAGGTACTAAGGAGGCTGAGGCAGGAGGGATGCTTGAGCCCAAGAGTTTGATACTATCCTGTGCAACATAGTGAGGTCCGGAATGAAAGAAAGAGAGGAAGGAAGGAAGGAAAGAAGGAAGGAAGGAGGAAAGAAAGAAAAAAGAGAGGAAGAAGGAGAAAGAGAGGAAAGGAAAAAAGAGAAAGAAAAAAGGAAGGAAGGAAAAGAGAAAAGAGAGGAAGAAGGAAAGGAGGGAGAAAAAAGTAAAGGAAGGAAGGGATAAAAAAGAAGAGCAACCTTCAGCACATGGTTATGGCTCAGTCATACAATACATGCTGGCGTGAGGGGGGAAAAAGTAGCAGAATGTTTCCTTAGTTCAGAGGTGG
>NW_004524611.1:16472699-16473853 GCF_000260255.1 Octodon degus | reverse complement strand
AAAAAAAAAACACCTGCTTAGGCAAATGCAGAGGCCCAGGGTTCAATCCCCAGCCTGCCATGCAGGTCCCGGCCCTGGGGCACACTGAGATAGCCATTAAGACTGGGCATGGTGGTGTATGCCTGTAATCCCAGCATTTGGGAGGCTGAAAAACAGGATCACTACAACGCTGATCTATGTAGTGAGACCCTGTAGACCCTGTACTAAATAAGTCAAAAAAATAAATCAATAAATAAAAAAGAGAATTGTTTCAATTCATTGGAAGACCTCATGATTCTAATTCCAAAACTTAAAACATTACAAGAAAGAAAAATCATGGGCCTATATCTCTCATAGACACAGCTGGAAAATTACGAAATAATTTCGAGAGAAAGAAACCAGTTGTTGAAGCAATACTTAATCAGTGTTGTCAGAAGTCCAGGACAGGAGACTTACAGGTTCAGCTCTGATACAAGGACCCTGGAAAGCATGGTGCCCATCCTCACAACAAGGACACTAAGGGACCGGCCACCCAGCAGCTTTCCCTAGATCCATCAGAGAGTGCAAGCCTAAGGGTAAACTGTCACCCGGAAAACTGTAGAGAAAGGCAAATACAGAGAACCACAGCTTATCTGGATCAGAAGTTGCAGGAGCCAGCACTGGCAATTTAAACAGAAATTGATAAGTTACTAAAGGCTGAGTCCAACCGGTTAGAACTCTCCAGCGTCCTGTTTTGAGGAGCTCCTATCCTTTTTTGAGTTTTAGTTCCAGAAACCCTTCCAAGTTCCCACACCACAGGAAACAACAACAACCAAACCAAACCAAATCAAACAAAACCAAACCAAGCCAACCAACCAATCAACCAAAAACTTGTGCTTCAGGTGCAAGGAGAGGGAAAAGAATCACTTTTATTTTATTTTTTTGGTGGAACCAGGGATTGAACTCAGGCCCTTGCGCTTGCCAGGGAAGCACTTATTCCACTGAGCCATCTCCCTGGCCCTAAGAATCACTTTTAAGTACATTAACAGCATTCACCCCTCTGTATCCAACACCTGTCCTTAAGAGAAATTACTTTGCCATACTCTAGCTGACAGAAAAAGGGTCGATAGACATCTTGAGTCCCTTGTCATTTGCCTGTCTCATATAACAGAGGATAAAAACCTAATACATCTAAA
>NW_004524611.1:16471553-16472519 GCF_000260255.1 Octodon degus | reverse complement strand
TTTTTTTTTTTTTTTTTTTTTTTTTTCTTTTTAAGAAAAAATGAGACTTTAGGATTACAGAGATTACGAATTTCTTTCCCATTGCCCACATGTTGATACCACATGAACAGGCCTCTCTCTCTCAACTGCCTCTCTCTCCCCTCCTTCTATAAAGTCCCCACATCCCGTCTGCTGTCTTCACAGCAACTCACAGGGCAAGGTCCTGCTGAAGTTTCCTCTACTGCCAAAGCAGAGCATCCCCAAACCTGTAGATGATGCGGGCAAGCAGGCAGCCACAGCAGGAAAGAGAAAAACGTATTTCTCAACAGAATAAATTTAGAGGCTGGGAATGCAACAGCAAATAAGGAACAGGGGGCAGGCTGGCAGGAGTGCAGCCACTGTAGAACACCCTGGTCTAGACCTCCAGGCAAGGAATAATAGCTCCGCCCACTCACCAGGAAGCCTTTTCTACCTGAGTCAATAAAAGGAAGCAGTGCCCAGGGGAGAATGGGTTGAGAACGAAAAAGCAGAACGAGAACACAGAGGATTCCTGTAAGTGCCAGCTGCTGGAAGATTTCTACCCCTTGGCTGAGGAAATAAGTGAAGTTCAAATGATTTAAATTTATGATCTTAGAAGAGGTGTACCCTGAAGATGTCTCCATTTTTGATACTGTTGTTTTGTGGTTCTAAGAATTCAATTCAGGACCTTCATACGGAGCTGTACCCCTAGTCCTTTTTTAAAAGTTTATTTATTTATTTTGATTCCTTTATTGAGACAGGGTCTCATGATGTAGCCCAGGCTGGCTTTGAACTTATGATAATCTTCCTGCTACCCAAATGCTGGGATTATAGGTGTCCATAACCAGATGGTTTTTTTTTTTAGACAATCTCGATAAGTTCCTGAATGGTCCAGTGTGGGTTTGAATTTTTGAGCCTCCTGTCTTAGCCTTTCAGAGCTGGGATTATAGATGTGTTCTCCCATACATT
>NW_004524611.1:16463124-16463715 GCF_000260255.1 Octodon degus | reverse complement strand
GACACATAGTGATCCTCCAGTTTTAAGTCTCCTCAGTGCTGGAATTACAGTTGTGCACCACCAAGCCAGGACTCAGTTGCAGCTCAATGCAGGAGGGGGTGGGGCCAGCACAGCATGGGGTGCCAGGGATTGAACCCTAGCCCCTGCACTTGCCTAAGAAGGTGTTGAGTCTGCTGAGTTACCTCATGGGCCCTCTGATTACATTTTTGTTGCTTGAGCCACCCAGTTTATGGAGCTTTTATGGCAGCCTGAGCAAATGAATGTATCTTTGTTCTTTAAAAGTATTTGTTTAGGGTACAGAACTTTTCAGGCAAACATCATTCTACTTTCTTCTGGCATTTTGATTTGTTTGAGATGTCAGCTATTGACGAACTCATTCCTTTGAAGGCAACCTCTTTTCCTTACCTGTTTTGAAAAATCTTTTAAAAATGAAATGTTTATATTGTGACTGTTTTTGATAAAATTTCTTGGGATTCCCTGAAGTTTTTGAACCTAACAGTACATGTCCAGGGACTGGGGACAAAGCTCAGTGATAGAGTATGTGCTTAGGGGGTAAAGGGCTTGGATTTATTACTCAGCACCAGAGAGAGA
>NW_004524611.1:16452829-16461779 GCF_000260255.1 Octodon degus | reverse complement strand
TGACTGTCTACAATATTTCTACCTAACTTGGCTATCTATAATATCACCAGTGGCTCGGATCCATCTATTCACTACATCCACTCCCCACCAAAAAGAAAACTCCCAGATTATGGAAGACAGAGTGAAGAGGATTGTCTTGGTTACTTTTCTCTCATTGCTGGGACAAAATACCTGACATTCAGAAATAAGGAAGGAAAGGCTTATTTAGCTCACAGTTTGTGGAGGTTTCAGTCCATACTCGGCTGGCTCCAAGGCAGAGTGGCAAATGCAGAGGGCAGCAATTCATGGCAGCAGAAAGCAGCAAAAGCAACAAGAACAAAAAGGGAGAAGCAGGGTCAGAGAGCAAGCCTCTTTCCCTCCCTTATATTGCATGCAGGTAATCTGTTCCAGGGCCGGTGTAGCACTCACACACATCATCCCACTATTAGACCATGTCAATCATAAACTCTAGAAACCTGCCTCATGAGGCTTTGAGGGGACCCCTAGACACCAGCCATAACCACGGAAAAGGCTTTATTTGAAGCTTCAAGGAGATGAAGGTGTTTTCAGATCGCTTCTTCTAAGACAGCTCATCAAGTGAATGGCACTGGCGTTTGTGTTGTTCACCTCCCCTGGAGTTAGATTCCAGGTTCTTCTTCTCTTGAACAAAGAATTGAAGAAAATGAGCAAAACTCAGTGGCAAAGTTTATTTGGAAAAGGAAAAGTGAAGAGTGAGGGAGAAGTTGGTCCTCCAGAGCAACCTTGGGCTGAGGAAAAGAGGAAAATATGAGATAAAAGAACACCCTGGACAGTACAGGGAGGGCTGTTATGAGGAAAGCTGAGATACTAAGCTCTTTTTGGCATCTTTGTCCTTTTATACTGTCCAGATCTCTGAGAAAATTTGGAAGAACTTCTGCATACAGGTCCTGAGAGGCAGTGCTGAGATCCTGTGCCTCAGGCTGACCTCAGGTCTATCCTATCCTATTGAAAACCTGCTTGAGTTCTACTGAAAAGTCCATAGGAAGAGCTTGGGTAACTATTTTGTGTGTGGGTCCTGGGATTTTATGATTAATAAGCCCTGCCTACTTCCCCAGCCAGCTTTGTCATGCCCTAATCTCCTGTCTCAGAGGTATTATAGGCAGCTAAGTTGGATAGAAATTAATATACTGAGCTCTCAAGGAAGCCTGTGCAGAGTGAAGACATTAGAGTTGTGGTTGGAGGCACATCTAAGTCAAGGCCTCAAGATAAAATCACAATGGCCTGCCTTACATGCTTCCCTAAGAGATTAGCAGAACTGTAATTAGTACCATCTAGTCCACTGGATCCAGATATGCACGAGACAGCTGGCTGGGTGACCAGAACACCTGGACCCATCCTTTCTCCAAAGATATTCTTGTTTAGGAGTCATAACTAAGCCAAGGTTAATGATGTCAATCATATGTCTTTGCTACATGCCCCACTTCCCTACTGGGTCCATATAGCTAAGCTGCTATACTTGTAATTCTAGAGGTTGATTATAGTTTAATCCCCATTGTACCACATCATGACTTTGCTGTATAAGTTATCCCTGACAGAGGGCTTCAGTGGCAACCCACTCGAGGCCCTTCCTGTCTTTCAGGAGCTATTTCTATTCCCTTGCAAACCTTTCCTACTCTTAACCTCTTTTCTCCTTTGGAATTTATTCTTCAGTTTTAGGGGATACGAACTGGGCAGGTTGGTATTACTATTCTCCTATCAGATGGGGCACAAATCACCATCTCCCTGTGTTTAGGTGTGAGAGGGCCTTTTGAGTTTTCAGCTTGGGTAATTGAACTCCAGGCCTTTACACTGAGCTATATCTTGGGCCTATATATTTTGTTTGTTTGTTTGTTTTTTGTTTTTGAGACATGCTCCCTAACTCATTAAATCATCTATGCTGGCTCAAACTTGTAATCTTTCTGCGTCAGCTTCCCAGAGTGCTGTAATCATATTCCTTCCAGGAATGTCCAGCTGCCAGGATCTGTAATGGCAAGGAGTACAGGAGAGGGAATGAAATGAGATGATGGACAGCTGCAGTCTTGCTTCATCTTACCCATTCATTTTTCACTCTCTCCTTCTGCTATGGAAACAAAGCTGGACATGGGCCTTCTAGAGCTCGCATCTGATGTGAAGAGGGAGTGGTGGTCACACCCTTGGCCTGAGAAAGTTTGGAGAAGCCACTTGTCTCTAAAGAAAAAAATTATTCTGGTTGGGGAGGTAGCACAGTGGTTTAAGCATCTGCCTGGCAAGCATAAGGACCCAGGTTTGATCCCAGGTGCCACATGCTGTGTTGGGGGTGTGGTGGCACAGGCCTGTAATCCCAGGACTGGGGAGGCTGAGACAGGAGACTCCTAACTAGGAGTCTGAGCTGTGTAGTGAGACCTTGTGGGAAAGAAAAAGAAAGTTCTAACTTTTAAAGTTCCACTTTGACCTGTCTATGTGCAGCCCCCGCCCCCTGGCTTCCATTCTTGGTCTCCAATCATATCATTCTTTCATACTTCCATTGACTTTTCCCTCTGTAGCATGAAACCGAAGATTTTCCTCTTTCTTTCAATTCACCAATCCTTGCTTCAACCATGGCCTGGTTTTTAAAGCATTTACTTCATTTTTAATTCTTATTTTTTTAATTTTAGGAATACTGTTTTGTTCCTTAAGAGGTAACCTTCCACCAGGTTTAGTGTCATGTGCCTGTAGTTCCAGCTATTCAGGAGGCTGAAGCATGGTGATCACAAGTGTGTGTGATTCCAGCCTGGGCAACTTAGTCAGACCCTGTCTCTAAATAAATAAATAAATAAAAGTAAGAAAGGCTGAGATGTGGCTCAGTGGTAGAGTGCTCACCTAGTATGTGTGAGGCTCAGGGTTCAATTCCCAATAAAATAACATGTATTTTTTTCCTGAAGGCAGGCTAATCAAAATTATTTCATGGGCTGGCGAGATAGCTCAGTGGACTAAGGACTTGCTTAGGCAAGCGCAGGGACCAGGGTTTGATCCCCTAGCACCACAGGCCATGCTGGCCCCACCCCCATGCACACTGAGTAAGCACCGAGACCAGGAGTGGTGGCGCATGACTGTAATCCCAGTGCTAGGGAGGCTGAAAATAGAAAGCTCACTACAAGTTGGAAATGTATAGTGAGATCATGTGTCAAATACATTTTTAAAAATGTTATTTCATGTTTTTGAGATGCTCTTTTTGAGATTATAGCTTAGTTGGTTCAACAGCTCAAGTTTTGATGCCTTTGATTTTTCTTTTTTTTTTTTTTTTTTGCTGTTCTCTTACTCTTGCTGCCTTATTTCTGGTGTGCTTCATGATTTATGAATGTGAGCAGACCTTTTTCCTTATAATGTTGTCTGTGGAAAATTCTTTGAGATCAGAGAAAAATATAGGTTTCTCCATAAATCAAAGGTATTTGATGCTTTCAGGTGCCTCAGGGTAATGCGAGGCGAAGATCACTAAAATTAAGTTGGAACTAGAGACTTTTTGCACTACCCAGGTTGTGGTTTGGGACTTTGCAAGGTGAACAATACAATACAAGGTGCATTTTATCTATTATTTTATAATGGATCAAAGAATCATATACAAAAAGTGCACAAAAGCTGTCCACATAGTAAAGACCAAAGAATCCAGCTGAGGGCCTGGATCCTAATACCCTGCATGAATCCAGCTGAAAACCTAGAGCTTATAACATGCCGCACACAAGTCCAACTGGAGACCCTGAGCCCATGACAAAGTCTCATGCAGGCCCAGTTCATAGATCTGCCCTGGAAAGGCCCAAAGGTCAGTGGTGGAAGGTAGAAAGTCCATGCTAGTGGGATGAAGGATCTGTGCTGGCAGGCTGATGGACCTGAACTGGAGCTAGGAAACACCTCTCAAGGTAAGAACCAGAGCTCCCCCAAAAGTACCACAGCCATCCCAGCAACAGCGAGGTCCTGAGCTCCTCCAGCAATAAAAAAAGCTGAGTTCCCATCAGGAAAGCCAACACAACAAGCTTCTCCACGAGGCTGAGCTGTGCACCATCATCCCCTCCAGAGCTAGGAAGTGATGCTTAAGATGAGGATCAGAGCCCCCTGCAAAAGAAACATAGCCAAGTCTCTAGTTCCAACTTAATGTTAGTGACCTTAGCCTCATATTACCCTGAGGCGCCTGAAAGCATCAAGTATCTTTGATTTAGGGAGAAACCTGTTTTTCTCTGGTCTCAAAGAATTTTCCAGAGACAACACTGTAAGGAAAAAGGGCTGCTCACATTCAGAAATCATGAACACAAGAACAGCCAAGTTCATCAGGAAAGCCAGCATGACAGAACAGCCCAAGAGAAAGCAAGTAGTTTCCAACAGGTTCAGCAGCTCCAACAGCTTCTCCAAACAGCTTCCCAAACAGCTTATCAACAGCTTCTCCTACTTTTTATGCTGCTGGCAACAATCTTCAGGTGGGCCTCCCACACCCAGCACCATGCTGGTTCAATTCAGCTGGGTGTAACAAGTTGACCACCAGTTAGCTATCTGCTACAACCAACATAGGACCAATTCAGCTAAAAGCTAGCATTGAGACTGGCTTATATCTATAAATTCTTGGTGGGAAGCTCCACTACCTCTTTTATTTTAGGGAACGGTCTACAGGGTGTTCAGGGTCTCACTACTAGATCAGACTCGTAGTGATCCACCTGTTTACAGCCTCCCAAGAGCTGGGATTACAGGCGTGCACCACCATGCCCAGTCTCAATTACTGTCTCAGCACACCCTGGGGGTGGGGCCAGCATGGCAGGCCTGAGGATCAAATCCCTGGCCCCTGTGCCTGCTTGCAGGTGCTTTAATTCACTGAGCTATTTGGCCGACCCCTCCACTACCTCTTATAATGCCATATTTCCTCCAAAATAATTTTTCTTTGTGCTCCCTAGTGTCTGAAATTTTATTTATGTAGTTAGACCAAGAGAATACTTCTTTTGAGACCTCAGTTTGTCTAGACCCCCAGAAAGAATGGCTATCATAAAGAAATCAACCAACAACAAATGTTGGAGAGGCTGTGGGGAAAAAGGAACCCTTCTCCACTGATGGTGGGAATGTAGACTGGTGCAACCGTTATGGAAATCAGTGTGGAGACGCCTTAGAAAACTTGGACTGGAAATCCCATTGAAACCAACTATTCCTGTACTGGGAATTTTCCCAGAGGATCTGAAAACATCATATCATAGTGATATATGTGTGCCTATGTTTATAGCAGCACAACTTGTGATAGCCAATTCTTGGAAACAACCAAGATGCCCATCACCTGAGGAATGGATGAAAAAGATGTGGTATTTTTTATACAATCGAGTATTACTCAGCTATAAAGAAAGATAAACTTGAAGCCTTTATGTTTAAGTGGATGCCACTTGAAGATATAAATGAAATAAACCAGTTTGTCTAGACCTTTCCCATCTGACTTGTCAGTTTGGATAAACCCTTGGGCACTGTCCTCTTTCCTTTGCAAGGCTACAAAATTAAAAACAAACCAATACATGTGATAAAGTTACATAAACCTAAGTATATACAAATGAGTATAATAGGAGCTGGGGATGTATCTCAGTAGCATGGCACGGCCTTATCATGCCCAAGACCCTGGGCTCGATCCCCAATACCACAAAAAACAAGTAAACAGCTCGGTGTGATGACACACACTTGTAATCCCAGCACTATGGGATGCTGATGCAGGAGAACTACAAGTTTGAACCCAGCATGAATAGTAGCAAGACTATGTCTGAAACTAAAGATCAAAAAGGACTAAGTAGGGAGAGTTCAGTGCAAATTCTCAGACTCCAGTACTGCAGGGACATAGCTCATCGGTGGCCAAGTGTGAGGTCAGAGTTCCATTGCTGTATCAAAATCAACACACACACACACACACACACACACACACCCCAACAACTAGTGAGTATAGTAAAACTGGGAAGTCTGAGTAGGACTGGTACATTGTAGCCATGGTTATGGTGCTAAGCTCTAGTTTTACAAAATGATGGCATCAGGAGGAATTGAACAAAGGGCAGAAGGATCTCTGTACTATTCCTCATAACTGTATCTTGTGCAATTTTAACCAATAAAAATTTCTCCAAAGAAGGAGATTTAAGAGAAACCATGTAAAATATGTTCTCATTTATGTGAGTTACATGTTTATCTATGTGGTGCAAGAGAGACATAGGAAAAGATAGTCCCCAAAATGGTGAGAATTAGCCAGGCATGGTGGCACACACCTGTAATACCAGCACTTGGGAGGTTGGGGCAGGAGGATGGCTGTGAGTTCCAGACAGCCTGGGCTACAAAGTGAGTTCAAGGCCAGCCTGAACTGCATAGTGAAACCTTGTATCAAGAACACAAAACAAACAAACAAAAAACCCCCAAAAACAAAAAACCAAAAAGTTGAGAATTTACCCAGGTGGTAAATCTTGAGTCAGTACTCTTCTCTGAATCATTGTTAGTTCATTATTCCATTGTTCCTCTTTGCAGTTCCTGTGGCCAGGCCCTGGGTCCTCTGTGAGCACAGTCCCAGGCCCGCAGGAGCACTCAGGTGGGGCAGATGAAGGAGAGGAGCAGGTCCACCTCATTTTGCACAATGAGCTTCACTGGGTGGATGTTGTCCGGCAGAGGCAGGCTGGAGGTCATTTCCCAGGCGTCCACAAAGGCCACGCGGAGACCGGAAAAGGCAGCTCGAAGGAGCCGGTTCACCTGGAGGGTGAACCAGTCGCTGCCATACACAGACTTGTAGCCAGTGTTGGCCAACTTGATGACCACAAGGGTACTGGGTTCCCTGGCCAGCAGGGCCATCACAGCTGCCCGAATCCCTGCCAGGCGTCGCACAAAGATGGTGGGAGGGAAGGTGGTGAAGTGGGCTCCCAAGCCCAGCACCACCACGGTGCGGGGTCCCCCCGCCAGGCCCGCCAGCTCCTTGGCCACAGAGTGCAGGGAGGCCACTGGTGTGCGGAGAGAGCGCAGGGGCCAGCTGTGGGCCCGCCAGTGTAGCACAATGCCCCGTGTCGTGTCCACGGCCATCAGGGGCCCCACCTGATATGTGACATGTAGATCCACCGGCTTCAGGGCTATTGGGAGGGAGACAGATTTCAAAAGTTAACATAGGGATGTGCACACATTAGGACATGGAGATTATCTTCCTAAACACTAGTAGGTCTCTCCATAGAAGATGTCACTTATCTACCAGAAGTCCTTTTCAGTTTGCTTTCTTTTTTCCTTTTTGTGGTGCTGAGGTGCAAACCCAGGGCCTCAAACATACTAGGCAAATGCTCTACCACTGAGTTATGAACAGCCCTATTTGCTTTTATTTTTATTATTTTTTTAATTTTTTAATGTATTTAGTACAGGGTCTACAGGGTCTCACTACACGGATCAGACTCCTAGAGATCCTCCTGTTTCAGCCTCCCAAGACCTGGGATTATAGGTGCGCGCCACCACACCCAGTCTCCTATTGCTTTTAAAGCTATGCAGCACTTGACTTTTGTGTGCTGATTGATGTCTTCTGAAAACTGCTTTCCTTCTAAATTATTCCAGTTTTTTTCTATCTTTCCAGATATTCTTGGCCTAACAACTCGTTCCATGTTTTCCTTGTACATTGTAAATGAAAGCATTCTCTAAAATTCTGTCCCTCATGTCCTTTTCTTTGATCTACCTTAGAGGGACTTGTTCACTTCTAAGAGTGTTCTTTTGTTTCAGAGCTGTCAGTGTCCTGAGCTGTGAGTCCATGCTTCTAGCGTCCAGTTAACATTTTCTAGTATTTCACTATTGCCTTGAAGGCAATATGGACAAAATGAAGCTATAATCTCTACACAAATCTTGCTATTTCCTGGACTTCTCCCATTGCCCCACACCAGTTAGCTATCGTTTCAGTGCCTTTCCTTTCAATGTTTCATCCTTTTAAATTAAAAAAAAGTCTTTTGTTATTTATTTTTGGACTCCTAGTGATCCTCCTGCCTCAGCCTCCCCAGCGCTGGGATGACAGGCATGTGCCACCATGCCTGGTTTCTGGGGCCAACATGGCATGTGGTGCCGGGGATCAAACCTGGGTCCTTGGGCTTACCAGGCAGGCACTTAGACTGCTGAGCTATCTCCTCAGCTCCATCCTTTTTTTCCCTCAGCTCTTCATGGAAAAGCCCTTTGTCAAATCTGCTGTCTCTCTGCGTCTTAAAAGTCAAATCATTCATCAAGTCTTATTCTTTATTTTTAAGGTTTTCAATATTCATTTCTTGCGTCCAACTTTAAGTTTTCAATTACACTCCCATTTCTCTAACAATATTCCACAGCAACAGATTGCAATGACATCCAGCCTACCAGCATTGTTTTGGGTACTTGTGTACATAATGGTTCAAAGGACACTGAAGTCCCTTCCCCTGTGCTTATAGTCTCTTGGGAGAGATAGATGTTCTCTGCTATAGCTAGAAAGTTGGGAGTATGCGGGACTGAAAGATTATTACTGTGCCTAGAACATGGTAAGTGACATGAGATGCACGCAGAGTCAGATCATGCATTACTGTGTAGATTCTGTTCATGGGTTTGATGCTTGTCCCAAGGAAAAGCAGAGTTCATTGAATGTAAGTAACATGATTTCTGTAAGTCCTAGGCAGAGAAGTAGGCAAGAAGTCCTAGCTAGAGCAGTTAAGCAAGGAAGTCTGGTGGTGTATGTCTGTAATCTTGGCATCTGAGAGGCTGAGGCAGGCGGATCTCAAGTCCAAGCCCAGCTAGCGCAATCAGATTAGTACATGTGATTTAGGGGGAGTCTGTCTCAAAGTAAAAAGTTACAAAAATGGTAAGGGATGTAGTTTTAGTTGGAAGGCCCTGGGTTCAATCCTCAATACCTCAAATAATTAATCCATCAATAGATGGTATCAAAATTGAATGGCCAAAAAATTACAACATGGATAAAATACTAGGCCCAAAAGTTAATATTGTAAAAATACAAAAGATTTAAATTATATAT
>NW_004524611.1:16448458-16452389 GCF_000260255.1 Octodon degus | reverse complement strand
TTTTTTTCTTTGAGACAGGGCTGTCTATGTAGTTCAGGCTGGCCTGCATCTCATAGCGATCCTTCTGACAACTTCCTGAGTGCTGAGATTACTGGCCTATGACACCATGCCTGGGTCACATTCTATTTTGGAGGACAGTACTCCATGGGTGACAGTTGTATGCTGTCATCAGAAGGCTTGTAGAGCCTAGATACCTCTGCTTTTTTGTAATAGGAGCATGCATCAACAACTATTTATAGTTTTTAGATTTTACAAAGTTTAAATTAGTACACGTCTTCAGTATATAATGATTACACTCACAGGGAGTTGGTGCATGCACATAACCCATCTTAATTCTTTTGACCTTACCTTCTCCTCTCTTTCCTGTTCCTCCCTGCTCCTTGGTCCCCTTCCCACTTGCAAGAGATCTATCTATATAATTCTTTTTAGATCCGTCCACTCACTAGGAATTACAGTATCATCATAGTCTAGTGTCTGTGCCTTTTTTAATTTTAGCTGGAACCTTTTTATAGAAAGAAACTCACCTCCCCAAGTATTTGGTTGTATAGAAAAGACAGAAGAAAGACTTCATTCTTGTCCTTTATTTATCGGTTCTTAAAATAATAACTCAGTTGCCTAAAATTCTCCAAAATATTATCCTTATGATGGATTTAGATACACTTGTTGTATTTCAATCTTTTGTAGTTACTGCCCTCAACAATGTTCCCGATTTTCCCTGTATTTTGTGCAGTGGAAGCTTCTTCAAGTCAGCATCTGAAGTCTTTTGATACAACTATAATTACTGATAAAAGGGTGTTTAATTTCAATTAGTAATAATCATGCCTTGGATAAACCTCATTGGCTATAATACTGCCACTGCACAAAGCTAAAGGGGTCTTTAGTTTCATTCAGTAGTTTTGTTGTTGCTAATAGTGATATTGTTGTTTTGATAGTATTTTTTAAATATATGATTAGATACAGCAAATAGGTAAAATCTCTTAGATTTTTCAAGGTAGGAGAAATGAGATGCAAATATGAGCTCAAATAAATAAACAGATTCTAAAGTAAATTGTAGTGCGCACATCTAATCCCAGTACCCTGGGAAGCTGAGGCAGTAGGATCAAAATTTGGAGCCCCACTGGGGCAATCTAGGGATTTAGTAAGATCTTGTCTCAAAATTTAAAAAAAAAATGAAATATCTGGGGATGGAGCTGGGTAGTAAAGGCCCTTGCTTCAAACCCATGACAACCCCCAAACAAGAAAGAAACAAAGAGATTCCCAATAAATGTCCCAATTTTTACTTTATCTATGTATCTATCACCTCTCTACATGTTCTGTCTGCTGAGTGATTGAGAAACCTGTCATTCGATAATAATAAGCACTTCCTGTGCCCAGATACGCATTTCTAATCCCTCATAAAGAAGCAACAAATTCTAAGTCTGGAGATGAATAGGTACAGTGTGTGTCTGGGACTCTTTACGCCAGAAGCCAAGAGAGCTTTTAAGGTCAAAGTTACATAAGCAATTGCTGTTTTTAAATTTTTTATTTAAAATTGCAAAATATGTATATATATATTATATTATATATACTTATTTTAAAAAGACACAGCTGCCCACTTGGCAAATGCTGTGAAAATCTGATTATTAGAGAAAATAATGAGAGTACTGATTTAATTACACTGAATTTATAAAAATCCAGGTGTCCACAGTGATACTCAAGAAGATAGGCTTTTGTCAACATTTGAAGCAACTCCTAAAAAAGTTCTTTTTTAAAAAAATTGGTAATTAGAAGGGACTATGGATGGGGCGTGGTGGCACACACCTGCAATCTCAGCACTCAGGAGGCTGAAGCAGAAAGATCACTTCAAGTTCAAGGCCAGCCTAGGCTGCACAGTGAGTTCAAGGCCAGCCTGAACCACATAGTAAGAGCTATCACTTATGTAGGACATGGGGAGATACTAAATATATTGCAATCTAGGAAGAATTATATTTTGGGATAACCTGTTAGTCAAGTTAATGAAAGAAAGTATTATTTGACAAAAAGAACACTAATAAATAAACGTAGAAAAAAACCAGGTTTACAAACTCAGTATTTTGCAACCATTTCAAAATGATTGATTCAAGCAGTAATAATCATTTGGTTAAAATCATTATTAGCATAATGGGCATGTCTGGTTCACAGAGCGCCAAAAATAATACTGCGTAGATTCCTCTCTATCCTCAAGGGAAATGCGTGACTGTCCCAGGGTGGAACCAAGATTTTATCTGTCACCTAGACAGTCTCACCATCACTGATGATTGACAAACAGATATCATTTCTCAGTGTGCTTCAGGGTTTATAACATCACTTGTACAAAGGCCTAAAATGAACCTATCTAAATTCCAATATTTAGGGCTGTGGAGACAGTTCAGCAGCATAAGCACCTGCCTCGCAAGGGCAAGGACCTGGGTTCAATCCCCAGTACTGCATGCCGTTTGGCCCCAGAACCCTGGGGGCACTGTGTGGGCCCCCAAAACTGGGCGTGGTGGTACATGCCTGTAATCCCAGCCCTGGGAGGCTGAGACAGGAGGATCACTAAGAGACTGAACTGCCTAACAAGACCCTGTATTAAATAAATAAATAAATAAATAAATAAATAAATAAGACTGAATGAATGAATAAATAAATAAATAAATTTCAATATCCAGGAAGTACCAGTATGAGAGGACAAACTAAATACCACTGTACTGAAGCAATCACACAAATCAAAACATGGAAAATTGATAAGATAACTTTCATGGACTCCAACTTTAAAGAAACGGGGGAGGAAAACCAGGTCCTGGACTAGATACTGGCTGTGAAAAACAAAACAAAAACCACAGTTCCATCCTTGGTATTTACCCAAAGAATTTAAAAACTTATTTCTGCACAAAATCCTTCAAATAGATATCCATAGAAGCATTACTCATAATTGTAAAAATCTGAAACCAGGCGAGCAGGTAAATAAGCAAGTACCCAGACAATAGGACATTGTTCAGAGCTACAAAGAAAGGAGCCGTCAAGCCACAAGAATGACATGGAAGAACTTGCATGCATAATACTAAGTCAGAGAAGTTAATCTTGAAAGGCTGCATACTGTATGATTCCAAAAACAAGACCTTCTGAAAAGGCCCAACTATGGAGACAGTACAAAGATCAGTGTTTGCCAAGAAGGGAGGGAGGCGGGAGAGGGTCAGAGGATTTTCAGGGCAGTGAAAACCCTCTGAATGATGCCATAATGGTGACTATATGTCATTACACATTCATCCAAACCCACAAAGTGTTCAACACCGAGAGTGAGCCCTGATATAAACTGTGGATTTTAGACAAATATGATGGGTCATGATGATGGTGTAGATTCACGCATGATAACAAATGTATTACTCTGGTGGAAGAAGTTCTTAATGTGGGAAGATAGGCATGTGTGTGGGGGAGGGAAGCATATGGGAAATCTGTATCTTTCAGTTTTGCTGGGAACCTACTGCTCTTAAAAAAAGAAATAGACTTATAGAAAAATTCTATAGGCTTTTGAAGGAGAATTGAAGAAAACTGTTGGTGAAGCCAATAGTTCCTTAAATCTAAGAAATGATTATCCATCTTGTTAGGTATGATCATCTTGTCTTGGTTGCATAGGAAATATTCATTTAAAAATTTATGCTTAAGTGTTCAAACTGAAATGTCATGATATCTGTAACTTAGTCTAAAGCAGTTTTTGGTTTTTTTAATTCTGGGAATTAAATGTGGGGCTTATTCACTGAGCTACTTGGGAGGCTAAGGCAGGAGGACTGCTGGGAATTCTAGGCCAGCCTGGGCTACACAGTAAGGTCAAAGCCAGCCTGAACTGGTTAGCAAGACCCTGTCTGAAAACACAAAACAAGCGCTTCCCTGGCAAGTGCAATGGTCTGAGTTCAATCCCTGGTTCCTAAAAAAAAAA
>NW_004524611.1:16444949-16445853 GCF_000260255.1 Octodon degus | reverse complement strand
CCTAACAACATGGGAAATTCTAAACTTCACAGCAGCCCAGGAAAGTGCCTGAGTTTCCTGTCTAAAATTGGAGAGGAGGGTTGAGGAGATAGCTTCGCAGTCTAAGTGCCTGTCTGGCAAGTGCAATGACCCAAGTTCAATCCCTGGTACCGCATGCTAGCCCTGAAACCAGGCATGGTGACACACACCTGTAATCCCAGCATTGGGGAGGCAGAGACAGGAGGGTCACTACAAGTCTAAACTACAGAGTGAGACTCTGCACCAAATAAATAAATTAAACCTAAAATAAAATAAAATTGGAGATAGTATCAGGTGGTAAGCAAGGGCCACAATGACCCTTGTTGATAGCTTAACAGTTGAGTCTATAGAGGCATGTGCTCCTGTCTCTCTGGCATTCTGTCTGGCTCTTCTTTCTACTTCCTTGTGAGTCAAACCTTTTTTATTTGCTGAGGATCCCAGTCAAGCCCTTGTACCTGCTTGGCAAACCCTGTACCAGTGAGCTATTCCCCAGCCACCTGATTCGTAATATCATTACACTAAGTTTTAGATGGTTGGGACATGCTTTTTCTTAAAATAACTGCTTTAAAAGCTTAGTGCTTGTTTTCATTTTCCAAGCTGGTGGTAGGGAGAGTTTACTCAGAAGCCTTGTGATAGATTCATTTTCCATTAATGTTTGCAATTTAAATAAATGGAAGGTTTGGGGTTGTGTTAATTTAATTTGGGAGGGGCTGAGAAAACCACACACATTCATCAGAACTCACTAGGTCTTCAGGTGCTAAGAGAGCCCCAATCTCTCCCAAGCCACTGGTCAAGCTTCATGTGCCTGACAGTGTGGTGGTACAAGCCTGTAGTCTCTGCACTCCAGGAGGCTGAGGCAGGAGGATCATGAGTTTTATCCCAGCTC
>NW_004524611.1:16426053-16438299 GCF_000260255.1 Octodon degus | reverse complement strand
AGAAACATCACAGTCATGCAAGGTGTGAAAAATAGGGAGAACTGGAGGGGAAAGGGAAATTAGAAATCTTCTGTGCTGTCATCTCAACTTCTCTGTCAATCTAAAACTAGTTTAAAAAATGTATATTAATACAAAATTCATGCAAAGATGTTTACCTACTATGAAAATCTTTCTCTACAAGAGTCTTATATATCCGAGTTGGCAGAAGTTTTACTCATAATGGCACAAACCTGGAAAGAACTCAAATGATCTTCAAGAGACAAATGGATGAACCAATTGTGGTCTATCCATGTACTGGGACACTCTTCAGGAACAAAAGGGAAAGAGCTACTAACACCCAGCAGCAGCAACGTGGGTGGGTCACTGAAACGTTTTGCTGAACAGAGGAATCCACAAGGAATTCGCTCACCATTTTTATGGAGTCATAATTCTGAAAATAAATCTAGAATTCATAATTCTAGAATTACAGTCATAACTCGAGAAAAGACAAAACTGGTATTTCTGATCAGGAGGCAAATCAGTGTTTGCTGGCCTGGAGACTGGCAGAGGAAACTGATTGTGAAGGACACAAGAAAACTCGGAGGAGGTGGAAATAGTCTGTGTCTTCACCGTGGCAGCAGTTACATGGGGGTACGCATTCATTCAAATGTATGGGGCTGGTGAGATAGCTCAGTGAACCAGGCACCTGCTTAGGCAAGCGCAGGGAGCAGGGTTCAATCCCTGGCAGCACTGGCTGTGGTGGCCCCACCCTGGCGGGCTGAGCCAGCCAGAGTCCGGGTGTGGTGGCGCATACCTGTAATCCCAGTGCTGGGGAGGCTGAAAACAGGAGGATCACTATGAGTCCAAGCTGCATAGTGAGACCCTGTACCAAATACATAAAGCTAAAAAAAAAGTATTAACATACACACTTAAAACATGTACATTTTGTCACATGTAAATTACACTTTGATAAGGTCGATTTTTAATGCTTTTTAAAACAGTAGAATTATGAGCTGCCAAAAAGTGCTAGAAGTAGGCAAACAGCTACTGACTATCTGACTATCTTAGTAAATGTTTGTTGCACAAATGCATGAACTGCTATCTCTAGGACTAATGGATTCCAGTTGTAGTGGTGCTAGGAATACTATTGGATGATTCCTTCATCTGATTCTGGATAGATGTCGTCTTTCCCATTCTCCAAAGCTCACGTTGAGAGTTTGCCATTTTCCTCTCTTCAGTTCCCTGGGCAGCATCCCCTACATTACGGAGAAGCTCTCTCTCACCTTTTACTCCCTTAGCAAAAAAAGTACCTGCCTCTGTACTCATTCTCACTTCCTCCTTGCTCTACTGAAGGCAGGAGGTGATGTATCTAAGCCCTCTTTCCCCAACTTTTAGAGTGTGTTATATTCTCTCTCTCTCTCTCTCTCTCTCTCTCTCTCTCTCTCTCTCTCTCTCTTTGTCTCTCTGTCTCTCTCTGTGTGTCTCTCTCTGACTCTGTCTCTGTCTGTCTATCTCTGTCTCTATCTCTCTCTATGTGTGTCTCTGTTTCTGTGTGTCTCTGTGTGTGTTTGTCTCTCTGTCTTTTTCTGTCTCTGTCTGTCTGTCTATCTCTCTCTGTGTCTCTGTCTCTCTCTGTCTCTCTCTCTCTCTTCTTCTGAGTCAGGTTTTCACTATGCAGTTCAGGCTGGCCTTGAACTCACTTTGTAGCCTGTCTGGTTTTGAACTTGCAGCGATCCTCCTGCTTCAGCCTCCCAAGTGCTGGGATTACAGACATGTGCCACCACTTCCAGCCTCACATTCATTTTTGCACCACCATTAACTTATTCTTCCCGGTTTTTTTTTTTCTTTTTCCAGAACATAAACATGGTCACACATTCTTCATTAAATTAAGCCCCTCTAGAGGGCTGGGGAGATAGCTCAGTAGTCTAAGTGCTTGCTTGGCAAGCACAAAGTTGTGTGTTCGATCCCCAGTGTCACATGCTGGCCACAAAACCCTGGGTGTGCTAGGCTGGCCTTCAAACTGGGCATGGTGGTGCACGCCCGTAATCCCAGTGCTGACAGGAGGATCACTATGAGTCTTAGCTACGTAGTGAGATCTTGTACCAAGTAAACAAATAAATAAAAATTCAAAAACAAAGCCATTCTACTCTTCCTGTACTTCAACTCAGTCTCTTTTCTTGTGTAAGACAACTTCTTGAAAAACTAGTCTACCTATGTTACCTATCTTCTATGCATATTTTTTAAAAAAGCACTGTGTACTTAGAGCATCCAGTTCTATTAGATCTTAACATTTTTCCAGATATGAATCAGACTTTTCTTAAAAAAGAACACACCAGCAGTGCTGGGGAGAATGCAGATAAACTGGATCTCTCCAGGATGTAAAATGGCAAGGCCATTCTATTAACTAGTTCAGCAGTTTCTTACAAAACTAAACATGTCTCAGTTGCATAATTGAGAAATTGCACTGAGGCATTTATTCCAGAAAGATGAAAATTTATGCTCATAAAAAGCTTCTGTATGGGAGTCGGGGAGATGGCTCAGTAGAATAAGTGCTTCCCTGGCAAGCACAATGACCTGAGTTCAATCCCCTGTTCTGCCACAAGAAAAAAACAAAAAAAAAATTAAAAAAAGTTTCTACATGAATAGTCACAGAAGCTTTATTAATCTGAGTCAAAAGCTGGAAACACCCCCTGAATGTCCTTTGACATCAAAGATGTCACATACAGTGACAGCTCAGCAAAAAAAGGAATGAATTATTAGTGTGTGTGTGTGTGTGTGTGTGTGTGTGTGTAACCGGGGATTGAACTCAGGCCCTTGCACTTGCCAGGCAAGCTCTTATTCTACTGAGCCATCTTCCTGGCCCCAGAATGAATTATTAATACATGCAATAACTCAGGTGAATTTTAAGGGCATCATGCCTTGTGGAAAAAAATCACAACTGACTGCACACTGTGGGATTGCGCTTATATAACATTATAGAAAATAGCAGAAGTATAGAAATGGAGAATAGGGTAGGGTTTCCAGGTGACAAGGACAGGAGTTGGAGGGTGTGAGTCCTAAAAAGTGACAGTAGAAGAGATTTCTTGTATGTGATGGAAGCTTCCTGTATCTTGATTGTGCTGGAGCCTACATAAATCTATTGTGAACACACACTCACACACACACACACACACACACACACACACACACACGAGTACATATGTAAGCTGATCAACATAGATAAAATTTGTAGGCCAGTTAACAAAATTGTACTGATGTCAATTTTCTCATTTTGCTATTATACTCCATGTATATGAGGTGTTACCATTGGAAGAAGCTGGGGGAGGGAGATACATCGTTCTGTGTTCTATTTTGCAACTTCTTGTGAGTCAATAATTATTTCACAATAAAAAGTTAAATTTTAAAAAGTAATAACTAGATCATTATAGATACCACAAAGGCACTCTCTGACCACTTGCTTCCCATTCCATTCATCACAAAGATACTTTATGTGTTTATATTCTCATCCATATTTTATATATTTGACATATAATGTATCTAAAATATGAAGTAGAATTGCTAGCAAGTTGTTTAACATTAGAATAATAGTATAATATGTGCATATCATTACTCATTATATTTTTAAGGTATGGTTATATGACATGATTTAGCTGTTCTTCATTCATTTGAGCTTTACGAGTCCATTATTTATCCACTTCCTATTGATGGTGAGATGGACGTTCTGGTATGTGTTCCTTGGGTCCACATAAGAAAGTTTCTCTACAATCTATAACTAGAAGGCAGATTTCTGAGTGGCGATTTGTATGCATCTCAACTCTACTAGGTATTGTCAAATTGTTTCCAAATTGTTACAACAATTCACACTCTTAGAACAGGTATATGAAATGTTCTCTCGTTACCCATCTTCATCACCCTTTGTTTTTTCAGACTTCCTGTATCTTGTTTGTGCTGGAGCCTGCATAAGTCTATTGTGAACAGACACACACACACACACACACACACACACACACACACACAGGTACATATACAAGCTGATCAAAATAGATAAAATTTGTAGTCCAATTAACAGAATTGTACTGATATTAATTTTAAGGGTTTTTTGGGTGGGAGGGATTGTCTTTCAGAGACAGGGACTCGCTGTGAAGTTCAGGCTGGCCTTGACCTCACTTTGTAGCCCAGGCTGGTCTCAACCTTGCAACGATCCTCCTGCCTTAACTTCCCGAGTGACTTTAACATTTTTGTCAAAATAGAAATTACTGAAGCTGGGGCTAGGGAGGTAGCTAGGTGGTCTAAGTGCCTGCCTGGCAAGCATAAGGACCCAGGTTTGATTCCCAGTATTGGGACATGAGTGGGTTGCCTCCAGAAAAATTATTAAAAGATGATATTTTGCTTTTGATTTAAATTCTCTTGATTGTTCATGAGACTAAATACCTACTTATACTTTATTCACTATTTACATTTCTCCTTTGTGATTTTTTTTCATTTATATATTTTGGAACTTGTGCATTAGCTCAGTTGTTTAAAGTGCCTGCTTGGGCAAACCCAGTCAAGCACAGGGGACCCAGCTCCACATGTGACACCAGACCCATGCTTAAGGCAGCCTGAGCCAGCCAAAAAAACCAAAAAGAATCCTCTCATTTGTGTGTTTTACCTACTCTTGCTAAGTTGTCCAGGCTGGGCTCAAACTTTATTCTCTTTCAACCTGCCAGTCCTGGCATTAGAGACATGCACCAGCACACCAACTCTTGATCTATATAATATTTTTTATTGTTTTGTAGGATTTCTTTATTTACTAGGAGTACTAATCTTGTATAAATCATATGTTATAGATGTCATCTCAAAATTACGGAAGCCTGATTTAAATTTTGTTTATGGGATTTTTGTAACAAAGACTTTTTTATTTACATCTAGCCCAATGTAAATATTTTCCTTTATGACACTAAAGCAATATTTTATCAACCAAATTCACAAAGATGTTTTCTGCTTGGTACCAGGGATTGAATTTGGGACCCTGCACTTGCCAGGCAGGAGTTTATGCCACTGAACTATCTCCATGGTTTGAAATTCTGATATTTTCCTGCTCTTATCCTCTTTGGAGTTTTTTTTATTTTTAATTTTATGTATTTGGTATAAGGTCTCACTATGCAGCTTAGACTCTTAGTGATCCTCCTGTTTCAGTCTCCCCAGCACTGTGATTACAGGCGTGTACCACCATGCCCGGTCTTGGTGGCTGGGCTGGCATGGCATGCGGTACCAGGGATCCACCCAGGGTCCTTGCGCTTGCATAGGCAGGCACTTAGACTGCTAAGCTATCATCATGGGCCCCTTTTTTTGAGTTCTGAGTTTTAAGGTGTGCTTTTTACAGTTATGTCTTTTATTGTCTTTTTGAGATAGAATTTAGCTATGCAGTTCAGGCTAGCCTTGGGCTCACTTTGTACCCCCGGCTGGTCTCAGACTCCTAGCAATCCTCCTGCCCTAGCCTGCGCAGTTCTGGTATTACATGCATTCACCGCATTCACCACCATGCCGGCATACAGTTAGGTCTTTAATCCTCCTGACGTTGATCTTTCTGTGTAGTGTAAAGTTCCAATATAATTATCTGCTTTTCTGTTTCTTGGCAATTTAATACTTTCTCTGTTGATTTGAATGCCTATTATATTTATATAAAGTTAGTTACATTCACGGATCTAGTCCCTTCCATGATCTATGTGACTATGCTGATGTATATGCTACAAAGTCAGGTTGAGAAGCTTGTCTACAACTATTTCATACAGAAAATTTGAACTATAAAGAGGTGAGAAAAGGTATGCCAATATCAAGCAAATTGAAGCTATTCTAGCAATATTAATATCACAAAATTAGAATTTAAGGTAAAAAATATAATGAATAATAGCCAGTAGTATAAAGCAAACTCATACGAAGGTGAATGTACCTATTTGTGTACAAAGGGAAATGAAAAAAGGATACAACGAAAAAATTTTCAAACCTATAAATCTTTTTTTTTTTTTTTTTTTTTGGATTTTTAGGGAAAGTTCTACAGGGTGTTCAGGGTCTCACTATGAGATCTGACTCATAGTTATTCACCTGTCTACAGCCTCACCAGAGCTGGGATTATAGGTGTGCACCACCACGCCCAGTCTCAACTGCCATCTCAGCACACCCCTGGGGGCAGGGCTGGCACCATGGAAGGAACCCCTGGTCCCTGCGCCTGCTTGCAGGTGCTTTAATCCACTGAGATATTTGGCTGGCCCTAAACCTACAAATCTACAAACAATATAATATACTGAGGCCTGAAACTAACAGATGAAGCAGACATAAAAAGTTAGTAAAAATAGAGATGTTTGGAATTTTAAAAATTAACAAACTATATCAAATAGGTTCAGAACTGCATTCAGAAGAAACACAGAATATGAATTATTTTCAAGCAAATGTGTACTACAAACAAAGGACAGTGTCGTTTGTTGGGTCAAAATGAATTTTAGTGCTAATTTTAAGACAAGCTTGGGCCAGTGAGATAACTCAGCAGGCTAAGTGCCTGCTTAGGCAAATGCAGGGACTGGGTTGGACCCCCAGCAACATATACCATGCTGGCCCCACACCCAGACCCACAGAGACCCATATGTGGTAGCACATGCCTGTAATCCCAGCACAGAGGAGGCTGAAACAGGAGGATCACTGCAAGTATCACTGCGCAGTGAGACCGTGTACCAAATAAATTGAAAAAAGAAAAGGTAGGCCCTTGTTAAGGCACTAAATTGTCCAGGCTGGGCTTGAACTTTTGATCTTTTACCTCAGTCCCTCAACATGCTGGATTGCAGGCAGCATGCTGGGATGCACTACCATGCCTGGCAGGTCGCAAACAAATTCTAAACAAATTTCAAAGCATCAATATCAGGAAAGGGCCAGGGAGATAGCTCAGTAGAATAAGCACCTGCCTGGTAAGCACAGGGTCCTGAGTCCAATCTCTGGTACCACAAAACAAAAAAAAAAATCAGGAAAATTTTATGTCCAATCAAAGTGCAAATAAACTGGGGGAAAGCAATAAAAAGATACCCATTTTTAAATTTCAAATACCTTAAAAACAATTCCTAAATAAGTACTATAGAAATTATGGCATATGAAAGAAAATAAAAATAAATCTCCCATAAATAAAAATTTGGAGAATGCAATTAAAGCTCTACTCAGAGGAACATTTATAGCTTTGACCATTTTTGTTCCATAAAAGGGAGTTTGAGATAGATGGGTTAAGTGTTCTGAATCATGAAACCAGAAAAATGAAAAGATGTTCTATAAGAAATTGAAGAAACAGGGCTGGTGAGATGGCTCAGTGGTCTAAAGCACCTACTTAGAACAAGCTTAGCAAAGCACAGGGACCGCGGTTCAATCCCCCAGCACCACATGCCAGCCAGCCCCGCCCCCTGGTGGGCTGAGCTGGCCACACACACACATAAATAAATAAATAAAATTAAATAAAAAAGAAATTGAAGAAGCAAATATTAAAGATATGAACAGAAATCAATGAAATAAAATAGGGAGGTCCTTTTGTGCTACTGTAGCAGACCTAATTGTTCACATACTTTACTGAAAATTCTGGACATAATAATTTTAAATCCACTTAAGTTATTGAATATCTGACAAAATAAAAATAAACTGTTAAATTAAAATCTAAGTGAAGGCAGGAATTCACATAAATAAAATGAAATGCTTAACTACTTTTGCCTTGAGATAGTTTCCTTTGTCTTGAATACTTGTCTCTTCCCCAAAGAATCTCAATCTCTCTCTCTCTCTCTCTCTCTCTCTCTCTCTCTCTCTCTCTCTCTCCCTCCCTCCCTCTCTCCCTCCCTCCCTCCCTTCCTCCCCCCTCCTGGTGGTACCAGGGCTTGAACTCAGGACCTTGTACTTGCCTGGCAAGCACTTATTCCACTGAGCTATCTCCCCAGTTCCCACTCTCTTTTTTTTCTACTTAGCATGTTTACCCTTTAAAAAAAAAAAAGCAGGGTCTCAGCATGCAGTTCAAGCTGGCCTTGAACTCACTATGTAACCCAAACTGTTCTCGAACTCCTGGCTCAGTCTCCCAAGTGCTGGGATTACGTAAAGGCATGCACCACCACACCCAGCTGAAAAGCTCCCTTTCAAACTTCAGATCAATTGTAACCTCTCAGGACATATAGCCTGACCCAGTTACTCTGGCATGTTTTTGCCTAGCAATGTCTATCCCATAGTAGATGCTCAACAGGCATATGTTGAATGGCAGCAGGAATAAATGAATGATGTAAGTGGTGGGAAGCCATTGGTTAAGTAGGGCAAGATTTAGAAGGAAGGCTGTGGCTGTGGGTTGAGGCACATACCCCAGAATTTCTTACCATGCCAGTAGGTTCTCATCATGTTGTGTGGTTACTTTTAGGTAAGCCCCACTGGAGTGACCAACTAATGAGTTGCAGGGCAAGGTAGGAGGTTGAGCACAGAACCAGAGCTCACCAGAAACCACATCTCTATACTGACAGGTGGCCCTTTTAGCACCAGTTGACCAGGGGTCAACATTGCAGATCACAGTCTCTTCAGGCCCTTTCATTCCCCGGAAATAGCCCTTAAAATTCACTGTGGCCCTTTTCTCTGTCCAGATTCTCCGCAGAAGCCCAACTGCCTCACTGGAGTGGATCAGCCGCACTTGTACTTCGGCCCTGCCAGCCCAAAGCAGGGGAAAGGACAAGAGATATGTGCCATTTTCCAGATCCTGGACATCCCCAGGGACCCCTGTCTTCAATTCTGAACCCAATAGTTGTGCCCGAAACAGATCTCCACCATGGGTCTTGGGTTTGCCCAGGTGGTCTCTGGCCACAAGTACAGCCTCTAAGTAGCCTCCCAGGGTGTAGTTGGCCTGGGAAGGACCCTTCAGGTGGTAGGTGGAGGTCTTGGGGCTGGTGGAGGCCAAAAGGTTTCCCCCATATCCTGGGGTTGGGGGCCAGTACAGAAGGCATGTCAAGTTGGTGAGAGTCTGCGGGAGAGAATCCAAGTGGGAGGGAGATTCCATGAAGTTGGAAGCAAATTTGGAGGCAGGACGGGGTCCTGGGAGCCGGTAGATCGAGGTATCAGGCCAAAACATCTTGAGATAGAATATCTGTGGGTAGAGAAAAAGGGATCTGTCACTGGTTTGTTCATCTCATTTTTTGTTTTCCTGGAAGCTAATCATCAAAGCTAGTCTCCTCTGCCAGGTAGGACTTAGTAGTTCTGTCTGCCTATGTCATGCTGTCTGTCACTCACAAGCCTGGCACCTGAGTCATGACCACCTTTTTTGTGAAAGATGTATCTGGTATTGTGTAAAGTAGTTGTGGCTCTCGTTCAGCCAACTGTCCTTCTCTCAGCCTTCTTACTCCTACTACCACTCCTCAACCCCCACTGACATGAACAGGCTTGGATGCACTTTCACATTTCTAGTTTCCTGATTTCTCATGAGTCTTTATCACCTCTGAACCTGGCATTCTAAGTGCCCTGTTTTTCTAACTGGTGCCTCTCTCCACAACCCACCCACACAGTTTCTCATTCAAATTTTCAGTTGACAGTGGTGAGAAATCATGATGTTTATGGGGATTTACGAGAATGCTATGAGACCATTTCTCAGTGAGCTCTCTTTCTCATTGGGGTCATCCGGAAATAAGAGAACAACCACAAAAACCACTGGAAAAACCTGAAACTGCAGAAAAGCACAGAACAGTTGTGAACTCCAAAGGATGGAGCTAGCTGATTCTTTTCTAGGAAGAGACAGTGTTTGCTGGGTCATAGAGCCTCCTCTGGGGTCCAGATCTTTTCAGTGTTATATTCTGAGACACACAAAGTCCAGAGACATGAACAGATCCAAATATGAAGAACAGTGGGGAGAAGCTAAGTTTTCTGTGACAGGGGTGGTGGTGACTGAAGGGAATCTAGATACTCACACTGACCCACCAAAGCCCTGCCATTCAGTCAAGTGCAATTCTTTTTTTTTTTTTTAAAGCAATCCTTAGCCAACTGTAGTGATGCACACCTATAATTTCAGCACTTGGGAGCCTGAGGCAAGAGGATCACTGCAAGTTTAAGGCCAGCGTGGGCTACAAAGTGAGTTCAAGACCAGCCTGAACTGCAGAGTGAAACCCTGACTCAAAAAAGCCAAAAACAAAAAAAAAAGCAATCCATTGAAATCTCTCAAATTTCAGTCTGTCAGAAAACCACTAATGTCTACCAAGTTTATACTATAATTAAGAGTATGCGCTTCAGAGCTATCAACCTCTATTCAGAAGGCTTTTAGTGCAGCCATGCCTGCGTCATAAGGCACAGGGATACCAGAATCTTCTTTCACTGTCTCGTAAGTTAGCTATTTATTTATAGATAGATGCTCTCTGTCAAATGGTAAACTCTTAGAGGTGACTGCTTTTTCTCAAGATCTAGCACAACGGGCTTTCCTGAAGCCTTCGTAGAGGGGTTAGGGATAAGACTGTGTCTCCAAGTTAAAAGCCAAGATACAGAGTGTAAAATCAACATTAAAACCCCATAACTTTTCTATACACCAATAATGAACTAGCAGAGAAAAAATCAGAAAAACTTTGAGTCCAAATGAATTTTAGGATTTTTTTTTCTAACTTTGTGAGACACGGTATTGGAATTTTGATTATGATTACATTAAATCAGTATAACAATTTTGGAAGTGTGGACACTTTCACCATATTTGTTCTTCCTACCAAAGAACAAGGGATATCTTTCCATTCTCTGATATCTTCTTTAATCTCTCTCTCTCTCTTTTTTAGAATACTGTAGTTTTCAAGGTAAAGATCTTTCATTTCCTTCTTTAGACTGATTCTTAGTATTTCTCCTTCTTTCTTAATTTCTTTCTTTCCTTTCCTTTCCTTTCCTTTCCTTTCCTTTCCTTTCCTTTCCTTTCCTTTCCTTCCTTCCTTCCTTCCTTCCTTCCTTCGTTCCTTCGTTCCTTCGTTCCTTCGTTCCTTCGTTCCTTCTTTCCTTCCTTCCTTCTTTCCTTCTGGATGTTATTGTGAAAGCTGTTTTTTCCCTAATTTCTCTCTCAGTGAGCCTGTTATTTGTGTACAGGAATGTTATTGATTCTTCAGTGTTGGCTTTGTATCCAGTTATGCTACTGAATTTGGACATTAAATCTAAAAGTCTTTTGGTGGAGTTTTGGGGTCTTCTATGGAGAGTATCATGTTACCAGCAAATAATGATAATATACCTTCTTCCTTTCCTATCATTATTCTTTTTTTTCTATTGTCTAATTGTTCTGGCTAATGTTTCCAGAATTATATTGAATATGAGTGGAGGCAGTGGACATCCTTGCCTTGTTCCTGATTTTAGAGTGAAAGGTTTCAGTTTTTGCCCATTTAGTATGACTTTGGGTGTTGTTTTGTCACAGGCAGTTTTTATCAGATTGAGGTAAAGACCCATCTATTACAACTTTCTGTAAAGTTTTATCATGAATGGGTGTTGAACTTTGTCAAATGATTTGTCTATATCTTTTGAGATAATTGCGCAGTTTTCTTCCTCGGTTTTGTTAATATAGTATATTGCATTTATTGATTTGCATATTTTGAACTATCCCTGCATTCATGGGATAAAACCTATTTGGTTGCAGTGTATAATTTTCTTGATGATTTTCTGCATTCTGTTTGTCAGTACAGTGGATCCCCAAAATTCATAAAGTTCTTAGAATACCTGTGAGTTGTAAAAAACCATGAATTTCAGGTAAGGTCAGAAAAATGCCTATAAATGCCTATTTGTTAATACTTTAAACCATGAATATGTTAGTCTCCAATTATGTGATTTTATTTAATAAAATATTATATTACTAAAGAGGTGAAGGACGTTTTGGTGGTATCTCAGGGATCTTAAAGCTTTAGGAAGAACAAAATCAAGAATACTCAAGGTAACTACACATGGTAATACGACCACCCGTTATGGTGTGAGAATGCTGGTGCATTGGCCCCAAATGGGTTACAGGGCGGAAGCCAATCATCAGTAAGAAGAACTGAATAGCCCTCTCAGATTGGCAACTTGCAAACCTTCCAGCAGAAAAACAATTATTAGTTAGGTTCTAAGAAAGGATCTGCATGGGACCGGGGAGATGGCTCAGTGGAATAAGCGCTTCTCTGGCAAGTGCAAGGGCCTGAGTTCAATCCCCGGTTCCGCCAAAAAAAAAAAAAAAAAGAAAGGATCTGCAAATAACCGAGGCCCTGAATGTAGAACTGCAACTTCACAAGGATATACTGTATCTTACTGATGATTTTT
>NW_004524611.1:16416802-16424523 GCF_000260255.1 Octodon degus | reverse complement strand
GGGAAGAGGGAGACAAAGGGAAGGGGGAGAATTGGGGAAAAAAGACTCAAGATATGTTTTTACAAATTCCTTATGATGAATGTGGTCATTATGTACATCTAAAGTGTACCAATGTGACTAACTTAAAAACATTGAAGGCACAGGCACAGGCGAAGTCCAAGTTGGACTCTAATACCTCAAGAGATAATAGCAACAGTAAAACAAACAACCAGCAGAGTGAGGAGACAGCCTACAGAATGGAAAAAAGCTTTGCAAGCTACTCTTCCAACAGAAGATTAATATCTAGAATATGTAAAGAACTCAAAAAAGAATAAAGAACGCAGAACACCACCAAGAAAACAAATATCCCAAGCAATAAATGAACAGTTACCTTTCAAAAGAAGTAATACAAATGGCTGGTAAGTATAGGGGAAAATGTTCAACATCTTCAGCCCTTAGGAAAATGAGAATCAAAACTACACTGATATTCCATCTCATCTTAGTCAGAATAACCAAGAATACAAAAGCAAAACCAAGCCAAACCAATAAGAACTGGTGAGGAAGGGAGGAGGGAAAGAACACTAGCTGGAATATAAATTAATATAATCATTATGAGAATAAGTATAGAGCTGCCTCAAAAAAACTAAATATGACTCACCTATACCTCCTCGGTGTACGTCTAAGGGAATTAGTCAGCACACTAAGGGGAAGCCTGCAAACCCGTGTGCGTTAGGGCACAGTTCATGAAATCCAAGATATGGAACCAACGTAGATCCCGTGAACAGATGAATGGATACGGAAAATATGATATCTATACACAACGAAGTGTTATTCAGCCATAAGGAGGGTTGAAATGATAGAATTTCCTGTGTGTTGTTTGCCAGAAAGTGGATAGAGCTGGAGATTATCATAGTAAGCAAAACAAACTGGATTTAGACAAATGAATACCTTGTACTCTCTTTGCTATATAGAGTCTAAACAAGATAAGCAATGGCATGCAAGTAGAAGAGAGATTATTAGATAACGAGAAGGAAATAAAGAGAAGGGGTAAGAAAGGAGAACAGGAAAAGGATAGGATCACAACATGTTTTGTGCACATCTGAAAATGCCACATTAAAACCTGACGTTTTGTGACGTCATAGGTGCTGATACAATTACACTTTGAGAAGCCAGGACAGGCCTCTTACGTGAGGCTGAGGTGCACAGGTAGAGGAACATCTATGCTATGGCAGCCTAAATAATAAAAAAAAGCAGTCCACATTCAAAGATCATGAGTTAACAGGATTATGGCTTTGATCACTTTGGGAAACTGAATATTGGCCTTCTGTGAGGTCCATGTTGTAATTTTTGGATCATGTGAATATATAACCGAATATGGCAAAAGTTATATATGTATATGAGTTAATGATTTTATGATAGGAAGTTATCCTAGAATATTAAACTATAAATGTAATCATGAGTGATGTGAAGTATGCCAAAGGATAATATCCTGATTCATTGTAGGGAAATATTTAGCAGTTATCAAAGCCCATTTACTATCAGGAAAATACTGATATGTTTGCAATTCTAAGAAAACAGACCTCAAAGTAGACTGATTTTTCACAAGTTCAGTCTACCAGCCTGCCAAAGTCAGAATAAAAAGCTTTTCATGTTTAGAAAAAATAAACCTAAAATAACCTGACGTTAACCAGGTTTTTGTTCTGTTTCCTCATTTTTACCTTAAAAAAAAAAAAAAAAACCCACAATTCTGCCATTGCCAGGTGGGAGCTCACTTTCTATTTTGGAGAACTGAAGCTACCCTGAATCATGAATAACAAATGAAATCCAATTAGATCTGCAACTAAATTCGCTGTAATTTTGTCCTTGACAATTTTCTGGAAGACAGAAATACTTACGCATTTTCTTCATTAAGCTAGAAAAAGGTTGTTGACATTTTCTGACATACTGGAGAGCAAAAAAATTAATTTAAACAGATTCTGTAGACCCAGGAATTTCAAAATCTTACTGACAGGAAAAAGTCAGCAAACAGTTTATACAATGGCGGATTAGAGTTTAGAAGTAGGTAGTACTACAAGAATAAAAGCTAAGGAACAGTTTATACAATAGTGGATTAGAGAAGCTTAGAAGTAGGTAGTACTACAACAATAAAAGCTAAGGAGAAGCAGGAAGTTGCATGAAAATCTACCTAAATATTTGGCTTATAGATTGGAGAATCCGTACTGCAAAGATGTAAAATGCCACTTCAATTTACTTATATGTTCAGTAGAGTTCTCATCAAAATTTCATGTTTTGTCTGTGTGTATAAAAGAGAAACTAACTCTAAAACTTATATGTAGATGCAAAACTTTTGAAATAGACAAGACAGTCTTGGAAAGTACAAGATGAGGAATAATTAAAACTTTTAAGAGACCTACAGTAATTAAGATGGTAAGTTGCTCATATAAGAGTAAACAAACAGGTCCTTGGAACAGAATACAGCACGTAGAAATAGAGCCACACATTAGACACAGTTGATTGGATGTAAAAGTGGAATTGCAAAATAATATAGAAAGTTTTTATTCCCAATAAGTAATGTTAGGACAATTGGATATCCTTCTTAAGAAAAACAGCTGGATCACTACACTATAACCTCAGCAAAAATAAATTCTGGACATGTTATTAGTCAAAATCTAGAAAATAATGAAGTTCCCATGCTTTGGGATAGGGGAGATTCCGTAAGCAAAATGCAAAAGTACTAACCATAAAGGAAAAGATTAACAAATTGTTGTATATTAGAAGTAAATTCATAATTTCCTTTCACTGAAAGACATTGTTTCAAAACAATGAAAAACAAGACAGAAAGTTGGAGATGATATTTACAATATGCATATACAACAAACGAAAGAGCTTACATCTAAAATCTATAAGGAATTTCTACAAATTGGTAAGAAAAAGACAGGCCATCCAATTAAAAGTGAACAGAAAATAACAGGCATTTCACCTGAAAGGAATATTCAAAAGATAAGTAAATACATAAGTAGATGTTCAACTGAATTAGTAAAAAAATAAATGCAAGTTAAAACCATAACAGAGTATCTGTACATATTAAAAAAGATAAAATTAAATAACAAACAATTACAGTGCTGGTGAGGATGGGAAGGCACTGAATCTCTCATATTGTATGAAGAGAACATATTGGAAGAATTACTTGGAAAACTCTCAGTATTTACTAAAGTTTAACATATACATAATCTAGGATGAAGCAATTTAGCTCATAAGTGTAATATACAGTATACCCAATAGAAAAGTATACCTGTTTATAATAGCAATATCTAAGCCCAAAACTGAAAACAATATACATTACTATCAACAGCAGGATGCATAATTTGATATTTTCATATACTAAAACACTGTCATGAAATAAAAATTAACAAATTACATCTTTGCAAAATAACATGGATGAATCTTACAAAAATATTTTGTACATAAAGTAGATGGTATATGGTTATTCTTCTATGAGATTCAAAAACAGGCAAAAATTAACAATAATGTCAAAAGTCAAGGCACTGGTTATGCTCAAGAAGGTGGTGGTGACAGGAATGGCAACACAAGAGGGGGCCCCTAAGAGCGATGGAAATTTCCATTTCTTAACTTGGACTGTGGTCACATAAACGTGTGGTCTGATTTTCAATGAGCTCTTATGATTTTATATGTATTTTTATGAATGTTATAGTTTAACTTCTTTTAAAAAGCAGAAAGTTTTGGCATCTATACAAAGAAATCTCACCCTTTCATGCAGTAGGAAGTTATCCTGGAAATTATATTGATACTTTCCTTAGATCTGATTGGTTTTTTTGTTTTGTTTTGGCAGAACCAGGGATTGAACTCAGGCCCTTGCACTTGCCAGCCAAGTTAGACCTGATTGTTAAGGAGTTAGGGTTTACCTATTAAACTCACTGCTCTTGAATAAAGGTCAGTGTTTGAAACTATCGTCCAAATTATCCACTTTTTAAAAAAAGAGTAAAAATATTGTTATTTCCATACAAAAACCCTACTGTTTATATGTCAGCAACTCACTCAACTATTGTATACATGAGTTTAAATAGTGTCTATTGTTGAAATTTTCTTCTTGCTTGATAGACAAGAAAATGCTGTTCCTGAAGACTTCTTGGCTTTTGCTGCTGTTCAAAAAATCCACAAAGAAATGCGGTATTATAAGTTGAACTAAATTCAGAAATCTTTAAATATTTATTGCCTACCCCTTTCTACTTTGAGAATTCTAATTATATGAATATAAGGTTCTTGGTTTTAATACTGAAAAAAATAGCCCCCCAAAATCCACAAAGGCTCAGTCACTACAGCAAATTGGTCACTTTCTCTAGATTGGAGGGTTTTATTTTTCTGATTCCCTGCCTCTTTTTTTCTGCCTGCTAAAAAGCACATAGCTTCCAAAGAAGAGAGAGAAAAGGACAATGTAAATTGCTCATTAGAATTTCCTGAGAACAACCTCTTCTGAAGTTAAGTTTTAGATGCCAGATAGACCTCAACCACCAACTTGCTCAGCCTCCTCCTACTGACACCCCACCTGCAACTGTTGCTCCTGGAATCACACAGGGGTCAAGGTAAGAGGTCTGAGGGCTCTTCTGAGTCCCCTTCCTAGTTTAAGGCACTTAACCAATCCAAATCTGAAGTTGTACATGGAGAGAAAAGATAAGACAGCAGTAAGAGAGAATGCAGGCAAGGGAAGTACTCACCCAAACCAAAAAGGTCAACCCCACAGTCAACATCCTGTAGCACTTGAGTTGTCCCACAAATAGATCCATGTTGGCGAGACTCTTCTTGAGTTCAGGAAGAACCAAGGATCTACGTAAAGCATAAGGCAACACAAATGAACAGACTCTCCCATCCTACAGGAGGGAGTTTACTGTGGCAACCTTCCCACTTCCGTGGACTTTGTTACACGTTTTATGTACGTGTTATGTCAATTCCATGCAGCCTGTTCCAGTGCTGTGTCTCCCAGGGATCCTCAAAATCCACCCTTCCAAGTCCCAGTTTTCTATCAGAATCCTAAAGTCTCACACCTAACCTTTGGAACTAACACAGACTCCTGTAAACACATAGTTTTCATTTTGGCACGTTAAGGATGCCCTTGGATCTCTGCACTAAGGTTGGCTTATACATTGGAGGAATTAGTACTTTCACAACTGATTTACTTTTATCTATTTATCAATTTTTAATTTTGAGGCAGGGTCTCACTAAACCACACAATTTCCCAAGCGGGGCTCAAACCTTTAGTTCTCCTGCCTCAGCTCTCCACAGTACTGAGATTACAGGAATTCACTACCATGTCCAGCTCACAACTATTGTAGACTCAGATACAGCCAAGGATTCAGTACATAAAATGCCACTAGAGAACTTATTGTGTGACATTCACTTGCAAGTTTTCATGCAATGTATTTTCTCTTTGGCATACTTGTTCTATTGCAATGGCAGAACTTTGGCAAGATACATTCCTCGTGAAGGGAGATGTCCTCTACCTGAGAGAGTCCATAGGGCTTATCAAGAGGACAATGAGGTCTGAGGAGTTCAGGTCAGGGCTTAGCTTGTATCAGTCTATTCCTCAATTCTATGAAATGCACATGATGAAATAATCATAAGGCAGAAAAATAAGAATTGGAGTAACCAAATTTTAAAAAAAGAATACAAGTTTGTCAATAATTAACAAAAGATGATACTTTCAATTGAACTTTGAATTTAATTTAGAGATCCTGGAAAACCTTTTTCCCCTGGGCAAAAGGGGAAATGCAAGCCATTATCATTATTTCCCACTCTTCATGCGAAGTTTATATGAATTTTGTTATAAATGTACACCCCTTACACTACTTTCAACTTAATCTCTTTCTTTTAAATTATTTATGGCACGTTTTAGTTACATTTTTGGTCACTATGACAAAATACCTGACACCCAAAGCTAAAGGGGAAAAGGTTTATTTAGCTCTCAGTTTGTAGAGGTTTCAGTCCATAATTGGTTGGCTTTGAGGCAGGATTGCTTGACACAGAGCCATTACAGAGAAAAATTCATGGTGCCCACAAGTAGCAAAAGGAACAAAGGGACCGTGACAGTGTCTTTATGGCTCTTTTATTTTTATCTGGTGTTTTCCAAGTTTAGCTGGCTTTTGGGGCTCGAGTCAGTTGTGAGGGACCTCTTCAGTTTATTCCTTTTTTTTTTATTAATATACCAAATTTTATTAAATGTTATGTAGAATATCACATAGAAAGCATATTAGGTGCTAGTAAAACACAGGCTAAGATAGTGATAGAGAGATAACATCACTATAGGACACTAGAGGAGGGCAGTTTTCCATCTTCTGATCAGTTTTCTGTGGAATCTGTCAGATGGATCCATTCTCTTTATGGGAAGTTTATGTTTCCATTTTCAGATTCCATTGACTGCTAGTACATGAGAGACACTCCAGGTGAGCAGAGCCGTCCTGCCTGCACCCTCAGGAGGAAGGTGCGTAGGACACCCGTGAAGCAGAGGGAAGCTGGGGATTGGGAAACCCAAGTGCGGTCAGGGCTGGGCCACACTCACTTAGTGCAAAAGCTCCCATATATACTTCAGAAGCCCTCCACGTTTATATCCACCCAGAATTTGCAAATATGGTTAACTGAGTCATTGTATATTAAATCTTTCCAATTAATTAACTTCTAGTTATGAGTTTTAGATGGGATTTTTTTTTGGCGGGCCAGGGATTGAACTCAGGCCCTTATTCTACTGAACCATCTCCCTGGCCCCGGGATATTTTAAAATTTATGGTAGAAAGTTACTGTTTAATAATTCAATTAACACAGTTGTGTATTTAATGAACTTATCATAGTGAATTTCTTCATGTTTGAAAATTTTGAAATTTCACCCTTTTAAAGAAAGGGCTGCTTGATTCAGTGATTGTTTATATTAATTTTTGTTGTCCTTTTACATTACTGTCCTTTGGTATGTACAATTTTTTTCTTCATATCAATTTTTGGTTGAGATTACTCTTGTTTTGTGGATACTTTGACAAACATACTTACTTGCTCATGTCAATTTCTTCTGAGGTCTGAGCACTGATCATTCCGTTACAGGCCTTCCTCTTAGTGCTGTGTTGGTTAGCTACTCAGGTGCCGCACGTTGCGCTGTGGCATTTGCATCCAGGAATTTTTCATTGCTTTTGTGATTCACTGGCTAACGAAGAGCGTTTGATCCAATGTGTATACTTCTGCACTTTCCATATTATCTTTGGTTGTTGATTTCTAGTTATTTTCCTCATGACCTCATATTATGTGAATATTTTAATTCTTTAAAATAGTTACTAACGTATGTTTCCCATCTATAATAAACCTATTCTGCAGGAATCATTATATACTCAGGCTCTTCACAAATGTCACTAAAACAACTCCTGCCTGTACACACTCACATCTTCATCCCTCCCATTTCTCTGCAGCGAGAGCCAGAGCCTGGAAGCACGATGTGATGTCATTACCGGACCGTCCTCCCTCTTAACGCCAGTGACGGCCTGGGCCGTGCTCCCAGTGACAGGAATATACGTGTGCTGCGACAGACAGCGCAGGGCCTTCTCTATCTTCTGTGCATGTGTTCAGATGCATGTGAAGTTTAAAAGATTGATCAAAGACACTTTTGCACACACAGCATTCTCTTGGCTCCACTGGTGTTTGCATCTGATTCTGATCTCTAAGCTTAGAAGTATTTGCAAAGGTTTTCCCAC
>NW_004524611.1:16415196-16416702 GCF_000260255.1 Octodon degus | reverse complement strand
CAGCTTTGTGGAAGCAGCCACTTAAACAACTGAGCTAAGGCCAGGCCCCCTTATCAATAAAACTTTGAAAAAAAAAATCATGAAGACTGAAACACCCCAACAGTTACTAGATGATGTAACAAAGAACAATATAAGATTGATTGCAGTAGATGAAAAAGTGGTAGACAGACCAAATGACATTTTAATAAAACCTGTTCACAAATGTCATGGCTGAAAACTTCCCAAGCATGGGAAAATAATTTGGCTTACGGAGAAGTGAGGCATCTCCACTCCAATTAGTTATGATCAAAAATAATCTACAGCAAGGTATATAATAGTCAAAGTTCTAAAAAATTCAACACAGGAACAGATTTTTTTTATTTTAAAGAGAATTTAAACACAATAAAATGATACAGAATTTCAAACCAAAATGATAGGAAATTAACAATGGCTGTTATCTTGCATATTGTTATCTTCAAATTGATTGCTCAGATTGCAAGATAGAGGTATGTCAAGTTGATCAAACAATATAATCACTAACAAAGTAACTGAACATTGAAAGCTCCTAAAGAAAAGAAACAAATCATCTGAAAAAGCAAGCCCATTAGGATCATAGAAAACTTCTCAACACAAACTCTCAAGTCAAGAAGAGCTTGTTGTGAAGTATTTCAAGACCTAAAAGAAAAAACCTCCAAATCAGGTTAATGTACCCCACAAACTTATCTTTCAAAACACAGGAAGATAACAAGGACTACAACTCCATGAACCACAACAGAATGAAAGCCAGCTATGCCCCTAAGCCAGCTCTCCCCCTACTGGGAATTTTCCCAGAGGAACTGAAATCATCATATCATAGTGATATATATGTACCTCTGTTTATAGCAATACGATTTGTGATAGCCAAATCTTGGAAACAACCAAGATGCCCATCACATGAGGAATGGTTGAAAAAGACGTGGTATTTTTATACAATGGAATATTACTTAGCAATAAAGAATGTTAAACTTGAAGCAATTATATTTAAGTGGATGCCACTTGAAGATATACTCATAAGTGAAATAAACCAGACACACATGTGTAAATATCATAGTCTCCCTAGTATAACAACTCAAAAGAAGAAATACAAATAGAAAGGTATAGGAGAACCAATACTGTAACATCGTGTAGCTCAGTTGTGTCCCAAGTTTTCTGATTAAGGAGATTATGGGGCCACAGAGAAATGTGATTGATGATGTAGTGTGCCAGAGCAAATTGGTCAAGCAATGGCCTTGACTGATCCACATGGCTGACACTGACAAAAGATCTTCAACCTGCGGTACAGGGTTACAGGATAAATCCTGAGGATACTTGACTGACCATATCAGAATGTGACAAAAGTTACATTCTGATAGCTTTTTTTGTTACAGAAATGTAACAAAAGTTACATTTCTTGTTATACAGGTCTTGCTTTATCTTGGTCTTAACCATCCAGCAGAAAAGTATAAAAATGAGGTATATAAAGTAAAGCCATATATACAATTAAAAGGA
>NW_004524611.1:16413445-16415096 GCF_000260255.1 Octodon degus | reverse complement strand
GGGCTGTGGCTCGAAAGGGATCCCGCGAGAGCGGGCGGAAAGTCCCACACACGCGCGCTCCCCCGGGATCTGCCTGGAGAGGGATCCCGCGAGAGCGGGTGGAAGGCTCGCTGTGCCTGGAAAGGGATCCCGCGAGAGCCGGTGGAAGGCTCGCTCTGGTGGAAAGGGATCCTGCGAGAGTGGGCGGAAGGCTCGCTCGGCTTGGAGAGGGATCCCACGAGAGCAGGCGGAAGGTCCCACACACGCGCAGTTGCCAGGGATCTGCCTGGAGAGGGATCCCGCGAGAGCAGGAAAGAGGTCCCACACGCGCGTCCGCCTGGGATCTGCCTGGAAAGGGATCCCGCGGGAGCGGGTGGAGAGGCGGACTCTGCTCGGAAAGGGATCCTGCGAGAGGGAGAGGAAGGTCTCACACACGTGCGCGCCGAGATCAGTTGGAAAAGGCCTCTTCAGTTTATTCTGAGGAGAAGTTGTTGCCTACTTGGCCCAGTCCCTGGTTCTTTGGCACTAGCCTATCATATTTTTATTATCCTTAGGCAATGGCAATCTTTTTTTTTTTTTTCGGAACCGGGAATTGAACTCCGGCTGTTCCACTTGCCAGGGAAGTGCTTATTCCACTGGGCCATCTCCCCACCCCCGGCAATGTCAATCTTGATCTATCAGGAAGAACAACTATTTAGAGCACTTACATCACTTTGGCTAAAGCTGTACAATGAGCGATAACAACAGCATCAAACACAGCCTAGAACATCACACACTGAGGTAATTATTAATTTGCCTCCTTTAACCATATTAGCTAGATTTGTGGTTATGTAACAAAATCTAAAACAAACCAGAAAATTGTATGTGGTAAATAAACCCTCAATATGGCAATTTTTCTCATCAGGGGCAAAAAATTAAAAGAGGTTGGGAGAGAAAGAGAGAAATAGAAAAAAATGAACTTAGTACAAGCAAGAGTGGAGGACAAATGAGGAAGATGCAAACTTTGGGAAACTGGAACAGAAGACAGGAGGGAAAGACAAAAAGAATAAATGAAAACAAGAACAGAACAGAACAACAAAAAACTAGAAACAGGGGTTGGGAGATAGCTCAGTAGAATAAGCACTTGCCTGGCAAGTGCAAAGGCCTGAGTTCAATCCCCAATTCCGCAAACAAACAAACCCAACAACAACTAGAAACAAGGTTCACACTCATATAAAGCAAGAACAAGAAGAAAAACAAAAAAGAGAGAGAAAATGAAAAAAAATTAAGGTCCACTTTGAGCTCAATAGAATAAGCACTTCCCTGCCTGAGTTCAATCACTGGTTCCACAAAAAAAAAAGTCTAAAAGTCCACTTTAGGGATAGGGAGATAGCTCAGTAGAATAAGTGCTTCCCTAGCAAGCTCAAGGTCCTGACTTCAATCCCTGGTACAAAAAAAAAAAAAGTCCACTTCAAACCAGATGTGGTAGATCCAGCCCTAACCCAGGCCCAGTGAGTGTGTGGGAAAGCTTCCAGCTACCCTGCACACTCGGGACCTCTCCAGACCAAACCCAGGCACACCTCATGAGCGAGACCATCTGCCACTCCCTCGGGACCCCTCCACCACTCCGGACCCCCCCCCAAAGCCCACCAAGTGAGTGAGAACTTCTGCCACACTCTTGGGAACCCCCAGA
>NW_004524611.1:16407334-16412034 GCF_000260255.1 Octodon degus | reverse complement strand
CTGAAAGATGTTCTAGAGAGGGACCAAAATGATCAGAACTCCACGAATGAGATCAGAAGCAACCCACTAAATAGGGCAAACAATTAAACACAAGAGAAAAAGGAGTAAACAACAGCAAGTAAATAACATGTCAATCATAAGTGAATACATCTCAATTATAAGCATCAATGTAAATGGACTCAATTCACCAATTAAAAGAAATAGACTGGCACAGTGGATTAGGAAACAAAATCCAACAATATGCTGTATACAAGAAACACACTTAACTCAAAAAGAAATTCATAGGCTGAAATTTAAAGGATGGAAAACAATACTACATGCCCCAGAACCTCTAAAAAAAGTAAGGGTAGCAATCTTATTCTCAGAAAGTCTCAACTTCAAACCAAGAATGATCAAATGAAATAAAGAAGGCTACTATATACTGGTTAGGGGAAAAATTCAAGAGGAAGAGGTGACACTCATAAATATGTATGCACCAAACATGGGAGCTCCCAACTATATAAGATAAATCATAATGGACATGAAAAATCTAATATCCAATACCACAATCTTAACAGGAGACCTTAATACCCCCTTATCCCAAAAAAGACAGGTCAAGCAGAGAAAAAATAAGCAAAGAAGTAGCTCAACTGAACCAGAGCTTGGAACAAATGGACTTAATGGACATATACAGAGTGCTCCACACAAACACAGCTGAATACACATTTTTTTCAGTGGCACATGGGTCATTTTCTAAAATAGACCACATACTGGTCCATAGGTCATGCTTAAGTAAATGCAAGAAAACAGAAATTATCCCATGTATATTATCTGACCACAGTGCAATGAAACTGGAAATAAACGACAAAAGAAACCAGAAACCCCCCCAATACACGGAAATTGAACAACATCCTACTCAACAATTAATAGGTCACAGATGAAATTAAACAAAAAATTCAACAATATCTACAATTCAATGAAAAGTCAAGCACAACGTATGCACCAAACATGGGAGCTCCCAACGTATCAGAATTTATGGGATGCGATGAAAGCAGTTCTCAGAGGGAAATTTATAGCTGTGAACTCACACATTAGGAAAACAGAACATGAACAAATAAACACCCTAATGCTGTACTTCCAACATCTAGAAAAAGAAGAGCAAACCAAACCCAAAGCCCAAAGATGGGAAGAGATCATAAAGATTAGAGCAGAAATTAATTCAATTGAGGTGAAGAAAACAGTTCAAAGAATTAGTGAATCAAAAAGCTGGTTCTTTGAAAGATTAAATAAAATTGATAAGCCCCTAGCTAACCTCATCAAAAAGAGGAAAGAAAAAATTCAAGAACAAGCAGTAAGGAATGAAAAGGGTGTAATCACCATAGACCCAGTGGAAATTCAGAAGATTGTCAATAGCTACTTTGTGAATCTTTACTCTCACAGAATAGAAGACATAGATGAAATGGACAGATTCCTAGAAAGGTACAAATTACCAAAACTGAATCAACAAGATATAACAACTCTCAATAAGCTAATAGCAGCCAATGAAATAGGAAATGTAATTTTAAAAATTAAAGAAAAAAACCTACCGGCAAAGAAAAGTCCAGGTCCTGATGGATTCACAGCTGAATTCTACAAGAAATTTACAGAAGATATAATCTCTATACTCCTCAGACTCTTCAGTGAAATTAAAAGGAAGCAATCCTCCAAAAATCATTCCTGAGGCAAGTATTATACTGATACCCAAACCAGGGAAAGATGCAACTAAAAAAGAAAACTACAGGCCAATCTCCCTCATGAACATAGATGCAAAAATCCTCAACAAACTGGACATGGTGGCACATGCCTGTAATCCCAGCTCAGGGGAGGCTGAGACAAAAGGATCACTACTCATCTGAATTGCATAATGAGACCCCGTAGAAAATAAATAAAAACATAAAATTAAAAGGTCCACTTCAAGGTGTTTCTCTATTGGCACTGGTAGACAATGTGAACAGAGCCCAAATCCACATGGATCAATCCTACCAAGCCAGCAGCAGCTCCACGGTGGAGTAGTGGATCTCAGGGAGGCTGCATCCCTATTTTCACTGAAATTCAGCCTGTCCTCTAGCTGCAACTAGTCCCACCCAGCCCACCACAGTCCCCAGAATCCCTATTGTGTTGAACTTGCCTGGGAGCCATTAGGTGGAGCCAGAAGCCCCTCTGAATCCTGAGCTCAATCAGACTCCCAAATGACTCCCAGCCCATAATCACCCTCCCTTGCAGTAAGCCCCAACTGGAACAGCTCACCAGCCATTGCAGCACACTGCAGCTCACTGCCCTACTCCAGCTGTGTGCCTCTCTGTGGAGGCCTCTGGAGCACCAGCACTTGCCAGGTGTCTATAGGGTGAAGCAGCTCTTTCCACACAGCGAGGACAGGGTCAGGGAGAAAATACCACTTGACCCCGCTTCTTTGTTGAAGTTGCTCTCTTCATTCTCCTTCTGGGCTTCAGTTCTTGCTTCAGATCCTTTCTGAATCCCAGGGACCCACTTCTCTCCTTATTCCCTTCCTTCTGTTGCTATATTCCAGTGCCTGGACACCAAATCTTGGGGAGGCGTTTTCTCTGCCCACCACTCTCCTGTCTTCCTGGAAGTCCTACTGGCAGCATTTCTGTCAGGCTTCTGGTCTTCTAAGCTTTGACCAGATTCTCTCACCAAATATAGCCTACAGTGTTTCAGTTCTGCTTTTTCAGTCAGCATCTCTGAACCTTTCCAAACTCTTCCCATAAACCATTCCCAAAGGCTCCTGAACCATATGGTCAAGTATAGTCACAGCAATGATCCCACTTCTCTGGAACCAAATTCTGTATTCATTACTTTTTACAGAAATGAGACAAAATACCAGGCACCCAAAGTTAAAAGGGGAGGGGATCATTGAACTCACAGTTTGTAGTGGTTTCAGTCAGCTGGCTGCAAGGTGGGGTGGCTTGCCATCACAGAGAACAGTTCATGGTGCCCACAAGATAGCAACAAAAAGGCCTTAATGGTGTCTTTTTGTCCTTTTAATCTCATCTACACTACTTAGGACAGGTAGTCTCACACTCTTTAATCCTAGTGTCCTTAAACCTAGCATTGCTCCATGAATTAATCCCACTGTCACACAGATCCAGCCACCTCTGAAAAATCTGTACCTATGACTGTGTGAGGCTTTAGGGAAACATCTAAATCCAAGTCACAGTATGGTAATGTTGCCAAGACACTTATTTTGAAAAGAGAACAATACTCTCTATAAAGTAAACGGTTGGATGTCAGTTACATTTATGGAAAATGTCAAACAAACACACATAAAAATAATTTTAATGTTGCCACTACCCAGCTTTATAAAATTGTAGCTGTTTGCTATACTCACCTCAAGTCTTGTAAAGATATGGAGTACTTCCTCAATTGCTTTTCCTTCAATTTTTTCTAGATAATTATGATGCTTATGATTGTCCAATGTTTTAGGAGAAAGAGAGTGAGTGAGAGAGAAAGAGAGAGAATAAATTAAATCAAGCTCTCCCCAAAAAAAACAAAGAAGAAAAGAAAGAAAAGAAGAAGAAATAAAACTGTAACTTGCATCCTTATTCTAGTCTGCTTGAGGACAGGTATGATCATTTTTATAGGAAAGTACTTCACAAACCCTCTATTGTTAAAGAACAAGGTTAGTTTCTCCCCAGTCTATGATGAAGTGATGCTCTTGTGAAATGTAATAAAAATGAATTGCCAGCAAAAAAGAAATGAAAAAAGGTATATTCAATGTTTCCTTGAGTAAATGGAAACAGCTTTTGCAAATAAGGAGGGAAAATGGGTTGAAAGTAGGCAAGGGCACTGGGGAAAAAAGAATCAAGATATATTATGTACAGGTACAAACTCCCTATGAAGAACATTATGTATGATCATTATGTATTTCTAAAATGTATGTACCAGAGACCCAGAGCGCAGGCCCGGTGGTGAGTGAGATGACCTGGGGCCCACGGGATCCTGAACAGACCCAGAGCCCAAGACCAGCGAGTGAGTGAGACGACCCAGGCCGCCGTGGGATCCTGAACAGACCTAGAACGCAGGCCTGGCGAGTGAATGAGACAACCCGGGGCCCAGGGATCCTCATTTGACCCAGGCTGTATGCAGGCCCAGCAGGGAACCCTTCAGCAGAACTCTCTGCAAGGAGGCTAGAGGCAAGACCCACCCAGCTGATTCAGGAGCAGAACATCTTGCCAGAGAGACACAAAGAGTTCAACTCTAACACCTGCAGCAGAAAGAAGTGGAGCACAGCAGCCAGATCCAAACAACACCCACCTGGAGGAATCTGAACTTCTTAGATCCGGACCTGGTGCTAAGGTAATAACTCTATCTAAACTTTACACCAAAGGTCAGAAGACAGGTATACAGAATGACAAAAAGAAGGAACAAAATGCAGTCTCAGGCCCCGAGTCCACCCAGTACAACTGCAGAAGACACTAGCACTAAGGAAACTGGAAATCACATGCCAGATATCTCTGAAATAATAGCACTGACAGTAAAGAATCAACTGCAGAAAGGAATACAAGAAATAATTTCAGAACTAAAAATGTAGTGATAACTATAATCAAAGAAGTACTAAGTGCTTCTAAAGAATACACTGACAAAAAAATAGAGGAGAATATAAAAATGATGGAACCCCTGAACAAGCAATTTAGGAAAGAAATAGAATCTATGAAACAGGTTCA
>NW_004524611.1:16394031-16401522 GCF_000260255.1 Octodon degus | reverse complement strand
AAGTTACATTTCTTGTTATACAGGTCTTGCTTTATCTTGGTCTTAACCATCCAGCAGAAAAGTATAAAAATGAGGTATATAAAGTAAAGCCATATTATTTTGCTGAGCTGTGAAAGGCTCAAGTCAACAACTTCTGCAGTCAACTCACTACTATTGTGGACTGCTGGACTGTGTTGGATTGTTTGGCTGAATTCAAGCACCTATAGTATTTAGATGACCCATCTCTGACATGACTAAACAAAAAAATGAGATACAAAGGAAGGACCATTTTGTATTTGTATATACAGAATAGTTAGGATAGATATACAGCTACTTTTGCTTAATGAGAAGAAAGATTTGTACTAATAGTATTTGGACAGAATATCTGTCTGCTTCTTGTACTATGGATAACCACTAAGAAGATAACAATGTACAAGGCATTAATTATTGAAACTGTCCTATTAATCAGCTTTGAAACTGTCTCATTGATATTTCTTGATAAAATAAAATTAAATTAAAAAAATAAAATTAGGAACAAGACAAGGATGCCCACTACTACCACTCCTCTAAGGATATGAAAGGAAGAAGTTAAATTATCATTATTTGCAGATGACATGATACTCTACATGGAAGACTCCAAAAACTCCACCAACACTTCTAGATTCAACAACCAGACTCAGTAGCAGTTGTTGCTGGATATAAAGTCAACACTCAAAACTCAGTAGCCTTCCTGCACATGAATAACAGACTCACTGAGAGAGAAATTAGGGAAACAACACCTATCACAATAAAATACCACTCCACCAAAAAAGAAAAAAAAACAGTCTGATGAAGCAAAAGAACTTTACATTGAAAACTAGAATATTCTGAAAAAGGAAATCAACAACAATATCACAATATGGAAAGATGTCACTTGTTCTTGGGTAGGAAGAACCAATATAGCAAAAATGGCATACTTCCACAATTGTTAGACAGATTTAATGCAATCCCACTCGAAATAGCAGCAACATAGCTCACAGAATTAAACAAAGCAATCCTAAAATTCATTTGGAACCAGAAGAGACCTACAACAGCAGAAGCAATTCTGGGCAACAAAGGCAAGACAGGAGGCATCACCATTCCTGACTTGAAATTATATTATAAAGCTACTGTAATAAAAACAGCACCATACTGTCAAGAACAAAATCAAAACAGGCCCAAGGATCAGTGAATGAGATAAAAGATGCAAGAACAACTCCAGACATACTTAGCTACCTTATTTGACAAAGGAGCCAAATATTTTCACTGGAAGAAAGACAGTCTCTTTAATAAATGGTGATGGAAAAACTGACTTTTCACATGTTGATGATTAAAACTACACCCATATCTCTTACCATGAACTAAAAACAGAAGCACTAAATCTGCCAAAAGATTGAATAGGGAGAACTCTTGAAGATATTGTGTGGGCGATGACTTTATGAACAGAACTCCAACTGAATAGGCACTATTACCAAGAACTGTGATCTCATCTTATCAAAAAGTTTCTGCACAAAAGAAACCACCAACAGGATGGAGAGACCCCCCCACAGCATGGGAAAAAATTTTGCTGTTGTTCCTCAAATAACTAATAACTAGGATACATAAGGAACCCAAAAATAATCAGACTCCTCAAATTTAAAGGCCTAATACAAAAATAGGCATTACTTCCCTGACAAAGGAGAAGTGATAAATATGTGAAAAAAAAGTTTCAACATCACTCGTCTTTCAAGAGATGGAAATGAAAGCAACACTGAATGTTCGTCTTACTCCAGAAAGAATGGCTATCATCAAGAAATCAACCAATAATGAATGCTGGAGAGGTTGCGTAGAAAGAGGAACCCTTTTCCACAGTTAGTGGGAATGTGAACTGGTGTAACCACCCTGGAAATTCATGTGACCATTCTTAAAAAAAAAAAAAAAAAAAGTAGAGTTATATTCAGCAAGAAGGCTATTCACCTTCTTGGTATTTTCCTGAAAGAATTAAAACCATCATACCACAGTGATATATAACACACCCATGTTTATAGCAGCACAATTTGTAATAACTAAATCTAGAAAACATCCCAAATGCCCATCAAATAAGTGGATAAAGAAGATCTCTTGGGTTTTTTTTTTCTTTTCTTTTCTTTCCTTTTTTTTTTTTTTTTTTAACAGAACAGGGGATTGAACTCAGGCCCTTGCGCTTGCCAGGGAAGCACTTACTCCACTGAGCCATCTCCCTGGCCCCCCTGTTTGTTTGTTTGTTTGTTTGTTTGTTTTTAATAGTTAATGCAGTACTACTCTGCCATAAACAAGGATAAGCTTGAGCCATTTCTAGTTAAATGGATGTACCTGGAGACCATACCCTTATGTGAAGTAAGTCACACACGTATGTTTACATACTACACTTTTTCTGTTTTGAGGAACAAAAAGGATAAATAAAGACCACAATGTATAACAAATATTGGGAACCAGGAAGAAAGTGTTCAAGTGTGACAGGGAACAAGTGATGGGAGAGGAAAAAGGAAAGGAGGGACTACAAAGAAATAGAAAAGGAAAAAATGGAAACAAAGCTTTTGTAAATAAGGAGGGGTAAAGGGGATGAAAGGAGGGGATGAAGGGAAGAATGCAAGAAAAGAAAAAGCAAGATCTATGATGTAGATCTCCATGGTGAATGTTATCATTATGTATATATAAAATGTATCAATAAACTTAAGGCCAAAAAAAATCTAGCCCACATAGTCTATCTGGGTTGAAACAAGGTGGATTACCTTTCCCCATACATCCATATCCTTCACTCTCCCGTAGTAATTACATTAAATTTTGAACTACATTACATTTTGTGTTTATTACTTCTAAGCTTTTTCCCACTTTTTCATCACATATCACTAAATAATTATTGTAGTTTGTATGTTTTTCAGTATTAGTTAAAAGGCATCCTTCTGCCATCTGCTCTATCTTCTGAAATTTGGTTATTTTGTGATTTACACATGTTGATGTGTATAGCTTTATTAATTGCAACTGCTATGTAGCAAATGATAAAAAATATGTAGCTAATTGAGTCATGTATTTGTGGTACATATTTTATTTCTAATTATTCACTCATAAATAAAGCTACAGTGAATAGTCATGCACCTTTATTTCTGCATAATGTGTTTGAATTTTGTTATGTTCAAGGGCTAGCTTGGTAGCAGAGAGCTTATCTAGCATATTTGAAGGCCTGGGTTTGATCCCTAGTCCTGCAAAGAAACAAAAACAAAAGTGTACAATTTATACAAAGAAGAGAATTGCTAAACTTCTTTGTTGGCAGAACTGGGGATTGAACTCAGGCCCTTGTGCTTGCCAGGGTAGCACTTATTCCACTGAGCCATCTCCCCGGCGCTAAACTTCTTAAGACCCATATATCTTCAGTGTTTCTTTAATCTTGATAAGTTATTCTATTTTTTCATGTTTCACAACTTTAATAGAATATTCTAACTATTTGGTACAAGTTGAAAACACCGTATTCAGTTACAAATGTGTTATCAGGTAAGGCTGAGCACTCTCTACATGCCTGGTCAATGTGGACAGCACTGTCCCTAGCTGCCAGAGATCACTATCACGTACCCCATACAGTACGCTGCCAACCTGTCCCGCCAAACCCAGGGCTCTTAGGACAGGATGTGTGGTGGAGTCCAGAAATGGGAGTCACCAAGAGAGTAAGATGGAACATTCTTATGGGACTGAAAAGCTGTAACTGCAGCCCCAGGGCTCCCCAAAGTGCTTCCGACAGCTGCAGGTGGTTCCCATGTCATAGAACAAGCTCCTGCCCTCAGCAGCTGGCTGCAGGAAGCAGCACAGGCCATGCTTCAGCTAGGAGGCAGCACACCCTCCTCCTGGTCAAGTCACCAATGTGGCTTCATCAGTGGTAAAAAATGAGCAACTAAGTTCAAAGTCCTCCAAGCACAAGGAATAAATAAAGACATGGGTCTCACTATAGCTCCTGCCTCGGAGAAGGTGTGTGCCGCAAACCACCCAAACACTAGCAAGCTAAAGGAAGGAAAAACGCTCTAAGTAAGCACGGCCTTAAGTAACTTGCCTCGTCTGAGAGAGTTAGGACACAATGGCTGAAGCAGCTGCCCAGAAATACAGTCAGCGGTAGACAGTAGGCTTTCTTTGAATCAAAAGGCTGGACTCACCCAGTCTGCAGAAGAGGCAGAAGAGGCTCCGGGAGCCCTGAAACGGAGTTCCCCGACCTCTGTCCTTTCCACAGACCTTCTAAAGGGCAGGGCCTGGCAGGCCCAGGGCTGTAGGCACCAAGGCCGCAGAAGGTGCTAAAACTAAACCTCTTGTTTCTGAGATGATTTCCGTTGCCACTGTACAAGTTAAACATAAGAAAAGGGAAAAGTGAAAGTGAAATCATGCACTTGAAAGCGTGTTAGATGTTGTAAGCACTGTCCGTCTGTCATGCTGCAGCACGGGCCTAGGCCCTGCCACAGCCAGGTCTTGACAGACATCCCAAGATGGTCGAACGTTCCTCACTGCTGCTTGCGTTCCGCCGGCTGGCTGGGCTCTTTCTAGGAACCTATCAATGATGAACAGACAAAAATTACAATTTCAGCATCATTCTCATCTTCTGTCTCCTTATCACCTTCCAGTTCCTCCTCTTCTCCTTCCTTGCCTTGTCATCATCATCTATGGCCTCCCCAGTGAAGTAGAGCACAGCCCGAGGCACTATCCACTCAGGGAACAAGTGTTCAGTTTCAAAATCTGAGGCTAATGTGAATTCAGAATCTTCATCCAGTGATTTGCCATCCCCAGAGGCTTTCAGTGAGTTGAAAAATGATTCACTGGGCACTTGTTTAGTAATTGTTCTAATAGGGCCCCAGTCCTTATATTTCTGGTTTTTCTTGATAGTTTTTACTGTAACATTTTTTCCTTTCTTCCAGTCAATAGTACTCTCATCACAGTCCACAATTTCAGGACGTTCAAAGGAAAAGGGGTCAGCTTTGTCTGGGTCTGACTTCATCTTGTGCATTTTTGTCACAACCAGATTGGTAATATAGTCACCAGGTTCAAAGTGGAACTCTAACACGAAAGACCTAGGCTGTGCAGGATCTGAAAATTTCACTTTAATATCTTGCAGATGTTCCAAGATTGGCTCATCGTATTCCTGCACCAGCTCACTGAATATATCCACGTTTCTAAAAATGGTGAACCAGAACTTGGGGATTCCTTTGAGATTTAGCTCTTCAGCTGCTGCTGCATCTTTTTCTGCTCTAACTACTTTATTTTTCATATCTCCAGCCAACTTGTCACCGTCCTCATTTTCACGGTGCCATTCTGATTCTGCATCTGTTGGTTCCACATCCCCGGTCAGAAATTCTCTTCTCTTGTGGAACAGAGGCTGATACAATGCTGCGTGCTTCCTCTCCGGGTCATGGACCTCCTCGTAGAACTTGGCTTCCACGTGTGCGCACCTCACCTGCAGTTGCTTCAGGGCATTGATTCTCCTCTGAACTACTTTGGGTAAGGTTTCAGTGTAGCTGGAAGGAGTGTGAGAGACACTGTCAAGTCTTTCCTGTAAAGCTGCCAGGACTTGTGGATTCTGCATCACTTGATCTGTGAGCTTTTCTGTGTTGTTTGCATTTTTAGCAGCTTTCACAGAACCTGCAGGAATCCCACCTGAAAAACTGTTATCGGCCATCTGAATGCTTTTATCCCCTCCAGTTGCTCCAGGGCTACGCTGCCATGTCCTCCAACAACACTGCCTCCCATTCTATACTATTTTTTTAAAATGTGTTTAGTTGTTATAGGGTCTTGCTACTCAGCTTGGACTCAGAGTGATCCTCCTGCTTTCAGCCTCCCTAGCACTGGGATTGCAGGCATGCACCACCACACCTCGACTCTGGCCGGCTCAGCTCACCCTGGGGGCAGGGCTGGTGTGGCCTGTGGTGCCGGGGATCGAACCACAGTCCCTGTGCTTGAAGGTGCTTTAGTCCACTGAGCTATCTCGCCAGCCCCCTTTTTATGCTATTTTTTATACCCACCAGTTACGGTTAGTTCTTGTGTTTTACAGCTTCACCAGTATTATCAATCTTGCTAAGTCTTGCCAACCTGATGAATTCTACTGTGGTTTCTATTAGCCCTTCTTTGATTATTGGTGAGGGTCTTTGTGTTTTCACATTTTGATGAAGGCTTTCACCTTTATAAACTTCCAGTTTGTGTCTCTTACTTATCTTACCACAAACTATTTCTCTATTTTTTAACCCAGTGTTAGTGTGGGTCCAACCAATACAGATAAACTCCACATAATTTGAAAAGAAATATCTAGCATGAATAATTGTTAACCATAACAGGATATTGGAGCAAATTTGAATTATATGTTAAGAAATATTCTAGATGTCATTATCTGTAGGAATATTACTTTTTGTAAGAATAGCACTCACATATAATGTTAGAACTCTCAATTCCAATAAACTGTCTTTCATCTTGTATAATAAATCATGTTTAATGTCACAATAAATCTTTTAATTTCTCAATAAATCCTTTAAAAACTTTTTCTGGTGTTGCAATAAATCTTAAACTTCAACTTTTCAGTGCTCACTTCCACAAGCAAAATTCAGGTCTTTTTCAACATAAAGTGCCATACTTATTGTAGTATGTATGTATTTCATTAACAGGTAAGACATATAAAATTCTGCAGATATTAAATTTCTTAATTAAGCAAGGACAAAATATCTTGATATAATATGCAACCTCATTTCCTTTAATCCCTCTGTATAGTGGTAATTTTAAAAATCACAGATATGGCATTATAGCAGAACTGATTATACATAATCTAGCTTGAAATATTTGAAAACTGTGGACACATGGATCATCTTTGTTATGGTTTGTGTCTAGGTGTCCCCCCAAAGCCTCATGCAGTCTTGGAACAGCCTCTGGAGTTTATGATGGATTACTGTGGGTGTGGATGCTGCACCTGCCCTGGGGCAGGTAATTTGCATTTCAATGTAAGGAGGAAAGAGAAGCTAGCTGCCTGAGCTGCTGCTACCCCTCCCTTGCGCTCTTGCTTTTTGCTGCTGCCGTGAAAGATTGCCATCTGCCATGTGCTGCTCTGCCTTGGAGCCAGCTGAGTATAGACTGAAACCTCCAGTGACTGTGAGCTAAATTAACCTTTCCCTCCTTCATTTTGAGTGACAGGTATTTGTCCCAGCGAGAAGAGAAGAGCAACTAAGATAATCTTCTAGAAAATTCCAAAACTAACTTAAGAAGTTTAAAATCTTTGAACTGACATTTTCAAAATGGTAGGCTAGGTGTGATGGTGCAAGCACTCAGGGGGCCGAAGCAGGAGAATCGTTGGGAGTTTGAGGTCAGCCTGGGCTGCAAAGTGAGGTCAAGGCCACCCTGAACTGGATAGTGAGAACCTGCCTCAAAAAGAAAAATAATGATACATTTTTTAAAAGTTATACTACTAAGAAAGATGTCAAGCCTAATGATTTTGAGGATAAATTTTTGCCAATATTTATTTATTTA
>NW_004524611.1:16392864-16393931 GCF_000260255.1 Octodon degus | reverse complement strand
ACTTTAAAAAGTATATTTCCATTTTCTGTTGACTTAAAAAAAAGAGGTTTGTACCTATGTTATTTGCTTATTATTTCTTGCCTATATCTTATAATATGAGAAACTACTTTGGCAATAACAATACACAATGTACTAACCATTGTTACTCTCCTAAAAAAAATAAATAAATAAATATTTAAAAAATAAAAAATAAAATAAAATGTACGTACCAATAAAATTAATTTTTAAAGTAGTTTACCTGATCTCATTTTTATTAGAGGTTGTAAACATAAAACTTGCAGAATATTTTCCTGCCCTTGTATCTGGCCTCATAGAACATACCAGACACAAAATGCAAACTCCAACTCAAGTTTGTTGGCAACATAATCTTTTAGAGCTTTATGCATTTCAGAATTCGGTAGGTTTCTTAACAGCAAATCTGGGTGAAATATCTTCTTTCTATCACCATCATGTTCAACTTCACAAATAAGCAGAAAAACTGCCTTGTGCACATTATCTCTGTGTTTATTGAGTTGCAAAGAAAAATATTCTGAGCTAACTCTTGAGTATGTTACACTATATAATGTCATTGGAAAGTGACTATATTATTTATTACCCACTTTATTTCAAGCAAATATCTTTAATGTAGTCTTTCCTTAGGGTCTCAGCTATTTCCCACATTTGTTTACTCTGGAGTTTGCTCTGCTTTTACTTTTTCTGTCATAGTCCAAACCATTATTTAAAAGAGGCCCCCAAGCCCTAGTGTTTTCATGTAAAATATTGAAGTCTTTTCTGTTAGGTTTTATCTCTATGGTCTTTTTACTTCAAAAAATTATTTTAGATTTTAAGTAAAAATTAAATTTAAATTATTATGTAGTTTCATTATTTTAAATGTGTAAATTATTTAATTTACATAAAGTAAAATATTTTTTAATTTAAAATTAAAAATTTAATAAGATCATGAAGACTTCCAGTAGAAAAGTATGAAGTCGAAATATAGGAAATAAAGCCATGCTGTTATGTTGAGCTGTGGGGGACTCAGGTCAATAATTTCTGACATTGCCAGTCAAACAGAAGACCCAGTGCTA
>NW_004524611.1:16371769-16380989 GCF_000260255.1 Octodon degus | reverse complement strand
GCACTTGCCAGGCAGGTATTTATGAGGCTGAGCTATCTCCCTGGCCTCTTGGCCAATATTTAAATCATCCCATATTGTATACATTGCTTCAGGACATTGGAAAAAAATTGAATTAGCTTGCAAGCCATTTTATGAAGCTAGCAAAAAACACTAATCCTTGGTTAAGATAAACAACACAGAAAATTTTTTCATATCAATCTCAGAAGGATTTTTTTGTGGGGGGCACCCAGGTTGCCTTCAGGGCAGGTCTGGTTTGGCTTGAGGATGCGGGGATCGAACCACAGCATCCTGAGCCTGACTGCTTTGTTTCAGCAGGCACTTAAACACCTGAGCTAATGGGTGAGCAGGCCCCTCATATCAATCTCATTTAGAAATGAAAACATAAAGATCATAAATAAAATGTAAGTTAATGAAATATAAGCTAATAAAATTGAACATTTTAAAAGGGTCATAATTACCTTTTGATCAATTTTAATTGATGAAGAGAACATAACTAGTAAAGCTGGGATAATATAACTAGGAAAGCTACTGCTCTACCTTAAAGTAGTTCTTTGAATAGCAAGAACTATTCAGGCAGGAGCTTATGCCACTGAGCTATCTCCCAAGTCCTGCAAGAACTATTCAGGTAGATGCAAAAGCAGTATTTTGTGAAACAAAAATTTAATCTTTTTATTTGTTTTTCTTTTTTGAGACTGGTTCTCGCTATAGTGTTCAGATTGATTTTGAACTCACTATGTAGCCCAGGCTGGCCTCAAACTCGTGAGGCTCCTCCTGCCTCAGATTCCCAAGTGCTGGAATTATAGGTGTGTGTCACCATGGCCAGCTCAAAATAGTCAATGTTTATTTTAACAAGAAAAAGTTCTAGAAAACTAGAAATAGAGGAATAATTCAATAGCATGATAAAAATTTTAAACCACTTTGTTCGAGTTATGATTTCTGTTAAAAAATACACATATTCGGTCTACCCAATCCAGTGAGTTTGGGAATGAACATATATACTGTACATCCATGAATCATCACCACCAAGTCTAAATATATCTGCCACCTCCCAAAATTTCCCCTATCTCTATTGTTATTTCTTAGGTAATTATATTGGATATAAGATGTATGCTCTTAGCAAATTTTAAGTACTGTATGATATAGTATTGTTGGCTATAGGCACCTTGCTATTTTTTTTTTTGCAACAAGATCTCACCATGTAATTCAGAGTGACCTTGAAGTCACTATTTAACTTTCTGCTTCTATTGAGTTTGACCATTTGAGAGTCTATGTATAAGTGAGATCATATACTCATTGTCTTTTTTTTTTTTTGAATCTTTTATTTATTTGGTACAGGGTTCCGCTATGCAGCTCAGACTGATAGTTATCCTCCATCTCAGCCTCCCCAATGCTGGGATTACATGTGCCACCATACCTGGTTTTCGTGGCTGGCTCGGCATGGGGTCGGCAAGGCGTGCAGTACCTACAATCAAATCTGGGTCCTTGCACTTTCCAGGCAGGTGCTTAGACCACCAAGCTATCTCCCCAGCTCAGTAGTTGTCTTTTCTTTTTCTTTATTTTCTTTTTGTCTTTATGCACTTAGCTAAGCCCTCCAGGTTCAGCCATGTTGCAAATGGAGTGTTTCTTACTTTTTTTTTTTTTTTTTATGTATTTGGTTGTTATAGGGTCTCACTACTATGCAGCTTGGACTCACAGTGATCCTCCTGTTTTCAGCCTCCTCAGTGCTGGGATTACAGGCTTATGTCACTACGCCACCCCCCCCCAAGACTCTGGCCTGCTCAGACTACCCTGGGGTTGGTGCTGGTGCAGCATGTGGTTCCAGGGATGAACTGCCCTCCCTGTGCTTGCCTAAGCTTGCCTAAACTGGAGCTTTATTCTGCTGAGCTATCTCGCCTGCCCTGGGTTTCCTACTTTTCAAAAAATAAATGTGTTTCTTTCTTTCTTTTTTTAATGTATTTAGTTAAAGAACTATAGTAGTAAAGCAAATTAACAGGGTCTACAGGGCCTCACTACACAGATTGGACTCATAGTGATCCTCCTGTTTTTCAGTCTCCTAAGTGTTGGGATTACAGGTGCATGCCACCATAAACAGTCTCATTGCTGTCTCAGCATGCCCCAGGGGCAGGGTGGGCACGGAACCCCGGCCCCTGCATCTGCCTAAGCAGGAGCTTTAATCCACTGAGTTATCTGGTCAGCCCTTCAAAAAATAAATTTCACTGTGTACATCTTAAGTACCTCACATGATGTTATTGTGTATATACTGGTAGCAAAGTGGATATTATGTAAAGCAAATTAACATAACCATGACATGATTTAGTTACCTGCAGTCTTAGTTTAGTTTGGCTTTGTTGCTAAAATCTGCTCGTTTAGCAAGACATTCCAAATATAGTACCATTTCATTAACTGTAGCTCTCGTGTATGCATTAGATCACCAGATGAGTTCATCCTATAGCTGGGCTGTTTTGTTTTCTGACTTACATTTCCCCTTTCCCTTCAACGACCCTGACCCTGTTAAACGTTGTTTTATTCTCTGTTTTTTACATTAGAACCCCCACCCCCCATATATAGGTGAGGTCACACAATATTTTTCTTTCTGTGTCTGGCTTACTTCATTTAGAATAATGCCCTACAGATTGAACCATGTTACTGCAAACAACAATCTCTCTCTCTCTCTCTCTCTCTCTCTCTCTCTCTCTCTCTCTCTCTTTCTCATCTGAATAAAAAGCCACTTAATTTTTAAAAATGTGTCATTTCTTTCTTTATTTGGTACAGGGCCTCACTATGCAGCTTGGATTCACAGTGATCCTCCTGTTTCAGCCCCTCCAGCGCTGGAATTACAGGTCTGCACCACCATGCCCGGGTTTGGCGGCTGGTTCCATGCCTGAGGGTGGCACGGCATGTGGTACCAGGGAAAGAACCCAGGTCCTTGCACTTGCCAGGCAGGTGCTTATACTGCCAAGCAATCTCCCTGGCCCCAAGATCTACTGTTTTAAAAGACCAAATAATAATCCATTGTATATCTGTGAGACATTTGTTTTTATCCATTCATCTGTCACTAACTTCCATAGTCACTTTGCAATTGCTGGGACAAAATACCCCAAACCCACAACTTAAAGGAAGAGAAGTTTATTTTGGCTCCTGGTTTCACTTCATGGTCGGTTAATTACAGGACAGAAACAGGACGGCAGAAGGACCTGGCAGAGGAGAAGATGCTTAACCCTTACCTGAAGAAGCAGAGAGAAGTGGAGGTCCGCCTCTAACGAGGCCCCACTTCCTACTAACAAGTCAGCTTTTGACTCAGTGTGGTCTAATATATTGATGAGTCCAGGGTCTCCATGCTCCAGCAAGCTTCCAAGTACACAAGATTGGGGAAGCTATTTTAGATCCAAACATAACAGGAGATATTTCAGTTGATTCTATGTCTTGGTTATTGTGATTAATATAGCGCTGACCATGGCGATGCAAGATGTTGCTCATAGGTTAGTTCTATCTTTAGTCTTGAAGAACCCCATCCTGCTTTCCATAATGGCAGGGCTAATTTACATTGGCATGACAGGATTTTCTTCCGCCATACCAACACGGAGCTCTTGTGTTTTGTTTGTTTTTTTGTATTTAGTACAGGGTCTACAGGGTCTCACTATGTAGATCAGACTTGTAGTAATCCAACTGTGTTCAGACTCCCAAGAGTGGGATTACAGGCACACCTCCGCATGCCCAGTCTCAATCGCGGTCCCAGTGCACCCCAGGGTCGGGGCTGGCATGGCCCGCAGGAGATCGAACCCCAGCCATTGTGTAAGCCTAATCAGGTGCTTTAATCTGCTGAGCCATTTGGCAGGCCCACGGAGCTCTTGTGTTTTTATAGTATATATCCCAGCAGGGGCAAGATGATACCTCGGTGCGGTTTTGATGGCTTTTCCTGATGAGCTGCTGAGTACCTTTTCATGCACACGCTGACCATTTGCATGTCCTTTGGCCCATTTACTCATTGGATTCTCTGGGCCTTCTTGAACTATTGTTCATATGTGTGCCTTATATCCTTTAGGTATTAACCTCTCTTCAGATATATCGTTTCCAGACATTGTTCTGCATTCTGTGTGCTGCGCTTTCATTCTGTTGGTTGTTTCTTTTGCTGCGCAGAAACTTTTTTTCATGTAACGTAGTCCCACTGGTGCATATTTTGGCTTTATTGCCCATGTTCTTGGTGTCCTATCTGAAAACTCACTGTTGAGACCCACATCTAGGAGTTTTAGCCTTAAGTTTTCTTCTAGAAGTATGATGATTTCAGGTCTTCCATTTAAGTCTTTCATACATTTCCAGTGTTAAATAAACCAATCTGCAGGTTTCTCAGCAAAAGAACTCTCAGGCAAGAAGAAAGCGAGTCTGTTCAAAGGGAGGAACAAGCAGAATGAGGAAAAGGATGAACGAAGTAAAAGCGGAAGGGAAAATGATATATATGCAGGATAGCTTCGATAACTGTACTGCTGATTTCTGCTGGTCTATTGAAAGGAGAAGTTAATGCTCGCAATTGTTTTTCTTCTCCTTTTTACTTTCTGATAACTTTTTAAAAACTAAGTTGGCAAGCTTGTATCTGGTAATCTAAACAACTAATTTGAAGACAACATTGTGCAATACTACAACCGTTGTTGAATTCCTATTGCTTAGTGAAATTCTACAATGTTTCCAATGTTTTCTTTACTATGTTTTATTCTCTTTAAAAAATAAAAAAGAAGACAGTGAGATGGCATACTCAAAATGTAGAAATAAAAACTGCTGACTGAGAATACTATGCCCAGTGAAGTTAGCCTTCAGAAATGAAGTAAAGAAAATGACTTTCCTAGCCAAATAGAAAACCAAAATAAAGGGCCAGCCAAATAGCTCTGTGGATTAAAACTCTCGTTTAGGCAGGTGCAGGGGCCAGGGTTCAACACTCCAACCTGCTGAGCCAGCCAAACCCCTGGGGTGCACTGAGACAGCAGTTGAGATTAGGCATGGTGGCACATGCCTGTAATCCCAGCTCTTGGGAGGCTGTAAAAATGTGGATCACTATGAGTCTGATCTAGTACTGAGACCCTGAACACCCTGTACACCCTTCCCTAAAACACAAACACACAAACACACACAAACACACACAAACACACACACACACACACACACACACACACACACAGAAGACTGAGGAGATTGCTCAGTAGAATAAACACTTCCCAGGCAAGCGTAAGGACCTGAGTTCAATACCTGGTTCCACAAAAAAAAAAAAAAAAAAAGTAGTTCACCATTACTAGTTCTACCTTATAAGAAACACTTAGAAGAATTCTTGAAGGTGAAATGAAATATATGAAAGTGTAAAACTCACCACTAAAGGTAAGTTTATAGAGAAATTCAGAGTAATCTAATAGTGTAACAGTGGTATTTTAAACATGGAATTCTAGCCAGGGAGATAGCTCAGTAGAATAAGCACTTGCCTAACAAGATAAGGTCCTGGGTTCAATCCCTGGTACTGGAAGAAAAACAAAACAAGAACAGAAATATGTTGAAAATTAGTCCTTGTGGGGCTTGCAGGTTAGCTCAGTTGTTTAAGTGCCTGCTGTGGCAAAGCCAGTCAGGCTGTGGGGCTGCAGTTCAATCCCCAGCTCCGCCTGCTTTGCAGACCCACCCTTAGGCAACCTGAATGAGGAAAAAAAAAATCCTTCTCATCTTTACGGCCAGCCTAATAGCTCAGAGAATGAAAGCACCTGCTAAAAGGCACAGGGGCCGAGGGTTTGATCCCCTAGCCTGTTGTGCCAGCCTCGCCCTGAGACACACTGGAGGGCAACTGAGACTGGGCTTGGTGGCCTTGTCTGTAATCAGAGCTCTTGGGAGGCTGTAAACAAGAAAATCACTGTGAGTCTGCTCTAGTAGTGAGAGCTTGAACACTCTGTAGATCATTCTAGCTAACATTTACGGCACATTATGTAAAATAGCTATGGTATAATAATGATCTCGTAATTTGTTGATGATGACACAATAGAAAGTATATATATCCCTATCAATAGGTGACTAAAAAAAGAAAACATGCTATAGTAATATGGCTGGGGAATAACATGCTGAGGGCATGTGTATGGTTTAGAGCTCAGTGTCCCGCAAAGCCTCACATTCAGAAGCGGGGTCTGGTCAGAAGTGGTGGGTCACTGCAGGTCTGCCATGGGTGTGTTCTTGTACCTGGCTCTGCTTTTCCCTCTCTGCTTCCAGGTCATTATTCAGGGAACAGCTGTCCCCCACAATGCCATTTTGCCCTCCTGCTCCTTGTCTTAGAGCCAGTCAGCCCTGGATGGAGTCCACTGAAAATGTTAGCCAAAAATAAACCTGTCTTCAAGTTTCAGACATCAGGCATTGTGCCCCAGCCACAGGTAAGTGACTAAGACAGTATCACAGCTCTACCCACAAGTTGCTGGGCTTTTAAGTGAGACAGATAGGAAGCCAAATGACACATTACAATGAGGTGGGGTAAGTGTTATACTACCGGCATAAGCCCATTCAGACCTTGTGGGCAAACACTGTGCTGGGAGACAGTGAAAGGAGTGGATACATGATTACGTCTCTTCCATATGGCTGAGCTATGAGATATTGGCTGACAGTAAACTGACTGGCCAGGAAGAAGGAAGTCACCATTGCTGCTTGAGTGGATACAAACAGGCATCACATCTTATTCTTTGTGTTCTCCTTTTCAAACCAAGAAGTATGAAGGGGAAAAAAAAAGTACAGTGACAGGGTCATAGGAAAGTTAAAGACCAGACACCAAAGAAAAATTCTCCAAAACTTAGAAAAAATTGCTGGGAACCACTGAGTCTAAACTAGAGAAAAATAATTATTCTATTTGTAGGTGAGCAATATGCTAGAGAAACACTGAAATTCCAAAGGCAGAGCAGGTCTTTATCTTTAGGGAATTTATAGTCTGAGACAAAATGAACACTCAACAAGAATATCCTACCCACTGACATAACACACCAGTTAGACAGAAGTCTGCCGGGCTTGCTTGCTGTCTCTGCTTCAGGTTGTCATCGCATCATCAGAAAGGATGACTCTGATGACCTGATATCAAGTAGTACACTCCTCACCACCACTCTGAACCTTGATGGTGGTGATGGAAGTGGTGGTGGGTGGTGATGGTGGTGGAGGTGGTGGTCCTCCTCATCGTCCTCCTTGTCATCTTTGTTGTCAACTTCTTCTTCTTCTTCTTCTTCTTCTTCTTCTTCTTCTTCTTCTTCTTCTTCTTCTTCTTCCTCCTCCTCCTCCTCCTCCTCCTCCTCATCTTTCTCCCCCTTTTCCTCTTCCTCCTCCTCTTCCTCTTCTTCTTCTTCTTCTCCTTCTCCTTCTCCTCCTTCTCCTTCTCCTTCTTCTTCCTTCTCCTTCTTCTTCCCCCCTCCTCTCTATGCTCCCTCTCCTTCTTTTCTCCTTCTCCTTCATCTCTTTTTGCCCTTTTTGACACTGGACCTCACTATGAAGTTCAGGCTGGCCTTGAACACACTTTGCCCAGGCTAGCCTCAAACTTCCCACAATCCTCCTGCCTCAGTCTTCCAAGTGCTAGGATTACACGTGTGCACCACCATGCCTGGCTCATCTATGTTTTCTTGAGTTTTTTTAAAACCTTTTTCTTCCAATATATATAAAGATTTTGCATAAGTGTGCCACTCATTAAATATTCATATCTGAACACATGCATAACATCAGCTTCTAGACCAAGAAAGAGAATCTTATCAGCTCCCACCCACACAAATGCTCTTCTTAGCTAGCCCGGCACTTTCCCCGTGGATGCCCTCTACCCTGACGTCCAACCTCATCAGTTCATTTTACCTGTTTCCAATGTTCATACAGCTAGAAAGTTTTGTTGTTGTTTGCTTGCTTCGTATCCGGGCTTGAACTCAGCCAGGCAGGCGGTTAAGCCATGGAGCTAACTCCCCAGAATGTACATTTGTATAACTTCCTTCTTTCACTGAACATCAAGTATGTGAGACTCATTCATGCCATTTTGTACCCTTATTTCACTATTCTCAGAGATCCAGGATGTGAATATGATAGTTTATTTATGCAAGCATTGGTGGGCGATTTGGGTAGTTTCTAACTTTGTATTATTGAGAATAAAGCTTCTGGGGGCATTCCAGGACATGTCTTTATACATAAACGTACGTACATATTTCTGTTGGTGTGAAATTGGTAAGTTATGGCATCCAGTTTTTAGCATTTAAGAAATGATCATCTTTATTGTGTTAAAAAAAAAAAAACAGTGCTTAAAGCCAGGCATAGTGGTGTATGTCCATAATTCCAGTACTCTGGGAGGCTGAAGAAGGAAGACAACAAATCTGAAACCAGCCTAGGCTACTCAGTGATTTAATGAGATGCTGTCTCAAAATGAAAAAATAAGAAAGAGCTAGCAGTGTATATCAGTGGGAAGGCCTTGGGGTCAATCCGCAGCATCACACAAACATGAAAAACGATATATGCACACGTGTGCACACTCGTGTGTACACACACAGGCACACATGCAGAAAAAGAGAAATAGTTTGAATTTAAGCAACAGATTACCAAATATTTAAAGCCCTTTGCTTTTCTTTCTGATCCCATCTCCCCTCTTTCAGAAAGTCCTTATTCCAAATTTTAGTAAAATTTCCACAATTTTCTTGATCATTTTGCTATAAAGAATGATAAGATGTATTCAAAAAATGTATTTAAAATCAAAAATTATCACAGCAAAAAAAAAAAAAACATATTGCCATACTTCTCAGAATACTCCAATGCCTTTGAACCCATTCACCCCATCATTCTTGTCACTTGCGGAAGGCATTTTGGAAGTCCTCTTTTGTGGACATCATTAGTAGCACTGTCACGGCTGCCACAAAGTCCTGAATTTATTCAGAGTGTTTACTTTCTATAGACTTTGAGAAAGAGCCAGAAGTTGAACAGTGTCAGATGAGGGGTGAATAAGATGGATGAGGGGCTGGCCAGATAGCTCAGGGGACTAAAGCGCCTGATTAAGCAGAGCACAGCAGCCAGGGTTTGACCTCCTGCAAGTTGCCAGCCCCACCCCCACGGTGGGCTGACACAGCTATTGAGTATCTGGGGAGTGGTGCAGGCCTGTACTCCCAGCTCTTGGGAGGCTGAAAACTCGAGAATCACTATGAGTCCGATCTATGCAGTGGGACCCTGTTCGTCTCCTACACCCTGTCCTAAATTCATTAAAAAAAAA
>NW_004524611.1:16366769-16369269 GCF_000260255.1 Octodon degus | reverse complement strand
TTCACATACTGCCCTCTGAGGAGCACACTGCCTGGCCTCCCAGGCCTTCTGAAATCTAGCTGGAGGCCTTTTTAGTCTCAGAACTCTTGCATTCTGCATGCACCCAAAACCAGCACTAAGTAGATGATGCCAGGGTCTGCTGCAAGCTGAAGCACTAGCTAGGTTTTCCAGTCTCTTAACTGTAGGGGTTGAGCACCGGGATGACTGAGCACTCTGACCCTGTTCCTAAGGAACAAATTCTCTATACCACCACCATTTTGAAACCCAGTGCTGCTGCTGCCATTCTGAAATATGGCACTCTCCTGAAAGCAGTCTTTCACTTTTGTCATTTGGAGGCTGAAAAGGATGGTGTCCTGTTCTTTTTTTTTTTTTTTTGATGCCCTCAGGCCATCTTTTTTTATATTACTGTTTCTTCTTGGCAGTGGTGGTCTTCTCACCTCTATCTTTGCAGTCCACAGCTTTATTGGAGCTTGCTTTCTGGCCAAACTCACAACATTTTAAATCATCCTGACGGGCTCTTTGTTCTTGATTATCCACATAAATCTGACTATAAGCCCCCAACAAAAGCTATGCCACTGCCTCAAGATTCGAGTGCCTTGAAATGTCTTTGGCCAAATTAATCACTTCCCTGTACTTAATCTCAGACTCAGGCAAAGTCTCTGGACATGAGGAAAATGCAGACAAACTTTCTGTCAAGCCATAACACATATCATCTGGAGCCCAACAATCAATACAGTCCTTCTCAGAAGAAACCTCCCAAACCTGGTCTTTACCAACAGGACTTCTATCAACTTTTTGGTCTTCTGAGCTCTGACCAGAATCTCCCATACAAAACAGTTGAAGGAATTTCAGTGCTTCTCTTTCAGGCAACATCTCTGAACCTTTCCTATCTCTCCCCTAAGCTATTCCCACAGGCTCTTGAACCACATGGTCAGGTAAACTCACAGCCATGATCCCACTTCTCAGTACCAATTTCTGTTCAGCTACTTTTCTCTCTTTGCTGGGACAAAATACCTGACATCCAGAATTAAGGAAGGAAAGGTTTATTTAGCTCACAGTTTATGGAGGTTTCAGTCCATTCTCAGCTGATCCCAAGGCAGAGTGGCACATGGCGGAGAGCAGCAGTTCGTGGTGGCAGAAAACAGCAAAATACCCAAGAGCAAAAAGGGTGGGAGTAATAGCTCAGTGGCATAAGTGCCTGTCTGGCAATTGCAAAGTCCTGTGTTCAATCACCAGTATGGGGGGCGGGGAAGGGGAGTAGGAGGTTTTCAAAGGACAACTAGACACAAACCATAACATATATCTTAAAATTCTTCATTTCAGATTGTACAATTCAGTGGCTTTGGTACGTTTACGAGGTTGTGAAATCAACACTGACTAATCCCACATTTTCATCACCCCCCAAAAGAACCCCCTTAACAGTCACTCTGCATTTTTTATCCCCTAATCCCTCATTAACTACTAATCCTTTTTTTTTTTTTTTTTTTTTTGCAGAACCGGGGATTGAACTCAGTCCCCGGCCCCTACTAATCCATTTTGTTTATAGATTCACCTAGACATTTCATATTAATGAAATTACACAATGTGCAGCCTCGCACATCTGACCTTCTTCACTCAGTACCATGTTTTCAAGATCTATCTCAGTTGCAGCTTAAGTCAGTACTTCCTTCTTATGGCTGAAAAATATTCTATTGTAGTGCTATAGCAAACTGTATCCAGTCAAATAATGGACATGTGGGTTGCTTCGCTTTTTGACTATTGTAAATAATGCTGCTGTAAAGGTTCACGTCCATGGTTTTCTGTGATCATGTTTTAGTTCTCAGAGTGTATGCCTAGTGTTGTGGATCAACTCTGCATAGGAACCAGATCAGCCAGATAGAAATTTGAATAGAGCCTTTTATTTACTGAGCTCAAGTCCATCAGCCATTTCTCATGCAGGAGAAGGCTGATCAGCAATCGAACGGAGGTAGCAGGGGGCTACATATAACAGAAATCACATCCAGTTTGGTAAGCGAATTTGTTATCTAGCACAGAACAATAGAAGACTATATCTACTTGACACAGCTGCAAATTGCTCGTAACTAAAGTCTTTCACAGCTTAGTGATAAGTGCATATTTTACAAGACACATCTTAAGCTGACCACGTTAAAGGAGATGGTTAGGGAGGGAGCTTGCTGCCTTGACAAGAAACAGTTATTTATTGTTGAACAGCCTTGAGCCAAGAGGGAGAATACATGTCTTAGAGTAGATTACAGGAAACAGTTTTTTTTAAAAAAATAATTTCCCATAGTTAAGGCACAGAATTCTGTTACCCCTTTACACTAGAAGGGGTACTTCTTGATCCTATGGCAACTCTAAGTTGAACTTGTAGAAGAAGCCCTACAGTGGAGGTCCACCAGCAACCTGTAAGGATCATTTCTCCACACCCTCACCAACAAATACTATTTCTAGAATCTTTCTTTTTACCTCAGCAATGTTGTTTCATAAATTATTGCTTGTA
>NW_004524611.1:16335819-16364479 GCF_000260255.1 Octodon degus | reverse complement strand
TATTATTATTAAAACACTTTATTATAAACTTCTCCAGAATATAAATTGATTTTGTATCAAGACTCTTTGAAACTTTTAGAACTATATGTAACATAAACTTATTTTTATTATTATAATGCATTCATTTTCCACTTTCCAACCTAGAAAATATACTGCAAGTTAACAAGGAAAAAAATCTGAACTGCTTTATAAAGAAAACCAAAAAAACATAAAAATACCCAACTCAAAGCTAAAAACAAATCCAATCAAGAAATAAATTCTGCAAGGCCTCTGAATCCTCCAGTTTAAAATAAATTATTTCCCAAGAGAAAATAATTCCACCATCATGGCAGTTTCAATAAACCAGAACCACTCTCCTAAAAGGAAATTTTATCAAATGTAAGAAAAATGTAATGTTCTAGGAAAATGCGGAAAAGGAATTTCCGCGTTGGAGAACAAGCACACTGAGCGCTTCATGTTCACCTGGCCTTTGTCAGAACTCAACTACCTGTTCACATGAGTGATAGGAACATGCATATCACAAAACCAAGCTCCTTAGCTATGTTTTCAATTTTAACCTTAGGAGAACCAACCACAGAGCTCCAAAGTCCAAGGATAGGCTGGTCCCAAAGCATTTCTTCCTCCGTTCTTTCTTCGCCTTGCTCCTTTTTCTCTTTTCTGCGCTTCTAGTCCTTCTTCTTAGAGGCCAGCTCTCGGCTTTTCCTCTCCTTTTGATGCTTAGGCTTTTCTGTACTGCCCTGTGCAGCATCTGTTTCCATCTCAGTTTTCTTTCTTTGGATGCTCTCATGTTCTTCCAAATCCACCTCAAGACCTCTTTTCCTCTTATGCTTGGGCCGCTCCTCCTTTGGTTTCTCTTTGCCTTCCTCTGGGTGCCTCCTCTTCTGATGACTGGCTGGATGGGCACCAGTCCTGGCTCCCGAGGAGAGGTGCTCGGGACTTCCAGCGTCTGTGCTGGCTGAACCGTGATTATATGCTTGCTGGCTGAGGTTCAGGGGCGCTGGTTTTTCAGAGAAACAGTCTCTACGGTACTGACAGTAGCTCAGAGATTCTAGTCTTGGCCTGTTGTCATGAACTGGGAACCACTGAGGTAACCGGTTTTCTGTTTGTGAAATATTGTGTGGTCTTGGGTAAGTCTGGACAGTTCCAGACGGGAGTCTTTGATCAAACCTTCTATACCTGGGCCTGGGATCAACTTCTTCCCTGTACCCACAGCTTTCCGAGTAGTCCTCCCTCATCCTTCTGAAACAAGTCTTTGGCTCTAAGCCTCTGGCTTTCTGCACTTTAATATAATCTTCAAGTTCATCTTGAAGAGTCATATGACTTTGAATGCTTCATTAGGTTGACAAGGGATTCTCTGTCAGGCTGAGGACTGGCTGGAGAGATCTGATCATATTTATCTAGTACTTGCTTCAGTTTTTCAGCATGAACTACCCGCAAATAGTGAGACTGCAACAATCAGGTAGCTCATAATGGACATTCTTTTATTATTCAAACTGGAGCACTCCACAGATGCCTTTTAGGAGAAGCACCTGTAAATTCAGTCGTTCTTCATTCAATATAGTATCTTCCCTGAGGCAGGGGCGGGATCTACAACTACTGTCCCCCTCCCCGCCAACGCCTCCGGCCGAAGGACAGGCAGCGGTGGAGGTGGCGGAGAGGTAGGAACAACCGCTGCCGCCGCCGAGCAAGCAGGTTGGAGGAGTTGGATTTCATCTTGAGGGTTATAGGAAGACAGTTTTTTTGAACAGAAGTATGACCCAGCAAAAGGGTTGAGCAAGATTGTGAATGATGCAGATAGGCTGAGAGGTAGCAAGGGAAGAAATCTTAAGGAAGAACACACATCATGATAATAACTAGAGATAAGTACTTATGTATCTTCTATAGCAGTAAGGGCAAGCCTTTTAGAAACCAACTGCCAAACTGTAACCCAAGACCTACTTATTTATCGAAAAGTGCTAACACTGCCATGAAAACTAAATACTGAGGTCTTAGTTTAGAAAACAACAAAAACCTCATACATTAACATCTTTTGTTTTAAAAGAAAAACAATAGTACATTTGTTGTCACTGCCCTATAGGGATACTTTTCCCTTAGTAGAACTTTTAACTGAGAAGCCTAGAATGATGCTGTGCCTTAACAAACAGGGAATTTTAAAAGGAACTGACTGCAGAGGAGGTGGATAAAGGGACTTTGGATGGCCCAACTGCAGACAATGAATCAGAAGTAGAAAAAGAAGATGTGAGGGTGATCTGGCTGCAACAGCTGTCACCCCATTCATCGCCAGAGTTGATTCAGCCGATCTGGCTGGACAGATGGGTGTCCTCTTCCTCCCTCAATGCTCCATGTGCATCCTTCCTGAAGCTGCGCACTAAGTTGAAGAGGACAACCATCCCCGATAGAGGAGGACCATTCCTCGGTCAAGGGTGTACAAATAGCTGCACTCCTCTGCTAAAACCTCCAAACAAACTCTCAAGAAGTAGAAAAGCAGTAGTTAATAAAATTGCTAGGAGTTTTCAGTACCTCCCCACAGTTGTCTGAAGTAACCCCCTCAAAAGCCCATAAAATAGGTACTGTTGTACCCAAAATACAGATGAAAAAAAATGAGGTACAGAACATGCAAAAGCAAAAGGAACCAAAGTTAAACTAGAAAGAGGCTTATGTTGAAAAGATCAGGAGAGAAAAGTGGGACAATCACCAGAAAAGTGGGCCAGCCAAATAGCTCAGTGGATTAAAGCGCCTGCCAGCAGGGGCTGGGGTTCAATCCCCAGGCCTGCCTTGCCAGCCCCACCCCTGGGGCATGCTGAGATGGTAATTGAGACTGGGCATGGTGGCATACACCGATAATCCCAGCTCTTGGGAGGCTGTTAACAGGCAGATCACTAGGAGTCCAATTTACTAGTGAGACCCTGAACACCCTATAGACCCTTCCCTAAAATACAAAAAAAAGAGGAAGTCCAGGCCACTGCCTTATCATCACTCAAGGAACAGGAAGGAGGAGGGGCTTGAAGACAAAGATATTCAGATTCTATTGATGGTCAGATAAGTGGGAAGACAAGGTTAGAGCCTTTCATGAGTCTGCTGGGCAGGTGCCAATCTTGAAGACTTAATATTTTTCTACCAAGAAGGAAGGAAAAAATAAATAAATAAAATTTTTTTAAAAAAGGGAAGGAACAAGGCAAATACCAACTCAGTTTCAAGGGGTTAGAAAAGAGCCACCAGTAGAATCAGATGAGTTTGTGCCTGGTAGGGTAAGCCCAGCATTTAAGGATGAGAAACAGGATGGCAAGGAGGGTGACATCACAGAGAAGCGTTAGGTGGTCTTTCCACAACTGGGTGAGCCAGAGGTCCTGGAAAATGGAGAGGGAGATGCAAGTGTGAGCCAGAGGGCCTGTGCCTGGAATTCCTTCCCAATTCTGTGCCCTTATTTCTGCACCTTCCCTCCATATACATGCAGTCGTCTGGGGATCTCGAAAATGACGAGCAGGCAGCCAGTGCCATCTCTGAGCTGGTCAGCACAGCTTGCGGCTTCCGACTGCACCATGGCATGAATGTTCCCTTCAAGCGCCTGTCTGGTGAGCTCCCTGTCCTTGCCCTGGTGTGTGTGTGTGGGGGGGTCCTTCCAGAGGCTTTTCAAGAAAGAAACAAGTATTTGTCTCCTTCACCAAATGTCCTGGTTCAGCCACACTCTGCCTTTAGTGTTAGGACTAAGTAAGGAAGAGAAAGGGGATTTTACAGTGGCCTGCCCTTCCAATCTCTCAGCCTTGGACAGTTTTAGCTGTTGATCCAGCGAATCTGCTGGATGCTGTGGCATCCCTCAAACCCCCTAATGCTCTGTTCCTTTCCCTCTTCTTGGTGTGTCTCCCCTCCAGTGGTCTTTGGAGAACACACGCTGCTGGTGACTGTGTCAGGACAGAGGGTGTTTGTGGTGAAGAGGCAGAACCGAGGCCGGGAACCTATTGACGTCTGAGCCTGCCAGACGGTCAGGGTCGGAGCAGTGGACTGGGCCTCTGGGTCTCTGTGTTGAGGAGAAGCACACACCCCGACACTTTCCTCGGCTTGCTGCTGGAACCAGGGCCTTCTGGTCATCCACAGTTACCTGAAGAGTAGAGACTTGGGGATTTTGTGCTATGTTAAGAACTTGAGCAAGGGGGCCCCCTTTCTTTCCTTCCTCCACCACCCTCCCCAATAAACACGAACCTGGTATGACCTAGGCCTAGGGATGTTTGTACAGAGCGTCTGTGCTAGGAGGGGTTGCTTTTTGTCTGCTAACTTTTGTGGAAACAATCTGTATTTCAGCCCAGGATGGGTGGGGCAGGGCCACCACCATTATAAAACTAGGAATAGGAAAAACAGCCAGGAAGGGAGCTGTTTGCGCACATGCAGAGGGAAACTTCCTGAACTCCTGTGATTTGTTCCTTCCATTAACACACAAACAGCAGCCATTTTTCTCCCTCCTGAATGGGCATTTAATAGTCTTATTTCAGTTGGAAGCTGTAGTTGAAGAATAAGTTACAGCAACAGAGGGTTCCCCCCCCCACATACACACACAAAAAAAAAGACACAACTTAAAGTGCTTCAGGCCACCAAAGTAAACATAGGGCAGAAGGAGGCCACCTAGCTATCTCCCAACCCCTGAGACAGGCGGGTCATTGTCAAGGTCCCTTTACCATCACCACCCTCTAATCTCAGCGCTATGCGTGGGTAGGTAGGAGGGAGGGAATGTCAGAGGCAGACAGAACATAACAAGAATGAGGAAAATACTCTGTAAACTTACAAGGGACAAGGATGGGGGCGAGGGAGCTCTTGGAGCCCTTGCCCTGCCTAAGGTGGGGCCAGCCCCCCCAAAGGAACTGGGAAATACTGTTGGCCTAGGGCTGCAGCCACACCACCCATTTCACAGCTTCTGCCCTTGTCCCTCAGCAGACATAGACAGGCAGCCCTGCTGGGCCTCTTCATCCACAGCAGGAGGTGTCGCAGGGGAGGCACAGCCTGGGAGCAAGAAGCCCACCAGGGGCTTCGGGTTTCTGGAGCTAATGGGGAGCAGAGCAGCACGGTGCTACTTGACAGGCTCCACCACCAGGACTTTGCACTCGCGCTTGGCAATCTTGTCCAGAGACAGCACGGCCTTGTCTGGAGGCAGGTAGAGGGGCCGTCCGACAGGAGAGGCAACAGGGGGCGTGATGGCCCTGCGCTCCATCACACTGCCAGACCTGGGAGAGGGCAGAGGCTATGGGCTCTGCTCAGACACAGCCCCTCTCCCCACTCCCTGTTCCAGCTTCTGCCCATGCCCATGGGAAGCCTGCTCCAGTGCCTACCTCATGAGGTGACTGCGGGAAGGCTGTTGGTGGGAGAAGGACTGTGAGCGACCCAGGCTGGCCTGGTGCCTCTCCACCAGGTCGCGGACAGCAGGGCTGCTGGGGCTGCTCTTGCGAGAGAGGGGCCGGGCTTCAGGCGGAGGGTGGGACACACTGGCAGTGAACTGCAGCTTTAGCTTCATGTGCTGGCTCAGCTGCAGCAGGAGACATGCATCAGCAATTCCAGCCAGACCTTCTTGAGTGTCATCTTCCCTCTCCCCAGCCCTCCGGCACCACCTATTACAAATCCTCCCTCTGTGGAAGCCAGGAGCCCTAACCATATCCCTCAGCCCTTCCCGCAGCACTGGCCCACCTCAAAGAGCCCCGACCTCAGAGCCTGGAAGGCCACACTGAAGGTAAGTGCACTGCCCTTCCGTGAAAAGCCAAGGTTGTTGAGGGGTGTGTGGCAGACGATGGAGTCCAGGGCCGCCTGCATGGCCCGGTGCTCCTCCTCACACAGCTGTTTTCCTGAGGGGCAGAAACAGGCACTGATGAGCAGTGGACAGCCTTCCTCAGTCCTCACAGCTATCACCAGTGTGGCCATATTTGGTTTCCAAAGCTGTTCTATAGAGTAAAGTGAGCAAATACGATGGTTTGTGGAGGGTTATGGGGAACTATACAGCATGCTGAAGCTCATTCCAACCATGTTAATTCATTCATCTTCAAAACCATGAAGTGTTACTTGTCCTATCTTAAAGATGTAGATCAAGGCCCAGAGAGGCTAATTAGCTTACCCAAAGTCTCACAGCTCACGAATGAGTAGCAGCTCTAGCATTTATGCCCTTCAAGTCACTGAGCCCTACTGTGTCTCGAAATTCCATGTGTTTCTGGGGACATCACCCAGGTATAAAGCCAGAGCCACATGCCACAGGTCACCCACTGTCCCACCTCATTCATCTTCCATTCCCCATGCCTCCCAGGGGACAAGGTCTTAGCCTGGTAGCTAACCCACCAGCCTGTGCATGCTCCGGGGTCCACACAAGCCTCACAGCAAGGAAGTCTTGAAGATTGTTGAGTAGCGTGTAGGTGACAGTGAACCGCTCATAGGTCCGCACAGGGGACTCACAAGAAGCGGTCATCACAAAGCAGGGGCGGTCCAGGCGGACGCTGGGCAGGCTAGGAACAGAGAGAAAGAAGCTAGATAGATGTGTGTTTCAGGCCACAGAGGTGAGAGGAGGGTCCCTGACAGGGGCTCCCATATACTTACCGGTAGTGGGTATAGATGCTCTGGGTGAAGGGTAGTTTCGGGGTGGACCACTGAACCACAGCAATCAGGGGAACTTCGAGGCCCTGCATGCGAGATAAAGGGAGATACCACTTGCATCAGAGCTCTCCTCCCATCCTTAGGCTCTTGACCTGGCCCTCCCACTCCCTTACCCTTTTTCTCAAATATTCCAACCCCTTATCCTCACCTCCTTGGCCCCTGGAGGGGGCTGCTCACTCCCTCTCAGCTGAAACAAGAAGTTGTGTTCCTCCAGGGCATTAAGTGGGCAGGGGAAGCAGCCAGAGGTACCAGGGAGCCGGCAGAAGGAGCCCATGGAGACTTCACCCGACTGGTGACTAGTTCAGAAGAGAACAAGACAGCGCATGATTTCTCTGTGCCAGAGCTCAGCCCCTGCCCATGTCCATGTCCACAACTTCACAGCCCTGCCATCCCATGGGCTCTCACCAGACGTTGTCCACCAGCAGCACAGAACCATCGGGCATGACAGGTAGATAACTGGCATTGAAGTTAGGGAGGATTCGGATATCCCAGATGGAGATCTCCTCCTGAGAGGAGCTGTTCAGCACTGTAGAAGGTAACCAGCCTAGCTCAGAGTAGCTGGGTCTCTGCACCCATCCCTGCCGGCTTGCCAGGAACCATGCCATCCAGTCAGTCCCCCTGCTGCTACCCAAGACCTGTGCCAGCAGATCTGCTCACCCTTGAGAACGGTCAAGTGTTTTCCAGCCACAGTGAACTGCCGGCATTTCAGAACTGGAGGAGGCAGCAGCGTCAGTAGGGTGCTCACTGCAGGAAGGTGAAACAAGCAGATGGTAGGGTAGGGTCCTGACCTCCCCTCCAGCCCACGGTTCTTACTGTCCTCTCCCATCAGGCCCTTTCCAGAGTCACCCCTCTACTGTGCCCCTCCCAGTCCCACCCTAGCCTTTCTTCTCCTCTGCAGCACTTTCCCACCTTGGGCCTTGAAGGCGCTCTGCTCTCCCCGGAAGGTTTCCCCAGGAGATCGGGTCTGCAGCAAGCGCAAATAGCCTTGATCTCTGACCTCTGGTGCCTCAACTTCTCGCTTCCACACGGTCACTACAATCTGAGTACAAGAGACATGGAACCCCAATCAAGTGCAAAATAGTCCGCAGGGCTGTGAGAGGGTGTCTCAACTAGGTCAGGAGCTCCACTCTCGCTATCTTACCTTGGCCTTGGGTGTCCCTGGAGGCAGTCTATCCAGTGAAACAGTGAGTGGGAAGATGACCTCATCTGTGGACACGATCGGTTCCTCCACAGGCAGCTGAGGTTATGAAAATGGTGAAAAGGTCAGGAGAGGGTCACCGAGTGCCACTTGCCATTCTTCCCTTTAACGTGTCTGCAATATATGGACCGTCATGCCCTGCCTTTCTGTCATCAGTTCCCCTCCCCACCACCAACATCCCCCTCCAAGACGTGTCCTTGGTGCCCAGCAAGCCGCCCCTGAGTTCTGTACCCCAAACTCACCATGGTCGCTCCCCCTGAGGTAGCAGGGCCAGGGCCGTGGGTGAGAAGAGGGCTGCAGCCGCGGAACAAGCCCCCGCCCCCTGGGTCCCCTCCGCCTGGGGGCTCAGGGTCCAGGTCGCCCGCGCCACCGCCCCCCGGCAGCCCGCCTCCAGCGCTGACAGAGGCCAGGGCGGCCAAGGCGGTCGCCAGCTCCGCCCAGGCCCCCCGGGAGCCCAAGCCCTGGCCGCCTCCGGCGCCGGACCCCGCATTGCCCCGGCAGCGCAGCACTAGCAGGAAGCGGACCGTCTCCCCAAGGTACAGATGGTTGCGCCGGGGCAGCGCCCGGTACCGGCCCGGGTCCCCCGCCAGCTCCGCGCGCGGCGGCAGCGGCACCGCCGGGAAGTACATCGAGTAGTCGCACTGGGACTCCATGGGCGGCGAGGAACCCGGCCAGTCCAGTCCGGTCAGGGGGCGAGCGGGCCAGCACGGGAGACCAGCCCCGGCGGGGAGCGACAGGGCCCGCGGGGCTGGGTCCGCTGAGTTCCGGCACCGGACAGGGGCGGTGCGTGACCCGGCCAGGCGGCCCAGAACGGCAGCCGGGTCCGGAAACCGGGGCAACGAACCCGGAACCCAGACCCGGCGGCTCCGGAACCACGGTGCCGGGTAAAACACTGGCGGAAAAACCGGAAACGGAAGGGGCGTGGTTCAGGGGAACCCCAGAATCTGCACGGTGGGACTGTGGGGGAGAGGGCGGGGCTCCGTGCGCTCAGGTTGCTGTGAGGCTGGAGATAATAGACCGAGAGGCTGCGCCAGGAAGATGTATTGAAAGAACCCTTCCTTTCCCGGACCTATTTGCAAGCCTCTCCGGCGTTCCCCTTTTGTCTTACAAGGATCAAGTGAAAATTTTGTATCATTTATTCATTCAACAAATGCTTCGTAGTGAGATGATCACAGCCCAATAACAAATATTTCATAGAAAATGTACGTGTCATTCCAGCTCACCATTCCCCGAACATTTTCAGTTTACTCCCATCTTTGCCCCTCTAGCGGGGCTTAGAGAGGGCCACACACGGACCTACCTCCCTTGGGACAAGAAAGGCGCTATGTGAGTAGGGGAGGGAGACCAGTTGGGATTCCCAGGCAAAGGCTAGAAGACTTGGGACTTGAGTCAGGGTAAACTTCCATTCCTTGGGAGGGAAGCAGAGAATGCTTCTGGCAGCTTCTTTCTGTGCCCCAATCTGATGTCTGATACCTATGGGGAGGCCAGCTTTGAAGTTTTAAGGGGCAGTGAGACTGTAGGGGGAAACTGCTTGGCATCCAGCTTGTCCTTGTACTGTAGCTCAGGGGTAGCCAGGCGTTCACACTCTTCTTGGTCCTGGGGGTTCAGTCCATTCTGAAGTACATAACCCAAAACCTTGGCTGACCCAAACTGGAAAGGGCGGAGCTTCCGGTTGGTGATATATTTGGGGTCCAGAGCCTCACCCCCTACTAGGCAATGATTAGCCAAAGCTTCTCTGCGAGCCCGGAGCTCTGCCACAGCACGCTCCAGCCGTTTCTGGCCGAATTGCTCTATCCGTTTCCACAGACTGCGGTTGAAGTGCACGTAGAGAGCCCAATCCAGGTTGTTCCAGGCCCTGGCCCGTGCAGTCAACTGCTGATCTTCAGCACTCAGTCTTCTATTGCTCGCAGCGTTGAGGCCCTGCTCACCTCCAGCCTGGGCGTTGTGCATGAAGCCAACCACGTCATCCAGGCCCCAGCACAGGGCATCTGCCAGCAGAACCAATGACTCATCAAAGTACTCAGCCACCATGACCAGGTCAAAGATGGAGTCCAGCCAGGCCAGAGCCCACTGGATGAAGGGAGAGAAGCCTAAATCTAAAGAGGCAGGGCTGGCTGGTTGGCTGTGGCCATCAGCATGAGTGGAAAAAGGCTGGAAGAGAGCCTTGGGATTCAGGATTTGGGCTCGAGGGCCAGTGCCAGAAGGCAGAACATGCAGCTTTAGTGGGCTGCGGTCTTTGGGGAGATCAGGATTCCCTCTGTTAGTCCTCATCTCTGGAGGGAAGGGTAGGCCAAAGTCAAACCATAACAAGTTTCGGGCATAATGGTCTCCACGGGCCCCAGATTGGTAAAAGCCTCGAGGATTGGCCAGGAAGGCTGCCAAGGATGGTGCCTTGCGGAAGGCTGATGAAGTGGATTTATAGTAGGAAAAGGCAGAGCGGGCCAGAGCTGCTGGGTCTCGAACAATAGAAAAGAAGAAGCTGTCAGAAGGCATGACCTGAAGTACCTGCAGAAGACAGAAAACAGACATAGGCATAAAGACGTGGGCCAGACAGAAGGAAGAAATTAAGCAAAGGCTGAGCCTCTGCAGATCCCCCAACCTCCTCTTCTCACAGCACTGCTGGGGGGACCCCCAACTTCCTACACTAGTTGTATGGCCTGGGGCTATATCTTCTAGATTCATGTTTCTCATTTGCAGAATGACAATAATCCTAAATTCTGAGATGATTATGAAGGACACAATAGATAATATGAAGAAACCCAGAATAGGACTGAGGAGATAGCTCAATGGTGTAAGTGCCTGCCTGGCAAGCGCAAGGACCTGGGTTTGATCCCTGGTACTGCATGCTATGCTGGCCCTGGAACCCCAGGTGTACTGTGCTGGCCACCAAAAATGGGTATGGTGGTGCATACCCGTAATTCCAGCACTGAATGAGTCTGAGCTTCATAGCACTATGAGTCTGAGCTTCATAGTGAGACCCTGTACCAAATAAATAAATAAATAAATAAATAAATAAATAAATGATTTTTAAAAAAAGAAAGGAAGGAAAAGAAACCCAGAACACATGAAGCTCATGGAGAACTTTAATTTCCTTGGATCTTTCTGTCTGGCCTGGTCAGTAAAACTTCTAGAAACCAAATCTTACACTCATTTCTCCACCAAAAACCTATTGAATACTTACTCTTAAGACTCTTGGTCACAGCTCCAAGAAAGGAACTGGCCTTGGGCCTCTCCAGGGTGTGAGGAGGGCGTGGTCATTGGTAGGACAGAGTGACAAGGGGCAATGATAGTGCCATCAGAGGCCAGTCCAGGATGGCTACAGGGTGAGGCTCTGTTGAGGCTCCTGGACATCCTAAAGAGCAGAAGATACCCTTGGACTAGGGCATTAGGGATCACTGGGCACTTGGAAGAGTGCTGCCCTGAAGACTAGGACCCATGATTCCACTTCTCAAGCACGATGCTAAGAGTTAGGCTGAGCCATTCCCTAACACACCCTTACACACTGATCCATGTAAAAGTGTAGCTCCTAGATGCCTGAGGGTTTCTGCCTCTGAAATTGGCTTCCATCATTGAATCTATCATGTCTCTGTCACAACATTCTCCAATCTTCTTCACTGACATGGACGTGCTTGAAGAGCAGAGCCTTTGAACTGTCTCACTGATGGCAGACGAGAACTGGGAAGAGTATAGTCTTTGGTACCAGATGAACCTGAAATAAAAGCCTAATCCTGCTATTTATGAGATCTGATTAAAAATATAGTGAATGGTACATTACCGTGATCTCTCCCCCCAAGTTACATCCACTTGCTTTGCATACATTGATCACATCATTCTTGCTGAAGCGGTTCTGGAAGTCCTCTACTGTGTTTTAGTTGTGCTGTCATGGCTGCCTGATGTCCTGAATTAATTCAAAATGTTTATCTCTTCATGGTCATTTTGACTTTGAGGAAGAGCTAGGATTGCAGGGTGTCAGATCTGGCAAATAAGGTGGATGAGGACACGGCATCATATTTTGATGAGCCTGCTTTTCCATTGGGTGCAGCATTCACCACATTTTTGATCATACCTCATAAAGACACAAAAAAGACTTCTAGAAGTACTTCACAAAGTGTCAGGAATGATGAGATGAGTGTGTTCAAAGTGAGGGGAAGGATTTTGAGGATTCATGGCAGTGTATCTTTTACTGCTATATATAGTTTTTAAAAATATAAACATTCACCATGTATTCTGGTCATACCTCACACTAGTTAGATGACTTTGTGCACATTATTAAACCTTTCAGAGTCTTCATTTATCTACCTGAAAAATCTGATTAAGCACTTACCTGGAAGAACGTGGAAGTGTGTGGAGCATGACAGGTGAATGGTGGCGAGCGGGAAGGTCATCATCCAAACCCACAGGAGAAGCGAACCTCAAAGACCCTGTCATCACCTCTTTCCCAACAGTGGCCCTGCTGCCCATAGATCACCGTCACAGTCCTCATCTGTCTTCAGCTCCAGCTCCAATGACAGTGTCTTTGCCACCCCCACTGAGGCTCTGCCACCTACGTGTAGTGCACACTCCCCTTCTGACACACAGGTATGTGCATGCACCGACATGCACCACTAGGTCTTTGCTGATGCTTTGTTCCCTTTAAGAATGCCGGATTCTGCCCTTACTGTAAAGCCCTACTGTCTACCCAGTAGAGAGTAGATGACTACTTTTGCTGCAGTTCCAAATACAAAAACATATACATGTGCACAGAAGAAGGCTTGAGTTTGGAGTAAATGGACCTGAGTTCAAATCCTAGCCTTGCCAGTTTCTGTTTTTGTTCTGGTAGTACTGGGGATTGGACCAAAGGCCTTCACACTGAGTTTGAATCTGTGATTCTCCTGCCTCTGCCTTCCAGAGTGCTGGGATTACTGTGCACTGTGCCATCACACCAAGCTGAGAAAGCCAGTCATCTAGCTTCCCTGGGACTTTACCTCAACATCTGTATAATAGACACATTGACACTGACTTCCTGGCAAAGCCATGGTAAATATGCAACAAAGTTGTTTCTTCCTTGTACATTTTTATTTACTTTTTGAGTGCCTTCTTACAAGGACTCTCAGGTGCCTGGTGTATGCATCTGATAGATGTGCTTGTCTCTCCCTTAATGACCAAGGCTCTTGAAGGCAGAAGTGGGCCTTCATCTGACTGTTCTGCCTTGCTCCACCTACGCTTGACACAGAGCTGACATAGAGTCTGAAAATGTGGCATCTACCAGGTGTGGTAGTGCACAGGTATAAATCTATAAGTCTGAGAGGGTGAGACAGGAGAATCATAAGTCCAAGCCAGACAGGCAATTTAAAAACTTAGGGAGAGCCCATCTCAAAATCAGAAAGGATCATGGAGATAGCTCAGTAGAGGACCCTGAGTTCAATCCCTAGTATTGAAAAAAAAAAAATCATAGTTTACAATAAACCCCAGATGGAAGAAAGGGAACCCCAGAAACCCTAAATAGGAAAAGGAGCATCAGAAACCTCAGCTAGAAGGGGGAAAGACCTTGGCTCCCAGGCATCCCCAGAGGAAAGGACATCTGCAGGGACAGCAATAGAAAGACCTCACCTTTGTGGCCTCTAAGAGCAACTTGTGGGTGAGGTTGGATGAAGTAACCCTCCTTTGGTGGTCTGGGTCACAAGGCTGAACCCATCTCCTCCCAGTCCCACCTTATGCCCACTGTGCCCCTCACCTCTTTCAGGTTGAATCTCATATGGTGACAGAGGATGTGGAATGGGGGCTGGGTGCCCCCACCCTGGGGACGGTAGCCTTTGACTCGAGAGGCCTGGAAAAGTCTCGGGTAGCCGAACTGGTAGCGGGTAGGGAGAGCAAAGCGCAGCCCATGCCGGTCCCCATAGCGATGAAGCAGGTTCAGCACAGAGCTGCTCCCAGATTTATGTGTCTTCAAGAACACGAGTCGCTGCCGAGGTATGCAAGGCGAAGCAGCTGGTCCCAGGGATGGAACCCAGGGTTGTCGGAGCTGCAGCCCCTGGAGCCTGGAAAGAGACAGAGGGGTGGGATCCTGTCCCTCAGCAGCAAGTAGAGCAAGTGGCTTCTTATGAAGAAAGGACAGTGTGTGTATAGACTCCTCTGAGTCCCCAAGAGTGACAGCCCCAAGTGGGTTAAGGAGGAGCCACTGGGGGAGCAACTATCAGAAGATGGGACAAAATGGAACTCACCTCCTCTGGAAGGGTCCCCCCCAGAGCTGGAGGCCGAATCCAATGGTCATGAAGATTCCCAGGGCCACCCCCAGGCTTCGAGGCCCCCACAGCCGCTTGGTCCTGGCAGGAGACAGAGGGCCCATGTGGCACAGGGAAGGGGGACGCTAGACAGACACAGAGCCAGGGCCAGGAACAGAGGCAGAGACTGCTTGAGACAGCCGTGTAGCCGTGGAAGGCGCGTTTGGAGATCGGGGGGTCATTCCCCAGGCCTCTTCTTCGAAGCCCTGGTTGAGTCTGCCCCTGAGTTAGCAGATTTTTGCCTCTGTCAGCGTCTAGAAGGGAAATGAGGGGGAAGGAAGGGAGTCTAAGGAGAGAGGTAGAACCTTTTCTCCTGCTACAGCTGAGACCTAATTCAGGAAGGGGGGGGGTCTAGAGGGTGCTCTCCACACCTGGCCCTAGTAGGTGGCCCCAGAAAAGACTCCCCTTGCTGTCAGCATTCTGCTGGTCTCAAGTTCCCCACTTTCAGTTCTCTCTGATGTTCAGTCCCCACCCCATCATGAATGAAATGGCCACTGAGAGAGACCAGACCCACAGAACATTGCCAGCTCCCTGGCTTCCTCCTGTGCCCCTCTGTCTGCCACAAATGGAGTTCAAGAATCCCTTCTGTGGCAGGGGTCATGAGGGGGTTACTCCAAGGAGGGAACTAGGGTCAAACAGGAACAGGTTCAAGAAGCAGGCAGGAGGAAGGGAGGTTGAACTTACAGGAGTGACTCTGTAATGAGCACAAGCCACAGCATGTCTAAACCTCAGGGTGACAGGGGCTTGGGGAGATGAGGGAGGTGAAGCTAGTTCCCTGGACACAATCCCCATTCCACTTCCCAAGACAACCAACCATCAGGGCAGTGGAGGAGACTGGGGGTTTACACAACCAGGAGAAGGGTGTTGGGGGGAGATAGAGAGAGAAGGAGAAAGAGATAGACTAAATCTTAGGAAATAGATGTGGAGAAATACATAAACACCAAGATTTGCCGTTCCTTCCCAGGCCTGATATCCCCAATGAGTTTGGAGCCTGGCTCCACCCCTTCAGATTACAACCAGCAATCAAGGACCAGAGCCCCTCCGACAAGCCTAGACAGCCCCCTTTTTCAATGAGTTAGGGCTGACCCCAGGCAGAAAGAAGCCACACTGGCTACGCAGGGATCCACCCCTCTGGCATCGGCCCCAATTTCTTCCCCCATCACAGTCCCCAGGACCCAGCTGCAACTCTCCTGAGTTCTTCATCTCTGCCCATTCATCTTTATCTCTCACTATAACCCCCATCTGTTGTTCACTTCAGTTTTGAAGACTGCTCAGCCTGTCACCAGCTAGCTCTTTGTTGGCTCTCCTCTGGGGTCCTATAAACTCCTCAAGGCTCCTCCCTTAATTCAAGGGTCCCTCCACCAGCACAGCCTCAGCTTCCTTGTCCACTCACCAGGTCACAAAGGGAACAGCAGGGAAATCAGGTCGGGCCCTCCGCCTGTCTCAGCCACCACCCTCTCTGCTCCGCTCAGCTCAACTTTCCCCACAAACTTTCTCGGCACCCAGGCTCCTCCCCTCCCCTCCCTTTGTCTCGCCAGTCCAAGCAGCTGCTTCGGCTTTGATCGCATCTCTGGGTCTTTCCCTCCTGCATCTTTCATTCTCATTGGGGTGCCTGGGCTGCCCTTGGAAGACCCCATTCCCACTCTCCTTTCACTTAGGAATCAATTATACCTTTTCCTCTCAGCTTTCTACGGAACAAAAGAGTCATTCAGAGCACAGAAGAAAGCAAAGGAAAAGAAAAAGAAGAGAGAGCGCATTGAAAGCAAACATTGTCAGGGTAGCCAGGGGCTGACACCAAGAGGACAAGAACTCCCACCCTGAAGGCTGGGGCAATGCTGTGATGACGTGGGAAATGCCTGCCTTGTGTTTAAAGCTAATTTTGCAGGCAACAAGGTGCTTCTTTATGCAGCTCCAGTTTCATTTCCATAATGCTCTGTACTTTATGGTGCAAGTTATTCGGCCCTTGTGGGCAACCTGGAAACCAGAGGTCAATCCCTCTGGCCTGACTGGGGTGGGGGTGGGGAGTCCAGAAAAGGCAAGAAGCAGACAGAAACAGCCAATCACAGATCCCCTGGGACATCTGCAACAATCAAGGACTTGGGAGGGATGATGAAGGCATAGAAAGCCACACACAGGGTCCAATAAATTAACATTTATTTATGAATAAACACTGACTCAAACACAGAAACATGAATGGGAGCTTGTGATGGTTGTTGATGGCAGAGGTCATGAAATAATCCCCTTTTAAAAATTGATTCTGAAAGACCTCAACAGAACCCAGGCCCACTGGGTAATACAGCCTACTCACACACTCCCAGCCCCTGCCCTGTAGCCCATTAGCACCCAACTCTGTCCACTTCTGAAACCAAGTGTCCCACCCTCTTACAGTTCCATCCCTCCCCAATTTCAACTTCCTTCAGCCCTTCGGCCCATGCCCCATAGCAACTCTAAAATTCCTCCCTTTTCCCCTTATTGGAGCTGAAGACAGTGCTCAGTCTTGGAGGGCTGAAACCACACTTCCTTCCTTCATAAAATAAATAACCTAGTACCTCCTCCCCAGTTACCAAATGAAAAAATAAATATTGTGAACACCCACCCACCCCCAACCCACTGATGGGAATCTCCTGGTCTTGGGGCCCCAGCCATTCACCTGCAAAGTCCCTTTTCCACCCTCTCCATAGCCCCTTTGACTCCTCCCGCCACAGACACAGCTGAAGGGGGAGGACGTGAAGGGGCCATTACTCCTTCTGATGCTAGGGCACCCTTCCCATGCTATCGAGGTCCAAGCAGAGCCAGGGCTGAAGAGAAGAGAATGAGGACAGGAGGGCTGTGAAGGGCAACGGATGTTACCCCACTTCTGCTCCTGCCCTGGTTGTAGCGAGCACTGCCACCCGCTCCTTTGCCACCTGGACCTTCCCTGCGAGGAGGGCGAGGCGGTCTTGGAGGCCGGGCTGGGGGGGCCACCGGTGCTGTCCCAGCCTTCCAGTCATCTGCGTACTGCTGTCCCCCTCCGGAGCCACTAGCATCCTCATCTACAAGAAGAACAGAGACAGGGTGCAAAGATGTGAGGGGCAAAAAACAGGAAGGAAGAAAGACAGTGATAGAAAAGGGTATGTGGAGGGAGATACAGGTAAAAGAGGAGGTGACAGGAAAGCAGGGAGAGAGGAAGCAAGATCCAACAGCAGGCATGATGAGAGAAGGCATTTGGAGACAGGAAAAGAAACAATTAGAAGTAAGAAGAGCCAGATGGGGAGAGAGGATAAACAAGAAAGGAAACAAATACACAGAAGCAGAGAGCAGACAGGAGGATGGGTGGGGAGAGGAGACAAAGACTGGAGACGCCAGGGATTTAGCTCAGCAGCACAGCGCCACCCTGGCAAGTGCGAGGTGGACCTCGGGGTATGTGCCCATTGTCACCCTGCCAGCTTTCCTACCCTCTTCTCCTTCTGCAACACAGCCCTTTATAAGAAGCTTCTCCACCGTCCTGTAAATTTCTGCACTTCCCACGGCCCCATGCACCCTAGGATAGAGATTCACTCATTCTTTGGTCTTTTACCCCTACCTCTTGAGTCAGGAGAGCAGGAAAGGCTTAAACGAAGGAGAATGAATAAAGCTAAGAAACCTGGGGAGCAGAGGGAAATGGGGCCATGAAGCGAGCGGTGCTCGGTGCTTGCGGAGCAGCAGGCACTGGGCTCAGGGGACAATAATGGGCAGACCTCCTGGACAGTAGGTGGAGCTTATGGATAATGGGTGGGACTCGCACTAATGGGCAGAGCTCTCCGTGGAGGGCAGGGGGGCGGAGCTCACGCAGTAGTAGGCGGGGTCTTCGGGATAGTGGGCGGGGTTCACCTGCGTCCCGCATGTCCAGATCCTGGCCCAGAGCAGCAGCCCTCATCCTGGCAGTGGCCGCGCGGAGCTGCAGCCGATGGCGGCGCGTGAGGATGTCGGGGCCCAAGGCATCCACGTCTAGCTCCGGGTTATGGAGTTGCTCAGTTGGGGAGGCCCCGACCACAGGCGACTGATACCTACCAGCACAGCGCCAGATGGCTCTGGTTGCCTGCCGTGTCTCCCGGAAGCCCACACGCCCCCCGCCGCTGCCCGACTCTCACCGGCCTCGCCCAACGCCAGTCCAGCAGGGTGCCGCCTCCTGCGAGATGTCTGCGGCCATGCGGGAGTCCCCACACACCGTCAGGGGCAGCCCGGCCCAGAAGCCTCGCACCCGGCCCAGCCGCTCACGAAGCTCCCAAACCTGTGCGACAGACGGGGCAGGCCCAGCTGCAATGCGACCCTGCGACCCCGGCCTGCCCGTGTACCTCGCCGCGCCCGCCACGTACCAGCCGGTGCAGGTTGGTGCCTGCCGCCGTCGTGGGCCGCTCCTCCTCGGCCACTGCCCTCCATGGTCGGCCTGCCTCTTCCCGAGGCGCTGGTGCTCTGCGGTGTCGGGCTGGCACAGAATGGGGAGTCCCGCATTCCTGAAACGCCTGTGCAGGTAGCAGACCTTGAGACAGTCAGCCTTGGAGCAGTCAGCCTGCTGGTGACCCACACTGTTCCCAGTCCCACTCTACATTTTTCTCAGATGCCCAAACTGTCCCCCACCCTGGGCCTCACCTCTGCTCTTCCTGCACCTGGGCTTACATTCCACAACGTCCCCCATCTCCCCACCCTTCCCTCCCTCTACCTAGGCTGACAGCGCAGTGTCCCTCCATCCTTGCCTCCCATACCTTGGCTGACACCTTCACACTGTTTTCCTGCAAATACATCAACCCTTCTGAGATCTTCACCCCAATGGACTCAGTAGCCAGCTCAAAGGAAAAGGGGCCCTGGAGCTTCTCAGCCAGGAGCAAGAGACCATCTTGAAGGAGATGAGGAAGAGAAAAAGGGGTTAAGGTTGTATACTGAACTAGGATTTCCCCACAAATCCTCACCAGGGCTTTAGAAGGAAGCAGCGAAGTATTGGAGGAACACCCCCTCCCAAACTGTATTCTCCTCACAAGGCTCTAGACCCCTTGCCAGCTCCCCTCCCCACACAGCCCTCAGCCTTACTGAGGACCCTCTTCCATCCCAGGCTTTCTTGAACCCCCTCACCCAGGTAGCTGCCCCAGTCAGGCTCCAGTCCCTTGCTGCTGAGACAGCCATGGGCCACATTGAGGCAGAAGCCCCGGCAGGGCATAAGTGAGGGAACTCCCCGGCAAAGGGGGCAGCCAGTCAGACGCATCAGAGCCTGCCGGCAGCCTTCAGACACAGGAACCTGAGGGCAGAGAACTGGGCTGTTTTATCTACAAATACGTTGGATGATCATGGTCAAGCCTGCTGCTAAGCACAAAGAGAAGCCAAATATACTACCCAGCCCTACAACCCCAGGCCCATGTGCATCAAGGATTGGTGATTGCAGGACTGCCAGAAATTCCTGGGGGTCTGGTCACAGATTTTGCTTTATAGGAGGGGTATTACTGGGGGAGGTGTCTGAGGAACGATCAGGGACAAGAGTGAGCCTGTCTTGGGGAGGGAGGGAAGGGATGGTGAGGAGGAAGGAGGTAAAGCTGGGAGGTCAGGGACAGGATGGGTGATGGAGGCCTTCAGCAGCAGGGCAAAAGTCACTGAGAGGTCCTGGGGGACACAGGAAGGTCAGTACTCCAATCTCAGGCCACTATGGAGATGAAGAGGCTCTTAGAGCCTGGAAGAGGTATGAGGCAGAGGGCAGGAGAGGGTCAGGGGTTACAGAAGATCATGGAAAAACATGGTCAGTGGAGACCTGACTCTAGCCTCCCTCTCCCCTCATTTACCCTGGGGGGCCAGGGCCTGGAAGCTGATAGGAGAAGGTCTGTCTTCTCCTTCCAGCTGGCGCCTGTCTCTGCCTCACGGGGTCTCTCCCACTTCTGCCTCTCCCTCCCTGGGCCCTGTCCACAAGTGGATCCCTTCTAACCTTAAGTGTTTCACTGACCACACTTCTTCCAGTCTCCAGGCCCTGGACAAAGGCCTTGGCAGCCACCAAGGCCCGAGTTATCTGAGGAAGGGAAAGAAGGTGAGGAAAAAAACCACACACACACACACACACACACACACACCTGTTATCAGAGGTCAGTCAAGACTGGGGCCAAGAGACTATACCCAAGGCATGAACTGTGGGGTTTAGGTTTATGGGCTTATTGTGGAGTGGACAGAGTGTCAGGTGGAATTCAGAGGCAGGTTCAGGGATTTGAAGGAATTACAGTCTAGATGGATTAAGGGGAACTGGGTTTGGGAAGGGCTGCAGGTATTGTGTTGCACAGGGTGTGGAGACAGGGAGATTGTGTACCAGCACCCTGACTTTGAAGCCAGAAGACCAGGGAATGAGGCACAGCTTCACCACTTACTGGAAGTAAAATCTACACCTTTGGGAACTCTAGTTTTCTCATCTATAAAAGAATAGTCATGTATCTTAAAGAATTATGATGACAAATGACATGCTATGAGTGAAAATGCTTCTCAGCTATTATGACTAATTCATGTTTATTTGTCCAGATTGTGTCAAGATGTTAGAATTAGCAGGAATTGGCAGAAAAGTGGCTTGGCTGGGGTGTGAGGGCATATGTGTGTTTGTATAAAACTAAGGCAAAGAAGAGGAGGCTATCCCGTTAAAGGAGACCAAGGAGCACTAAGTCACAAACAGGTGACCAATGCTTGAGTCAGGGATCTCCAGGTTAAAGATGGCTAAGGTGCAGACTGGGACTGGGGCACAGAAGGTCACTGGTTTGGAGGTGAGTGGTACACAGTTCAGAGGTTACCAGACCAGAGGTGGCTGAAGCTCAGGCCTTGTTACCCTTCCTCACCTGCAGGCGGAGGCGACGGGGTGAGTCCCCAAAGGGCTGCAGAGAACCTTCAGTGGTTGAAGTGAGGCGTGTGAGGCAGAGCAGGAAATCAGGGGGGAAGCTGTACTGTGGGTGGAGCAGGGGGAAAGCTCTCTCCAGAAGCTGTGCCCAGAAATCCGACAAGGTGTCATCTAGCCCCTCACCAGACTTCTCATAGTAGTCCCGCAGGCGAGAAAACAGGCCGTTGAAGATGAGGGCGTGCTGGGAATACAGGCGGCCATAGGAGTGCGAGAAGAGCTGGGCCAACGATTGCTGGGATAGAGAAAGCATCTCCCGAAAAAACTCTAGCGAAAGCAGGGAGTGGGAGCAGGTGGTGAGGCCAGAGAAAAGAACAGTGAAATGACAGAGGCAAAAGAGGTTGGGGATGAGGAGAGAAGAGAAGAAAAAAGTGAATTAGAAAATGGGCAATTCTGAGGCTTAGCAGGTAGGGAATTAGGGGTACACAGTCCTGGAAAGAGTCTGGGCAGGGGATTGGAGATAAGCAGGGGTGGAGGAAGAAGAGGAGACAAGAACTTGCTGGGGTTTTAAGCACGAAAAGAAGTATAAAGTATCTTTGGTGACCCCATGTCCTCACCATTAAACTTCCTGTGCCGGGCAGCCAGTGTGTGAACCAGGAAGGAGCCGCCGTCCTCCACCAAGCCCCGGAAGGTGGCCTCAGTCTCCCTGATCAGCTTCTGCTCTGTCTCACTGGAACAGCAGGTGTACTCCTGGGGACAGATCTGGAGGTGCTCACCTGGACAAGGAAAAAGGAAGGAATGGTGGCAAGGGGTATTGTGACATGCTGTCCATCTCCCACTGATCTCTAGGGACTGGCCTATCTCTTCCACCATTCTACTCTCTTTTTCTATTGTCTGCACCCCTTATAGCCACCTGCCTCCTCCTTATTGTCTCTTCAACCAACTCCAAGTCCCCTCTCATTAGCCATGGGATCATTTATTTGATGGCTGCCCTGGGGGCCAAAATTAGGGTGATGGGGTGTCCTTGGGTGACCCTTTCCAACATCCTACACCCTAGGCCTCTGAATGACTTGCCTGACAGCTTCAGAACGATAACGAAGGTGGTTTGAAAGGGTGGGGTTACTCAGCAAGAATTATTATGGAAGGGGCTCCTAGAAATAGCCCTAAGCGTCTAGCTATGAAGAAATCACTTCGGAGGGTGCTAATTACTAGAGAGGGATTCCTAGGGTAGGGGCGGAGTAAAAGCTATTATGTGAGCAGGAGGCTTATTGTGATCCTGGTAAAGAAGTTGTAGGAGAAGTGAGATTACTACAGGATGAAAAGACTATTATAACAGTCACTGTAAAAGAGTTATTGTGTGATGCGCAGGACCCGCCCCCCACCCCTCGACCCCTATTCTCTTCCTCTTTCTCCTCACCTGAGATCAGGGCGGGAGGGATTAGATTTAAACTATATCCCCGGGCCCCCAGCACCTGCCGGGTCTCTGCACAACTCCTGGTGACCTTTGCCTCGCTCCCGGGTCCCAGTCCAGGACCGGGACACAGAGGCAGCAGCAGAAGCAAGAGAGGTCGCAGAGCAGACATAGCTGGGACAGCAAAGTGGGTCCTAAGGAGGAAGCAGAGCCGACTGAACTCCAAAATCTGGTTCTTGGCCGCGGGACCGATGGACCGGCCAGAGAAAGAGTACGACCTCCGAAAACCGCACGAAGCACGATTGCTGCACCAGGCGGCATCTGCGGAGACAATGGGAGCCCAGAGCTGGACAGGGGGCGGGGCCCGAGGCGGAGCCCCGCCAATGATAATAAGAAGCGGCTTTACGGGCGGGGCCGGAGAAAAAATTAAGCCAATGTATCGGGGAAGTTCGGCAGAGGGGCGGGATGTGGCCACGTGGAGGCGTGGTCTTTCTTGGGGGCGTGGCGGTCCGGCTAGAAGGGCGGGGCCTGGGTGCATCCAGCCTATTGCCATAGATAAGTCCGGTTGAAAGAGTTATTACTAGTCTAGTCCAAAGCCTGGCCAAAGGAGAGGGAACTTTTGTGGATAAGGGTCTGGGCTAGGGAGGCACCGGGTTAAAGCAGCCCCCAACTTTCCCATGCCCTGAGCGCCTACGCTCAAGTGACAGGATCTCACGCTTGGGGACTAGTTACTGCTCGAGGCAGCCAGAGATGCGTGACTGGAACGTGGTGAGCACGAGCTAGCACTCCCAAAGCCTCGCGAGAACACTCCAGCTGCGCGAAGTTTGGTCTCGCGCTTGCGCACTGTGCGCCTTGTGCCTTCCCGCGTTTTCCTCAAGTCTTACGAACGGAAGCGGCGGGTGCCTGTACGTGAGGTGGGTGACCACAGGGACCTGAAAGATCTCTGCTCATTTGGGCTCAGCTAGAACTCACCCTTCCGGACTCAGTGAGGTTCCCCTTTGACTCAAGAATGCACCCACCCGGGTGCTCGGGGCTCAGAGATAAAGACACACCTCACCCCCTCCTTCCACGGCCGCCATGTCAGTACTTCAGAGTGTTCCCAGAGGCGGACAACCCCCAGTTGGAAATCTGATTAAGTTTTCCTACTGTTTCCCGTAGACGTTACCTTCAGGAAAAAGAGGATGCGCCACGTAATGTCACCATCCCCAAATCTTAAGTGCTTCCTATCCCGTTATTTTCCTCACTTTTTCTCAAGTTTCCGAAGTCTCCTAAGAGGGGTGTATCTGTCGCTGCTCTTGGGGAGCAGCCCTGAATCCTCTAGCCACTTGGGGTGGTATTATGTGTGGTGTTTTTTTTTTTTAATTTAAAAAAATTTTTTTTAATTTTATTTATTTATATGTGTGTGTGTGTGTGTGTGTGTGGCCAGCTCAGCCCACCAGGGGGGGGGGCTGGCTGGCATGTGGTGCTGGGGGATTGAACCGCGGTCCCTGTGCTTTGCCGAGCTTGTTCTAAGTAGGTGCTTTAGACCACTGAGCCATCTCACCAGCCCCTATGTGTGGTGTTTTTATTTTTCAATTTTATTTTGAATTTAGGGCCTCCTGAGCTATATCCCCAGTCCTTTAATATTATTTGTTGGCGGGGGTCGGAGGGACTGGATCACTCTAAGACATTTGAGTTGCCCAAGCTGTACTAAAGCTTGGTGTTTTTGATCCTTTGACGTTAGGTTAAGGCAACTCTGCCTTATTTTTGGTACCCCACCCACCTAACAGTTATAGAGCAGTTCCTTTAGAGAGAAAGGGATTGGTTGGGACCCAGGATGGAGGCCTGGTGGGGCAGGAGCCTCTTGCTTTCTTCCCGCAGCTGGATCAGCATGCCTACCTTAAGATCCTCCTCCCAGCGGCAGAGCTCCTTCTCCTACCCAAATGTTGTGCCCTCTTCACAACAAAGATCTGTGGGAGATGCACAGAGGGCTTTGTCAGCTTCTTCTAGCTCTTCTAGCAGTCTGCCTTCTGAAGATAAGGGCTCCGACTTGGCTTCTCAGGGGTGAGTGGAAATGGTGAGAAGTTGTAGTGTTTTGCTGCAGCCTCCTGTATTTTAAGCAGCTTTCTACTATCACTTTCCTGAACTGGTTGTAGTATGTGTGGGACTGTATGAAAACATCAGAAATGCTATGAAGCTTTAGAATAGTGATGCGCTCCAGCTCTGTTTGGTGTTTCTTGGCTGCCCTCCACCTTGTGAATATCCAGAAGAGCGCATCGTGACTCTTTACTATGCAACTTGCTGTCTAAACCTTTTTTTTTTTTCCTTTTGTCTTTTTGAGACAGGGTTTCCCTATGCAGTTCAGGCTGACTTTGAGCTCAATTTATAGCCCAGGCTGGACTCAAATTTGCAATGATCCTCCTGCCTCAGTCTTCCTAGTGCTGGGGCTACAAGCATGTGCCATCATGCCTGGCTTAAACCTATCTTGAATAGGTTTCTGTATTCAGCATGCATAAATGCATGGGAGATATAAATAAGTTATAGTGTTTTATGTGTTTCCTGACAAATTATATGTTCCCTTTAGGTGGCCTGTAGTTCTTTTTGGAATTTTACAAACCACTACCTCTCTCTTTATTTGTTATAGCTTATGAATTTATTCTGTGAAAGTTAAAGTAGTATGTCTTTGTTTTCATTTTTCCAGGAAAAACACCCAAATCTACAAGATTTATTTTATCTCCTCTTTATTTTAATTGGGCTTCTCTGAATCATTTCTGCTTCTGTCAGTGCTGTTGCTGTTGGAGATCAGATTTTATCAGTGTTATAAATTTGAATCACTAAAACATATGGTTGTATTTCGAAAGGTGAAATATAACTCCAGGTACATATTAGTCTGTTTATGTATGAGTGACATATATATATGATGCTGACTTTTCTCCACACAGAAAAATAGTCTCTCTCCTGTTGAATATTGATTTGATTTCCTTATTTGGAAAGGACGTCAGGACATTGTTTTGTACCTGTCTGTTTCTAATTCATCTCTGTGGCTTTCAAGAAAGTGAAAATTTTGGTTTGAGACTTGTCCCTACTGTCCTGTAACTACTGCTACAAGCATATCCCTTTTTAAAAATCTGGATATGTTTTTCTCATGGAGGTAGGATACAGTTAGAGACAAAGAGAACTAAAAGGTTAACCTTTATGTAGAGGGAATGGGGTGGCTATATTTAGGAGAACCATACTCCCTCATAGGGCTAGTCCCTCTTTGTCTGGTGATGGAGGCAGTGACTTTGAAGACAACCTGAGACAAAATGTGAAGAAGAGAAGAGCAAAACGACCACATAAAACAACCCCAGTAAGTCAGTTTTGTTTTGTTTTTGAATCTGGTGTGGGAAACAGTAAAAGAGACCTCATAAGAGGCTCAGGTGATGTGGTTAATGGAAAGATAAGACTTAAAAAGTTTTAAGAGTCAAAATTAGGATTGAAGAGAAAAAAAAAAAAAGAACATTAGGACATAGAGATGAAGGGGGGGGTCTGTGAACTTTTTAAAAGAAAAGGTTCACAACAATGTAAATTTCAGTTATATAAAATGAGGGACAATATGTTAAAGTCTTGTATGGAATTAGTAGTTTAAACCCCTATAGGTGATAATGAGGAAAGCAGGTATAACATCACTTTCCTTTTTTAATATGCTAGGTGGCAAAACATCCAAAGAAGGGGTCTCAAGTTATGTGTCAAAATGGCCAGAAAATGCTACAGTTACCAGCCTGTGATCTCTTTGATGCTGTGAAAGCTGCCAAAAGTGATATGCAGGTAAAGCAGAATGTCTCACCTGTGTTGCTTGATATTATTTCTTTATAAGGTAGAAATTTATGAACAAGTGTTTATAAATTCAACGATGTGGGGTAAGCACAAGATTGAAAAAGATGACATCATGGATTGAATCTTTGGAGAATATAGGGGAGATCATAGACAGAAATGTTCTTTTCCTGAAGGAATCACAGAAAAGGAGTAATTCTGCCTTTGTTGGTTGATAAAGGAGGAAAGGAGTAATATTGATGACCGGAGAAGTAAGCCTGAGTACAGTGGCAGCTTGTTCACTCATTCACTTTTTAGCTTGACTTTGACAATTATATCTAGTTATTTTTCCTTTTGTTTTGTTTTTAATTACATGTTTATTATCTAAAGGGCTTTAGAGCTTGAAAAATTAAAACACAGTGTTCACCTATATGTCTAGTCCTTAGCTCAAGAAATGAAACATTAATAAAACCATTAAAGCTCTTTGTGTATCTTCTTTCCACTGTTATTGCCCAGAAATAACCATTAGACTGAGTATTATTAATTGCTCTCTTCTATTTCATTATACGTTTATTATACATAATGACATACATTGTTAACCATCAGTGATTGTGTACCTTAATTTATGTAAGTAACCCTCTTTGGTTATTTGTGGCTTGTTTCAGTTACCATTATATGAGATTCACCCAAATTGATGTGAAATATATAGAGGGTATATAGATTTTTACTGTTTTAAGGAAATATTTTAAATTTTTAAACATGGAACCTTGCTACCTATATTTTTGTTGTGATTTTAACTTTATTGTATTGTAGTCAGAGAATGTTCACATTGAAATTTATAGAGACCTAGGTTTATGACTCAGTAGTCAGTTACCAGAACCATTATATAGTTATTTAGAGAAGATATGTGTTTGCCAGTTGTTGGATATAGTGCTCTCCTGAGTGAGATTAAATAAGTTAAACGTGATATTATCTTGATATGTCTTACTGTTTTTTTGTTTTGTTTTGGTCTGTGTGGTGAGTCTTAGTACATTTTAACTCCAGTTATCCCCATATGCTAATGTATGTCTTAATTCTGTCCATTTCCCTTCCCCTATACCTTATTGTTTTATGTAATCAACATTTATTAATAACTTTTTTTTTCTCTCCTTCTAATGGTCCTGCTTCTTTATTTTATTTTATTTTTTTTCAAAGTTTTATTGATAAACAGCAATGAGACAGTTTCAAATCAAATCAGAAGTACAGTTTCAACAAATAATACACTGCATATATTCTTCTTAGTGGTTAATTGCTGTACAAGATGCGGACTTGTGATCCTATTTACAAACACCATTAGAACAAATCATTCTATTCATTAAGAGAATGCAACTATATATCTATCCCAACCTCTTTGAATACACAGATACAAAATGGACATTCATCAGTATACCCTATTAATAACTTTTTACCATTTTCATTGTTCATCATTCCTTGGAGTTCAACTCTCCCATACTGAATCATTCTCTGTATATCCAAAGTTTGTCCTATAAAATTTCCTTTAGATAGAGGCTTGTTAACACTGTCAGATTTTTCTTGTATAAAACTGATTTTTTTTTCTTGAAAGGCTGTTTACTAGCTACAGAATTCTCAGATGACTTTTTTATTTTCAGCTTATTGTAGAAATCATTCTACTGTTGTTGACCTTCCTTTGTTGCTTCTAAAAGTCATTTTTTAGTCTAATTTGGTGATGTCAGATACATTTTGTAGTGATGGACATGTTTGGTATCAGTATATACTTGCCACTTGTGACTATTGGGCTCTTTCATGTGGCTGGTACAACTGGAGTTTTATTTAAGTAGCCACATATGGCTAAGGCCTAATGTATTTGTACAGATCTCATGTAATATTTTAGTTTTTAAGTGCTAAATGGAAATCATTTGTAAGTAATTTTGTTCTGCTTTGATTAATTTGAATGTTTTGCTTTTGTAGTCTGATGTTATCTAGGATGTTTAAAAGTATAGGCTAGAGATGGTGGTACCTGCCTATTACTCTAGCACTTGGGAGACTGAGGCAAGAAGATAACATATAGCGCTTCCCTGGCAAGCGCAAGGGCCTGAGTTCAATCCCTGGTTTCACCAAAAAAAAAAAAAGATAACATTTGAGTTCAAGGCCAGCCTGAACTGCATAGTGAGTTCAAGGCCAGTCTGAACTTTATAGCAAGACCCTGTACAAAAAGAAAAAAAAGGAAAGAAAAGAAGTGGGGGTGGGGGTGGGGAGAACAGAAGGGAGGAAGTATTTTTGTTGTGCTTGGGATCCATTAGCTTCCTGGCTGTAGAAGATTGCTGCCTTTTGACATGTATAGAAAATTCTTTTGAAATACTGACTTTTCTTCATTTGTTAGCTTCTGGAATTCAGTGAGATGTCATTAGAGCTTCTCAGTCTCAACAGCATGTCTCTTAGCATCTTTTTCACTATTTCTAGCAGTTACTCTTTCTATCTGTATTTTATTTTATTTTATTTTTTTTAATTTTATTTATTTATGTGTGTGTGTGTGTGTGTGTGTGTGTGGCCAGCTCAGCCCACCAGGGGGCGCGCTGGCTGGCATGTGGTGCTGGGGG
>NW_004524611.1:16334221-16335719 GCF_000260255.1 Octodon degus | reverse complement strand
AAGCTTGTTCTAAGTAGGTGCTTTAGACCACTGAGCCATCTCACCAGCCCTCTATCTGTATTTTAGATACTTGCTTCGATTCAGCTTCCAGTTCACTCATCTCCACGTGCAGTCTGCTTTTACTTCAGCTGTTGAAGTCTTATATTTTATATAAAAACAAAATTTGTACAATTTTCAAATTTGGTTGCTTTTTTGTTTCTTTTAGGGTTTTTTTCTCTTTAATCATGCTAAACTATAATCTGTGATAACTTTAGCATCTAAAGTATTTGTGAATATGATTCTGCTGTTTCTGTAATTTTAATTGCCTTGTTTAATTATATGTTACACTAGGTTTTACTGTGACCCACTCATATTTCCTGAAGCCGTATGTGTTGTAATTCTTTGGGGCCTGGGTCAAAGGTGGATTTCCAAGAGACAAATCTGCATTTGCTTCTAGCAGTTGTTTGGGGGCCCTCCAGAATCATTTTTAATTATTCACATTTTCCCCTAGTCTTTGGTAGATGAATGGTTGGAAAGCTACAAGCAAGATGAGGATGCAGGATTCCTTGAACTTATTAACTTTTTCATTCGATGTTGTGGATGTAAAGGTGAAGAAATACTACCCCTTTCTCTTCCCCAGCTTTTTATTCCTGTGTTATGAAATGTTATTTAGACAAGAAGGATTATAGACATTTTCAAAATAAAGCAAGAAGGTAAAGCATAAGAGTTTCACTTAACAGTGTTTTTATTTAGTAAATAAGAGAAGTGGTCTAGTAGGGAAGTGTGTTGATAGTGAGGCAAGAGCCTTGGAGAAAAACAATCATACTTCTGTAATGATAATAGTCACAAATTTGAAAATGAACTATCAAATGCCCATTAGTATTTTGTAAATGAGATACCACTTATTTCTTACTAGGTTCTTCACATATATGTTTCCCTATGAAGCTAGGGAGTTCCTAGATCTCTATATGCCATGGCTTAGTTCATGGACCAGTGTTGTTGTTGAGGTTGTTGGTAAGAATCTGGCAACTGATTTAGTTTATTTTCTTTATTTTTTTATTAGTTTGGGGTTTTTTAAAGCCATAGTTTTTTACCACATGCTTTCTTTGAATACTGAGGACTGGGTCAGGTCTTTTGAGTCCTTACTTAAGTGCTTTTCAGTGTGTGTCTGTGAATGAACATAATGCCCTGTTATTTTTCTTTCAACTACCTCATCTCCTCCATTCTTTAGGCACTGTGACCCCTGAGATGTTTAAGAAGATGTCGAACTCAGAGATCATCCGGCACTTGACAGAACAGTTTAATGAGGTGGATGAAGATGACCAAGATACTCTTACTCCTTTCATTTCAAAACTCAAGGCCCATTATATCTTTTTGTATGATTCTGGGAAATAGATAACTTTTATTTTATTTTATTTTATTTATATTTATTTATTTATTTATTTATTTTGTGTGTGTGTGACCAGCCCAGCCCACCAGGGGGCGGGGCTGGCTGGCATGTGGTGCTGGGGGATTGAAC
>NW_004524611.1:16327309-16333646 GCF_000260255.1 Octodon degus | reverse complement strand
TTTTGTCTTTCTGAGACAGTCTTACTATGCAGTGAGGCTGGCCTTGAGCTCACTTTGTAGCCCAGACTGGTCTCAAACTTGCAGTGATCCTTCTGCCTCAGCCTTCTGAGTGCTGAGATTACAGGCATGCACTACCATGTCCAACCAATTTCTACCCTTAGTTTGTTTTTCAACTGAGGGTTAAAAGAAGGAAAAAAAAAAAAAAAAGCAGGTAAGTCTTAGGACTTTAGGTCACCATTAAATTTCGTTTTCTCTGTCCTTTTTCTTTCTTTTTGTAATTCATGTACCCTTCTCTGACTTAAGTAATGATTTCCTTGTGTTTTTCTGATTTCAAGCCATGAAACTGATGACTTCCCTGGTAAGAGTTGCCCTCCAGTTGAGTCTGCACAAAGACAACAATCAGCGTCAGTATGAGGCTGAAAGAAACAAAGGACTAGAACAGAGAGCACCTGAGCGGCTGGAGAGCCTCTTGGAGAAACGAAAAGAGGTGAGGAGTGCTCCCTGCTGCTTTCCTCTCTCAGCTTCCATCCCTGCTGCCTGCAGACTACCTTACCAGGCTGTGGCCTTCTCTCCATAAGCATGGGCCCCAAAGGCTTTTCAGGTCAGTGTAATGGACTTAAGTGACTTACCAAACCCATCTTTCAGGTCATTGTGTGCTCATCTTATTTCTAGAATGGGAGCTCAGAATCCTGTCTAGAGTGAATTTAGGGTTCTCGTTATCTGTATTTTTATGCAGTTTCAGTTGTCTGTATTCCTCCTCACCAGAAGTGTTTAAATGCTAGACCTGCTTGTCATGCAAGGAGTTAAGTTTTTACCTTTATAATAAGTGTACAGTGTACAGATTATCATAGGAATAGTGAAAACTAGCCACTGACCATGGAAGCCAAGTTGTCAAGGAATGGAAAAAATACAGGCCTAACATTTACTCCTTCATATGATTTCTGTTCTAGTTAGCCAACAACTAACTCCACGACCTTAAAGCAACTCCTTAAAGCTTCTTTCTTTTTCTTTAAAAAGTGTAATTCTTTTTATGAACTTAAATGAGATGTTGAGAAATTGCTTAGTCTGGCACATAGTAGGTATTTGCTTTGTTTCCCTTTAAACTTAAAGATCCTGGATGACATAAGCTTTAGGAAAATCTTTTATATTGATTAAAATTTAAACAGCTGTATCTATTGTGACTCTGAAGTTTTCTCCCTGCTCTCTGCTAGTATCTGAGGCTTCTTTGTCAGGAAGTTGCCAGTACATATCATACCTATTTCTCCAGCCCTCATAAAAGATCTTTTCTGTCCTATACCATTACAGAAGGAAACTTTCATTCCTTAATCTTCTTTTGCTATTTTTCACTCTTGGAATGATCTTAAAGGCCTGTATATTTTAATTCACAGTGATCTGTATTAATTTACAATTATCTTTGGGCTTTCTATAGTTTCAGTTAGTCATAGTTAACAAGGGTCTAAACATACATTGTTTAGATATTTTGAGAGAGAAGCCACATCCTTTCTTTTTTTTTTTTTTTTTTTTGGCGGAACCGGGGATTGAACTCAGGCCCTTGCGCTTGCCAGGGAAGAGGAGCTACATTAACATAAGTATATTGTTACAGTTTTATATTGTCAAACTCTTACTGAACCTCATTTACAAGATAAATGGAGGCTTAAAAAAATACAACCATGTATGCAATGCATTTTAGAAATTTTCAGATTTTGTTTGCTCAGTCAGTAAAGTGTGTTCTAAAATCTGAAAAATTCTGAAGTATTTGTGCTCCCAAACATTTCAGATGAGGGATACCCAATTTGTACACGCGTGCGCGCGTGTGTGTATAAGTTTTAGTATTATGTATAGTTTTAGGCATCCACTGTGAATGTAGAGATGTGGGGATATATTAGAATATAGCCTTTGTGGATAAAGAGGGATTAGTGTACAGTAGTACTGTTCTGTTTTGTCTTCTTGACTTTTGAATGATTGGTTATCATTCTGTCTTTGCTATTTTTCCCTTCCACACATACCATTTTTTCCTCCATTTATAGAGTGTATATAAGGCCTTGAGTCTTCCTTTATTCTGTTTCTCTGTGATCTAAATCTTTCCTTTCTCCTTAATAGCCAGATGAATCCTTTTACTACCTGGCTTCCATCCCCATTTCTTTATGACTTTACTTTTCAAATCCTTGACTTTCTAAGTCCTGTTCTTTTCTACCATCTCCTTTCTCTGGACTTCTGTAGAACTTGGTACTGATCATCTAGTTTCCTTCCTTTCCTTCCATTTTCTTTGTTGTGAAACATTTCAGGCATTTAGAAAAGCAGATATACTTGTTATACCGGTTACCATATAAATAGCTAGTTTTTAACAACTGATATTTTTCACTTTTTTAATGCTTCATTATAGTAAGTCATGGACCCTTCAGTCCTTCAATCTTAAATATTTAAGTATGTCCTCTAAAAACTTAACATATCCCTGTATAATTTCAGTGTAATTTTCATACCAAAAAAGTAATCATTCCTTAATATTTCCTAATTCCAGTTCATACTTAAATTTCTCCTTTGTCCCCCAGATGCCTTTTATAAATCTGATTAATTCCAACCAAAATCTTAGTAAGGACTATGCATTGCATACGTGGTTGTATTTCTTAAGCTTTATTTATTTATTTATTTATAAAAGACAAGGTCTCACTATGGTTCAGGCTAGCTTTAAATAACTTACAATGTAGCCCAGGTTGGTCTTGAATTTTCAGCAACCCTCTGGCCTCTGCCTCTGGAATGCTGGGATTATAGGTGTGCACTACCACATCCAGTCTCTTTCAATGTTATATGGAATATCATCCTCCTCCATATTTTCCTCCAACATATTGACTTAGCAAAGATATTGGACGTTTTTGTGCTTATAAATTTGCTTCTTTGATATTGTTCATCTCATCAGGGTTTCCTAGCAATGGCACTTGTTGACACTGCTGCCCTTGTAGAATGTTTAACACCATTTGTTATCTCTACTGAAGCCAGTAGTACCCTGCTACCTACTCCAATTGTGACAATCAAAAATATTTTTAGGTATTATAAAATGTCCTCTAGGGAATAAAAATGGCCCAGATAAGAACTGAATATAAAAATTCTTGATTTTTTTTTGCTAGTTCTTCCACTTTCATCAAAACACATTTATTAAAAATCATTTTCCATGGGGCTGGTGAGATGGCTCAGTGGTCTAAAGCACCTACTTAGAACAAGCTTAGCAGAGCCCAGGGACCGCGGTTCGATCCCCCAGCACCACATGCCAGCCGGCCCGCCCCCTGGTGGGCTGAGCTGGCCACACACACACACATAAATAAATAAAATTTTAAAAAAAAATCATTTTCCATATTACTATTAGTCACAAATATTTATACTATCAGTTAGATCTTCTAAGTAGAATAACCTTACACACAAGGGGATATTATTTTACCAAACTGAAATAAATGTCTGAGACATCAGTTGACTGTACCACTTCTTCTAAAATAAAATTTAAAAGGGAACATAGAATTTGGAGGTTCACACTATGTCCTGTAACAAGATAAAAATAGAAGTACTTTTTTGTATCTTTTTTGTGACTTTATGCTGACAGGATACAAGAGGTTAATCTGTTCTTCTCTGTCCTTCAGCTCCAGGAGCATCAAGAGGAGATTGAGGGAATGATGAATGCTATCTTCAGGGGTGTCTTTGTTCATAGGTACAGGTGAGTTAATAGGCTAGTTTTACTGGAGCAGCTTCTCGTTGGTTGTGGAGTCTCTAGATATGGCAAGGCCCCTCTGTAGCCCTGATTTATTTGGTTAGTCCTAGAACTAATACAGCTGGGATAAAAACTCTTAACAATGAACAATGTACATTAAGGTTTAACTTATCCCCACCTACAAAGGATCTTGTAAGCTCTTGTAGAAGAAAAAACGAGAGTTTAAGGCATTGCTGAGTATTCTTCTCCATTTTTTCCCAGGATCTAGCCAACCCTATCCCTTATTTTTCTGGGGCTGGAAAATTGAAAGGGCAAAAACGTAATAGGTTTTTTGAGATGTTTGTGTGGCTCAGCAAATCTTTTCCTAACACAACTTCCTTGTCTCACTGTGCTAAGGGAAAAGAGTTTTATATTGTTTAAAAAACTGATAGAATTGGGCTGGGCATGGTGGCACACACCTGTAATCCCAGCATTCTGGAGGCTGAGACAGAAAGATCATCATAATTGCAAGGCCAGCCTGAGATGCATAGTGAGACTGTCTCCAAAAAAGGGGTGGGGGTAGAATTAACTTTAACAGAATTTATAGTAGTTTTTCACTTTTATCTAGATTTCAGCTTCTATATTTTGAAGTCTTGTAACTGATTTAATCTTTTCTTTCTTTCTTTTTTTTTTTGTATTTAGGATAGGGTATGCAGGATGTACAGGATCTCACTGTGTAGATCGGACTCGGAGTGATCCTTCTGTTTACAGCCTCCCAAGTGCTGGGATTACAGGCATATGCCACCACACCCAGTCTTATTTGCCATCTCAGTGCGCCCCAGTGGCAGGGCTGGCATGGCAGGCCAGACGATCAAACTTCTTAATCTTTTCTTAAAGTGAAATTAAAACACATACTTTCACTCAATAGTTAAATGAACTTTCAAAATCAGTTTTTTGTAAGAGGTATAAAAGACAAGATTGTACAAGGCTGGTCCAACTAAAATATTGTTTACATTGGGAAGAAGAAATGAAAGTCATGGTAGATGGTGTCCATCAAGAAAATAACTTCTAAGGCCTGGTGGTATGTACCTGTAATCTCAACACTATGGGAGGCTGAGGCAGGCTTAAAAACTTAATGAAGCACTGTCTCAAAATGAAAAATTAAAAAGTGCTGGAGTTATAGCTTAGTGAAGGTCCTGGGTTTAATCCCCAGAATCACATAAATAAATTCTTCAGTGCACATCATATGCATTTATAGAAACATCACCCTGAATTCCATTAATGTGTACATTTAATATGTTAATAAAAGTTATATAAAAAAAGTCTTTAGGGAAAGAGGACTACTTAGTAGGATGGGAATGAGTTTGGAGAGAAAGTGATAGTTTATGTCTCTATCCAGGGACATCCTTCCTGAAATCCGAGCTATCTGCATTGAGGAGATTGGATGCTGGATGCAAAGCTACAGTACCTCTTTCCTCACTGACAGCTACTTAAAGTATATTGGCTGGACCCTGCATGATAAGGTGAGAGCCAGATCTGTCTCTGTTTACCTGTTCCCCTCATTGTCTCTACTCAAGGACACTTCAGCTTTTCCTGGTCCTAAGGACCCTTCAGTCTTTCCTGTCCTGCCACTTAGACATTTCACATAGGGAACAGTGATCAAGTCATCAAGGCATGAACCTTGAAACTCCTCCCATACTGGGAATGGTAGGATAAGGTAGAGGAGAGAAAGACACATACAGGAGATGAAATGCCTTCAAAGCTGAGAAACAGAAAAAACATTCTCCATTAAAACGCAAAACAATCTTTGCAGGATTGGTGATAACACAAATACTAAGACTGGTAGTCAGAGAGCCTTTTTCTCATGCTTACTCAATTTTGTGATTTCATTTGTGTTTTGAATCAGAGGGCAGCTGTTTATGTTTCTTCCATCTCAGAAGTTTCCGTGTTAAGAGCACCCAGACCTAGAATGAGGAATCTGCAAGAAGTATACAGCATCTCAGTGAGATGAGCGGTGGGTCATGTTCCCTTCTCCTGTTTGTTCCTCCTTGACAGAACCGGGATGTCCGTCTGACATGCCTGAAAGCTCTGCAAGGGTTGTACAGCAACCCAGAGTTGACTGCTCGCCTGGAACTGTTCACCAGCCGCTTCAAGGTATGATGGGGACAGTGTGCCTGTACTTGGCTTCTTGCATTGAGGTTCCTCTTTCCCCACTGCATTTCTTTTGTTGTTGTTGCTCTATCCCTGCATCCTCTCTTTAGAGTCTCAAATTATAGGAGAATGTGATTTTTACAATGGCCTCAGTGAGATACAGAGTGATGCTCTCCTGACAGGACCGGATGGTTTCCATGGTCATGGACAGAGAGTACGATGTAGCAGTGGAGGCCATCAGGTTGCTGATCCTAATCCTGAGGTGAGTTTTGACAAGTGGGGAGGTCGCAGGCAGGATCTGTCAGAGTCCTGTCCCCAACTATCACAGATTGGTTCTTTCTCATGTGCAGGTTGAAAGACAAAGATCACGTCCAAGTTACGGGATCTCAAGGGGGAATCTTTCTTGTCTTTTCTAACTCTTCACACTCCTTTATCCTCTACTCTTCATTTAAAAGTTCTCTGTGAGTCATATCCTTGTTTTTACTTCAAACCCTGATTGTTCTGGAAGATAGC
>NW_004524611.1:16318540-16327157 GCF_000260255.1 Octodon degus | reverse complement strand
TCTTTTGTGCAGTATCGGGGATTGAACTCAGGACCTTGTGCTTGCCAGGCAAGCACTTATTCTACTGAGCTATCTCCCCAGCCCAAAAAATTCAGAAAGTTTTGTTTTTTTGTTTTTTGGTGTTTTTTTTTTTGGCTGCCTTACAGAAACATGGAAGGCGTGCTGACCAGTGCAGACTGTGAGAGCGTCTACCCTGTTGTTTATGCTTCTAATCGTGCCCTGGCTGCTGCCGCAGGAGAGTTTCTGTACTGGAAGTGAGTGGGGCTTCTTGTGTATCTCTTTTATATCCTTCTTTCTTTTATTCTCTCATCCACTGGTGCTCTGCCTAGGATTCCTGAAACCTATTAAAGTCTCTCTTGGTGTCCTCTTTCCTCTCAGCCCCTTGAACTTTCCTCGATTCTGCATTTCCCCCCTTTGTTCTTTGGACCTTTTTTTCCCTCTGTGGTAGTTTGGCCTTCCCAACTTCCTCCAGTACTGTGCTCTTTCCTTGTGTCTATCCCACTAGGCTCTTCTACCCTGAGTTTGAGATGAGAGCAGTGGGTAGCAGAGAGCGACACCGGAGTCCACATGCCCAGAAGACTTTCTTCCACCTTCTTCTGTACTTCTTTATGGAGTGTGAGGTGACATGCCCAGGGAATGTCTAGCTGTTGTGCATGAAATCTCTTTTTAGAGGAGGAGGAGTGGGCACTGAGAAAAAAAAGTGTTTATCAGAACCACTTCCTCCTGGAGGAGGGATTTTTATTTTGTGGGGGGTTTTCTTCTGATGGTACTGGGGATTGAACTTGGGGCATTTGCACTGAGCTGCAAAAGCTGTCAGTCCTTTTTCTGAGGCAGGATATTGCTAAATTGCTAATTTGTCCAGGGTGGGCTCTTGCAACCCTCCTACACCAGCTTTCCAGTTCTGCAGCAGTTTTATGTGGCAGCATTAACTCACCCAGTACCTTTTCCACAGCTCCATGACCATGCTGCTTACCTAGTAGACAGCCTGTGGGACTGTGCAGGGCCTCATCTAAAGGATTGGGAGAGTCTCACAAGCCTGCTGCTGGAGAAGGACCAGAGTGCGTGCCATATGGTAGCCATGGATGGGGACCTTTCACCTCCTAGCGTGAAACTAGGAGACTTTGTTAAAAGCATCAGAGATGATGGTCTGGGGAAGAAGAGGACTTGGAGAGTGACTGATCTGTGACTCTGTCTTTATTCCTCCTGCCAACCTAGGCCTGAATGACATACAGGAGAACACACTGATCGAAATCCTTGTGTCCAGTGCCCGGCAAGCTGTGGAGTGTCACCCGCCTGTGGGGCGAGTCACTGGGAGAAAGGTAGGACATGAAGAGCAGTCTGGGTAGGTTAGCAGTACTGAAACCACATAATGTTTATTCTTGTCCTGAGGTCCTGGGTTAGGGCATTCTATCTCCCTTTTATAGAATTCCATCTCTAGAAAAAGGAAACATGAAAGAAACTGCTGAATTCTGTTTCCTTTCTGGGAAGAGATCATGGGGAGGAGGGATACACAGATACAACCTCTGAACCCAGTGTTTCTCCCTAGTATCTCTGACCCCCAAGTGACTAATTCCAGGGCCTATCCGCTAAAGAACGCAAGGTCCAAGCTGATGACAAGGTGAAGCTAACTGAACACCTCATCCCCCTGCTGCCCCAGCTCCTGGCCAAGGTAGAGCAAGAGTGGGTTCTAGGGTGAGTGGGTGAAAGGAAATGGCCCCTAATGGGAAGAATTAGCATCCTGTTTGCTAATAAATAGGGCTCCTTGTCCATCATCACAGTTCTCAGCTGATGCAGAGAAGGTTGCTCCCCTGCTGCAGCTCCTCAACTACTTTGACCTCAGCATCTACTGTACTAGACGTTTGGAAAAGGTGAGGCAGGAAAAAATCTATTCTTTATACTTCACTGCTCCCTCCTGAGGGCCGTAAGTTCTTCTAGTATCTGCTTCTGTATTGGAACCTGGGTACCAGAAGAAATGAAAAGCCCTTTCTTTCATAGGCATCTTATCCTTGAAGTTTATTGCTTTTGTCTCTATTTCTCACCTCTCCACTGTCTTCTGCCACCTCTTTCCCTCTCAGCACCTGGAGTTGCTCTTGCAACAACTCCAAGAAGTGGTGGTGAAGCACACAGAGCCCCCGGTGCTTGACGCTAGTGCACAAGCCCTTTATCTGCTCTGTAAGCCCGAGTTCACTTTCTTCAGCCGGGTGGACTTTGCCCGCAGCCAACTAATGGACTTGTTGACTGACCGTTTCCAGCAAGAAGTTGAGGAGCTGCTGCAGGTAGGAGCTCAGGCACATGGTGGGACACCATAAGAGTGGGAGAGGGACATGGGATACACGGGTCAATGCTTTCTTGAGACAGACGTCCTGTGGGTTTGCTTTCTTCCTCAGTCATCCTTCATAGATGAGGATGAAGCATACAGTCTGGCAGCTACTTTGAAGCGTCTCTCTGCCTTTTACAAGTGAGCATCTCCCTCCTGCTCCAGTGCCTTTTTCCTCTAGTGCCTGTGGAGTTGATCCTTTTTGATTTACAACATAATGTCTTCCTTTTCTCGCACAGTGCTCACGATCTGACTCGTTGGGAGCTCTATGATCCGTGTTACCGTCTCCTCCAGAAGGCTGTGGACATGGGAGAGGTTCCTCACCAGGCAAGTAGACAAGTTGGATGGAGATGTGGGGGCAGGAGAGGTGCTCTTAAGGGCCTGGATCCCAGATGCCCATCTCTCCGGGGCAGGCCCAGTTCCCTGGGTATGGAGTTGATGTATGGATGAAGATTAGGTGGCGTCACACCTCACTTGGGAGGCAGACCATATTTTAGTGCCTGAGAAGATAGTTCTTGGGTTTCCTTAGAAATAAAAAGGATATTGAGGGATTCTAGGAGGCTGAGTACACTAGGGTTACTTCTCTAGGATAGAAACCTCTAAAGATTGTGTGAAATATTCTTTTCTTCTGGAAAAGGAATTGGGTTTCCCTAGTCTCATTTTCTCTCTTTGCTATTGTATGGATAGATGCAACCATGGATGTGTGTGTCAGCCTCCCTGTCTCTCCCCTCCTCCTTTGTGCCTTGCTCTTTCATTTTCTCCTCACTGCATGCCCCTCATTTTACTGACTCAAACTTGTTTTACTCACATTTTATGTTCACAGGTGATCCTGCCAGCCTTGACTCTTGTCTACTTTTCCATTCTCTGGACACTAACTCACATTTCAGTGTCAGGTGGTTCCCAGGTGAGTATGGGTCTAAGGAGGGGGATGAGGGAGGAGCCAATATCTTCATAGTCCTGCAAGCTTCTCTTTCCACAGAAGCAGTTGTTGAATCTGAAGGGTAGGATTGTGGCCGTCTGTGAACTCTGCCAGAACTGTCTCTCTCATGTAGATCTAGAGATCCAGGAGCAGGTAAGCACTGTTTCAAGTGGGAGCAAGGAGGGGAATGCCCCTCTTGGTTTAAGGAGACCTTATTCTACAGGGATGTGAGTTGTGCAGTTCTAATCTTGGCAAGTACTCTAATTTGTTGTACTCATCCTGTTTATTTTTCTTCCCCCAACAGGCTTTTGTTTTATTGAGTGATCTGCTTCTCATCTTCAGCCCTCAGATGATAGCAGGGGGACGAGATTTCCTTAGGCCCCTTGTCTTTCTACCGGAAGCTACTCTCCAGTCTGAGTTAGCCAGTTTCCTCATGGACCATGTCTTCCTTCAGTCTGGAGACCTGGGCAGTGGTACTGAACTTCTAAGCCTATGGCAAAGGAAGCGCTTGGAACTGGGCCTGGCTCAAGAAATTAGAGCAGAGGCCTAAGGCTGTGTTTGCATTTTGCCCTTATGACCCAGGTCAGACCCAAGATGATCATATGCAGATAGAGCAGCTGCACCAGCGGCGCCGCCTCCTGGCTGGGTTCTGCAAGCTGTTGCTCTATGGAGTACTGGAGCTGGATGCAGCCTCAGATGTTTTCAAACATTACAACAAGGTACTATATAATGCCCTACAGACACAAAGGAGAGGGAACCAAGTAGAGCAAAGCCTTGAGCTCAAATACAACAGTATGTTAGGAAGGTGGGTATCTTATGGGATCAGGTTTAAAGTAGAAGGAACAGGGAATGGCAGTAGGAGTTTAGAATAAAGGGACAAGGGAAGGCAACTTTATATGAAATATAGAGAAAAAGATAAGTTTGCATTCGTTGGATGACAGATTATTTTTCCTGCCTGAAAATTGGTTTTTCTTCAAACCCAGTCTATAGACTGGAATAATAGAAGAAGGAACAAAAAAGAGTGGAAGGAAGGCTCAATTGTCACGAGATACATAGAGTGTTAGCCCCACCCCACGACTGGGCTCACTTCCATTAGTGAGCTCCTCCTGTATACCCAGCATCCTAGGCACAGTGCATGTAGTGAACAGAGCACAAGCTCTGCTCCATGGAGCTTCCTTCTGATGAGGAAAGACGCGCAGACTTCAGTGCTGGCTGAGAGTGGGCTGTGGCACTCCTCCAGTCAGAGTTTTTTCTGTGTTTATTTAATATAAACTGATTTCTTAGGCTCTGCACTTATCAGATAAAGATGAGGTTTAGTGTGAGTTATTTAATGCTTAGATTCGTGTTTTCCTTCCTCTGGCTTTTTGGGAAGGAGGCATGATTAGGGATTTAAAGAAAAACCAGTGTTTTCTTACAGTCAACCAATACCTTTTCCATTTCTCTCCCTCAGTTCTATAATGACTATGGTGACATTATCAAGGAAACATTGACTAGAGCAAGGCAGATTGACCGAAGCCATTGTTCCAGGATCTTGCTGCTGAGTCTCAAGCAGGTACTCACTTGGCCTCAAGCTTATCAAGGTCCTCCTGATTATCCCCACATTTTTGCCCACAGCTTTTAGGAGACAAGATCCTGAAGAGCAAAATCTTTCTTGGTTTAACTCTTTATTTTATATGAAAAGCTTCTTCATACCTAGGAGACCTCTAGAAAGGGGTATTTTTTGCCTTACCTATAAAAGTCAGCTTTGGGTGAAGACTTGGGGGCATCAACAATGAAGTGACAGGGAACTGTTCCCTGGCAACCTCCTTCAGTTACTACAGATGTACTTCTTTTTATAGAGTAGGACTACAGGTTGCCTGTGCGCTGGGGGTCAGGGATAAGGGCATTGTCCTGGGAGGAAAGATATAAAATAGATGGCATTCCAAGGCCTCTGGAACTTCTGAGTAGAGAAGGGGATGCCATGTATCTCTAGTGTTGCCTGTTCTTCCCCAAACTTGCCATATCTCCTGGACACAGCTATACACAGAACTGCTTCAGGAGCAGGGACCCCAGGGTCTAAGTGAATTGCCAGCCTTCATGGAGATGAGAGACCTAGCCCGGAGGTTTGCTTTGAGCTTTGGACCCCAGCAACTACAGAACCGGGACATTTTGGTCAAGCTGCACAAGTGAGGAAGCAGTGGTTGGGGGCTGGGTTCGGGGAGGGCTGGATATGAGGTCATGAAGGGAGGGTAACACAAAAAGAATTAAAGTTAGGTTGGTGGAGGGTGTGCTGTCAGAGACAGGTGGGGAATAGGAGGATATGCTTGGACAGGCTATTCCAGCCCTGGGAGGGAAGGGGGAAAGGAAAAGGGACTTCCTAAAATGATTCTGTCCAACCTAAGGGAAGGCATCAAGTTCTCCTTGTCTGAGCTTTCTCCAGCTGGCTCCTCTGATATGCTCCCAAATCTGGCATTCTTGGAGCTCCTTTCAGAGTTCTCTCCCCGCCTTTTCCATCAAGACAAGAAGCTACTGTAAGTTCGTGGATGAGTGAAAGTATGGATTACAGAAGGGCCTGGGGAGGGATTTGGTGGCCACTTTAGCCTCTCTGCTCCATGTCCCTTAGACTATCCTATCTGGAAAAGTGTCTACAGCGTATCCCCCAGACACCTGGTGGCTCTCCCTGGGGTCCAGTCACTACTTACCGCCGCTCCCTCAACCCTGTGGAGAGCACAGCAGAGGCCAGTCCTCAGGCCCACTCACGCTCTAAGAAGAGGCGCATTGAAGGTAGGTGACTGTGGGTAGGCGGTAGCATGCTTGGCATGGTGGGCCTGGTTAGATAGGAAGAAGATGGTCTTTGACCTGAGTACCTTCTTTTTGTCAAATATTTTGTTATGTTTTGTTTGTTATCATTAATCTACTAGAATTAATGATACTTTGCTGCAAGGTTTAGCTAGGTAACTAAATATAGCAAACCTATATGAAAAACAAAATACACTAGCATAAAACCAAAAATTAAACCAAGAAATCTTTAATTTGAAATCTTCCCAACACCCTGTGTTCCACTGTTTTCAAGATCTTTTGTACCACCTTTGTGATTTTTTTTAAAACATTTATTTATTTATTTATTTATTTACTTATTTACTTATTTATTTATTTTGTGTGTGTGTGGCCAGCTCAGCCCACCAGGGGGCGGGGCTGGCTGGCATGTGGTGCTGGGGGATTGAACTGCGGTCCCTGTGCTTTGCTTAGCTTAGCTTGTTCTAAGTAGGTGCTTTAGACCACCGAGCCATCTCACCAGCCCCTTTTGTGATTTTTTAATCTTCTGATTAGCATCTGTGTTAACATTTAGTTTTTTCCTTTGCTTTTTTAAAAAACATAACATCATATTAAGTGATACTATCCTAGAATGAGTTTATTTTCTACTGTGTATTTTAAAATAGGAGTGTTTCAGTATTACAGGTTCATTGAAATATAATTCACATACCATAAAAGTTTCAACTACATACATATTCACTAAGTTGCAACCATTACCACTATCTACTTTTATTTTATTTTATTTTTTAAATATTTATTTTATTTATGGGGGGGGCCAGCTCAGCCCGCTGGGGGCAGGGCTGGCTGGCATGTGGTGCTGAGGGATTGAATCGCGGTCCCTGTGCTTTGAAGCTTGTTCTAAGTAGGTGCTTTAGGCCACTGAGCCATCTCACCAGCCCCACCACTGTCTACTTTTAGAATACTTTTCATCACTGCAGAAGAAAGCATGTACAAAAAAAAAAAAGAAAGAAAGCATGTACTACCTGCTAGCTGTCATTTTGCATTCTCATCTTCCCAGCCTTAGTGGGTGTATCACTAATTTTCCTATCTCTGAATGACACATTATCTAAATGAAACCTTATAGCCAGGTGTGGTGGTGCACACCTGTAATCCCAGCCCTCAGGAGGCTGAGGCAGGAGAATTACTGCAAGTTCAAGCCCAGCCTGGACTATACAGTGAGACCTTGTCTCAAAGAAAACAAACAAAAAGAACCATATAATTGTGGCTTTGTGTGTCTGATTTCTTTTACTTAACATGTTTTCAGGGTTTATCCATGTTTTAGTATGTATCAGTACCTCATTTTTATAGCAGAATATAGTCCATTGTGTGGCTATACTATATCTTACTTTATCCATCCATCAACTGATTGACATTCCATTTGTTTCCATTTCTCAAGTTAGACATGGTGATGTTAAGGTTCATGCATGAGTTTTGGAGTGAGCATCTGTTTTCAGTTCTTGATAAATACCTAGGAGAGGAATTGTTGGGTCATATAGTATTGAGCTCACTTTGTAGCCCTGGCTTGATTCAAACTCCCAGTGATCCTCTTGCCTCAGCCTCTTAAGAGCTGGAATTACAGGCACGCACCACCACGTCTGGCAAAGATCTTCATTTTGATGAAATCCAGTATACCTACTTTTCCTTTTGTTGCTTGTACTATTGTTGTCCTTCCTTAAGGAAATTGCCCTATCCAAAGATGGCAAAGACCTACTCCTACATTTTCTTAAAGGTCTTTTTTGTAATCTTGGCGCTTAGATTTAGATCTGTGAATCATTTTTAGTTAATTTTTATATAGGGTGTGATTTATTTTAAATGCTTTGTGTGCACCACCAATTATATCTGCCTCCACAAGGAAACTGCGTTAGTCAAGTAACAGACAAATGTTTATTAAGAACCTACTAAGTATAAGATGATGTCTTTAGTGTGTTAGAGGTCATGGAGGCTTCTTAACACATTCATGACAGGCTATAATTTATGTCTCCCTGCCAGGTGGATTAAACCACCAGTGCTACATGCATAACTGTCTCCTTGGGCAGCTTCTTCTTATTAATTATATTAGCAAAAGGTCAGTAAAAGTGATTTGATCCATTTGTACCACCAGTAGTGTAAGCTGCGAATGGGACAGTCATGCATTCCCTGCCTGTGGTTCAAACTGGCAGGAACATGTTAATCAACTTTCCATCTAATTAGAGAAGAAGTACATGTAGAGAAAATCTAAATTGTGAATACTTGCTAATATGATACTACCCTAGGGGTTTGTACAAATGAATGCTCTAAAATTCAGAGGAGAAAGGTATCACTTGTAGTCAATTTATGAAAGCTTTACCAAGAAGCTAAAGAGTTTAAGCTGAAGCTTTAAAAATGAATATTATGTTTATAAGATGGATAGAGAAAGAATGAACCTCAAGGGCCAACAATTAACACATGCAGCATAGAAAGGTAAGTGTTGGCCAAGCCATAGCTGTGTGGGTTGGTTTGCCTAAAGCAGAGGATTCATAAAGGTGAGATTAAACTGAAAATATTGGTTCTCTTGTTCATTCAGCAGATACTGAGAATTCAGCAGTAAATAAAGACAAAAAAAAAAAAAA
>NW_004524611.1:16297673-16318440 GCF_000260255.1 Octodon degus | reverse complement strand
AAAAAAAAAAAATCTTCCTCAGGGCCGGGAAATGGCTCAGTAGAATAAGCGCTTGCCTGGCAAGTGCAAGGGTCTGAGTTCAATCCCCAGTTCTGCAAAAAAAAAAAAAAAAAAAAAAATCAAATCTTCCTCAAAGTGTCAGGTAGTGATAAATATAAAGCAGGGAGGAGAAAAAGAGTTCTGGGGCAAAGGGTTGCAGTGTTATGAAGAGTGATAGGGGACAGCAAAGGCTTGAGAGTGTGAATGTTAAAACCTGAAGGAGGTATCAGAAGGTGAATTTAGGCACATACAAATTTAAGTGACTTATTTATTAGGAAGCACCAAACAAAACTTAGAGACTTTTATAAGGTGTTTGCAGAAGTAAAGCAAAGATACTGGGTTGGCTAAATAGAAAGTCTGTTCAGAGGTTAAATAATGGTTTCTGAGTCAGTAACTTAAAACTATGTACATTTACTCTGAATTGGGTTTGAGATTGCTTAAGAAGAAACCCAAAGTTGGGGATATAGCTCAGTGGACAAGTGCTTGCCCAGCAAGCACAAGGTCCTAAGCTTGATTCCCAGTACAAAAAAATGAAACCCAGGGGCCGAGGAGATAGCTCAGTGGAATAAGCGCTTGCCTGGCAAGTGCAAGGGCCTGAGTTCAATCCCCAGTTCCAAAAAAAAAGAAAGAAAGAAATCCAAAGTACTGGAGCCATCCTAGTCTAATGGCCTCCTAACTTACTGTTTGTAAAAGAGATCTGGTGGAGGGTGCCTGGTGCTGATCAGAACAGAGGGGAGCAGCCAATCCTAAAACCATGAGTAGAAATGCTCCAGAATAACAAAGGAGACTACTATGGCTGGAGTGTAGAGTATAAGAATGTGAAACCAAGGGCCAGCCATATAGCTCAGCAGATTAAAGTGCTTGCTTAGGCAGACACAGGGACTCAGGTTCAATCTCCAGCACCGCAAGCCATGCCAGCCCCACCCCCGGGGCATGCTGAGACTGGGCATGGTGGCGTATGCCTGTAATCCCAATATTTTGGAGGATGGAAACAAGAGGATCACTACAAGTCTGATCTACATAATAAGACCCTGTAGACCCTGTACTAAATAGATTTTTTTTAAAATGTGAGACCAAAGAGGTCACAGGAACTTGGAATATTTCAGCCACAGTAAAGACTCAGGCTTTTCTTAGTGCAGCAGAAAAACCATCAGAAGATTTTAAGCAGAGGAGTCATAGTATCTGCATATGTCTACCAAGGATCCCTCTGACTGCCATGCTGAAAACTGACATAGAAGGGCAAGGACAGGAGCCAGAAGGCCAGTGAAGATGCTGGTGGAGGAGCCCTGACACCAGATCAGAGTGCACACAGGGATGGTGGGGAGGTGGGGAGGAGTGGCTGGCTAGGTTTCAGATACATTTTTGAGGTGTCTAATAGAATTCCTCGACAAATTGGAGATTGGTTGTAAGACAGAGGAGGCAGACTCCCAAGAACTTATATGAGTGAAGTTGATGTCTGAACTGGGGAGGCTGTGAGTGGAATAGGTCATAGGGTAAGGCCAGGGCTTTGATATTACAACTGAGAATCAGAAGCCAGACTTAAGGAAAAGACAAAAGGCTGGGAGTTGGCAGAATATAGGTCATATTTACAGGCATAAACCTGAAGGTCAGGGAAGTCAGTGAAGGTGGAGGACACGTCCCTTACATCATTAATAAAGCAGGTTAAGAGGATCCATGAGAAGGCCCAAGATATCCTCTCTATATACAATCTCATGGGTGCAGCTCCCCATTTTCTGTAGCCCTTCAAATGAATTAGTCATGACTTTTAGGTTGTTGGCTTCTATTGTAAACATACCTGGGAGAAGGAGGGTCATGGGGCCATGGATATTTAACATTGATAAATGTCAATCCACTTGACTTTTACATTAAAATTAGGCATTATCTGGGCTTTCTCAGGGAGAGAACCTCAGGTAATAACCTTTGGAATTGTCTACCCCTGCCTTTTCCAATCTGCAGAGGACAACAGGTTCCCCACTCAGCCTTCCCACTGGAACTATAATGACATTACAACTCACTTTTTTTGGGGGGGGGGGCTTTTAGAAAATTCTGTCTTCCATTTTTCTGTTCCTCTCTATACCTCATGCATCCACTATAACCTATAGATCCCAAACTGTTGGTATTTTAAAGCATTTTCTAACCACAGAACTCTAGAATTGATAGGATCTCAGATGTGGTCTTTGCTTGAGACAGACCTTTCCATCTTAGTGAATTCAACCCTCTCTACATTCATCTTTGATTGTTAGTTTGTCTGTGAAATGGATACTTCAGTATCCCTGTCTTGTAAAACTGTGTAGTGAGTTGTTCTTGGACAAGGTCCAGATACAATTCTGCAAGCCTTATACCGTAGTACATGGGACTGAACATTCAGTAGAACTCTGTTCATTTTTGAGATAGAACAGAATGATGGTATATAAATTTCTGTTCTCTTTTGCTTAACCTTTCCTTACTAAATCCTGGCCTGGTCTTAAAAATTAAAGAGTTGGCAGGTCCCTAGTCCATCTTCCATGTACATCTGCTTCCTTGCAGGCCCCAGCAAGCATCAGAGAGCAGATCAGGAAGAAAGCCTGCAGCTCAGTAGTGTCCCACCAACACCTACCCTCACCTCCACTGCTGTGAAGAACAAGCAGCCCCTTGGGGTGCTGGGAGAAGCCGAAGAAGAAGAAGAAGATGGCCTAGAATCAGAGTTCACTCACAGGTTAGGTTGAGGGGAGACTGGTCCTAAGTTAGATGGTTCTCTTCATTTTCCTTAGGCACACCCACTTCTTCCAGTGCTTTCTCTTAACACTTACCTATTTTCTTCTCTAGTACTTTTTTTTCTTTCCACTGTCTCTCTCGCCTTATACTGAGCTTTTCTCACCTTAATGCCTCTTTTTTTTTATCTTTTACTGTTTTATTCCTTGTCACTGATCCTGCTTTTTTTTCTCAACAGTCAGCTCTTCTCAGGTACCCAGGGGCCAAGGTTCTCAGGTGCACAGTATTTCCAGACTCCATGCAAACCTTCAGGGACTGGTCTAGACAAGAAGCTGACCCGGTGAGCTTTTTTTCATCATCTCTGTCTTCACTTCCCACCTGTCACTCTCCTGAGGCAGTTGTCACCTGACCCAGTGTTTCACTTCCAGCCTGATTTATGGACTAATAGTCCCAGAACACTTCTTTCCAGTGTAATCTGAAGCCCTAGAATGCAGAGAGGCAGGAATGGGAACCTAGAACTTAATTTCTGCTCTACTTCCTACCCACCTCTCTTTCCTGGTACCTCTGAGAAACTCTCAGGAATCCTTAAGAATAGTTTGGAAACATCTACTCTTTGTTATTATCTGTAGACTCAGCCTTATGGAAGAGGATGAAGAAGAGATAGAAAGTTTGGATGAGTCAAGTGAAGAATGGCAGGATACAAAGAAGGTGTGTGGATCCAGGATTCCCTTTTCACTCTAGAGCTGGCAGCTGGTAGGTGGCAGAAGCACAGGAATTCTCTCAGCCCTAGTGATGCCCTTGGATTTGAAGATTACTAAAGACCTTTTGAAAGAATTGTAGAAGAGGAAAGGTTGTTGTGGACTTTCCTTTTAAAATACGGAAAATAAATTTAAATTACCAGAAAGGATTGTAAAAACTCCCTTCCCAACCAAGTAAGTATTGGTGCTTCTGAACCTCATTTAAATTGGAAAGGGCCCTGGAGCCAGGCCTGGAAGGTCCCAATCCCCCTCTCAGGACTTTCATGTAGTTCCCCAACACAACGACACCCCTCTTCCCTTCTCTCTCCTAAGACAGCTGTTTGTCCCTACCCCTTTCTTCCTTGGCTCCTTGCTTTCCATTGAGGAATGCTCCTGTATAGTAGGGAGAGGGCACAGAGTTTGGGGTGAGGCGGCCTGGGTGAGTCCTCAGTTTCACATGAGATGAACTCATTACCCCTTCTCGTTCTTTATTGACCCATCTTTACAATGGAGCTTTTACACAAACTACCAAGTAAAAACTGATACGTGTTTTTCAGGTGAACAGCGCAACAGAGAAACAGGCAAAAGGGAAAGGGACTTTATTTTCTTTGAGGACACGGAGAGAATTTGGGGAAGTCAAGGAATTCTCTGAACTGGACAAAGGAAGGCTGAGGCCTTTATGACCTTTTGCCAGGGGAGGGGTTTGAAGGGCATGTTTAGATATATCTGGGAAACTGGGGCTCTTCCCTGAGGCAGCAGGAAGGGTGAAAGTAAATTATGTCCTGGGCTAAGTTGGAGAAGAAGGGGGAGGTGGTCCTGGGAACATAGGCCCTTGTTTTAAGGGCATCAGCCATATTAGATGACCACCACAATGATTTTAGCAATTCAGGGCCCGAACCTATCACAAACACCTTATGAACAGCAATGGAATATGTCTTAGTTCCTGCTGCCACAACATAATGCTAAAGGTTGGTGACTTACAACTAGTAGACATTTGCCGAAGTCCAAGGAGAAGCCTTAAGGCCAAGTAAGCATGGGCCCTCTATGGGCCTGTGCACTCTGCCATATATCTGTCCTGCTCTCATGGAGAACAACGCTAGCACTCTGGCTTCTTAGGGACTGATTACATTCATAAGGGATTCATTGTCTGATGTAATCACGTCCCCAAGGTACCATGTCCTAATACTCTTACTTTAAGGGTTAGGATTTCAACGTCTGGCTTCAAGGGAAACACAGACACTGAATTCCAAACCAAACTGTCTTTTATCCTTTTGCTCTCTGCTCTGCTCTGAGGTGGGAGAAGAACAGAATAAAACAGAATGGAGGCCTTGTGCTTAGGAAAAGGCCTTGTGCTGAGGAAAATTCAAACAATGACATCCTCATAGCAGAGATCAGCAAGCAAGGCCTCTATTCAGAGTCTATCCTAAAGTCCTTGGAGAGTCCCATTCTCTGGCTCTAAAACCATGTATTTAAGAGGTTCAGTTGTCAGGCTGAGACAGGAAGTACTTAAGTAAGGGCTAATGGGCAGCCCCTGGGGCTTGTCCTACATTACTGCACTGAGAGCAGTGCTGCTGTTTTGCTGGGAGGGAATAAAGAGAGAGACCTTGCTAATTTGACCTCATTTCTTCTAGCAGCCCAGTAGCCACTCTTCCTTCAGTGAAGACGGACTGGACCTATTGGATACTACAGAGCTGAACATAGAGGTGAGTATGGAGCTGGGTTGTGTGTCCTTAGAAATGCTGCTGGGCAGCCTCTCAAGTTAATAGACATTAGAATCAGCTGAGGGTATGTAGTCTTCTGTTTGTCTTTGGTCTGTTGCAGGAACTGTCTTTTTATCCTTCTCATTATAGGATTTCTGACAGGACCCTGTGCCCCTCCCTTCACCATTTCCCACTCAAAGGACATGACCACCTGGAAAAGGCCAAAAGGAAGAAGCAAAATGAAGAATTCCTTGAGGCCTCAGCTCGCATCTTGGAGGGGGAGAGATGGCTTTGCCTTTCTAACCTACCTTCCTCTTCAATGGTGTAGTGAAACTCAGAGTCTTCTAACCCTCTTTGTACCATGGAGCTGATCCCTGCCTGTTTCTGCTGTGTTTGGGGTGGGGTGGAGCTTGCCTCCCTGGAGAAGGGCATTGGTTCCTCGGGTTAAATGAGCCCCTGGTTTCTTGTCTGTTTGGGACTTCTTTCCCAATCTCCAAGTCCAAGTGTCAGCTCAGTAAACATGTTTGAATCAGCAATTTTCCGGGTGTGGCTTGAGATTGTCATTCTGATGGAAGCTGGGTTCTCTGGCACCTGGCAGCCTTTGCCTCCTGTGTAGGTGTGTGATTTCCCCACCGGAGCTTTTCTATCACTTCTCAAGGTGTGCTGCTCAGTAAGAAGTGGGTAGGATAAGTGCATAAAGGAGAGACTGGCCATGCCTGAGTAGTTGAAGGAGTGGTGGTTTGAGTTGGGGTGAAGGGAGGTGGCACTGATAAACTGGCAACTTATAAAACTGCCTGTCACACCTGTTAAGGCTAGTCCAGCCCAGGTGTGTTGGTGTGTTTCACCTATTTGTTCCCAGGGTAGTTTCACCTTCTCACCCCAAAGACATTTGTCATAATTTAGTGTTTTACGGACTCACAGTAGTTGAGTTAAACTGAGAAGTTACTCTGCCTTGCCTACCCAGTTTTTCATGTCTGTAGTCTTTTCTCATTGCTATAGCCATCCCTCACCTAGATTGCCTCAGGGAACCTGTCTCCTTGAAACTGGGACCTGCCATAGTTCTTGTTTTGCCTTTTGCAGCAGTACAAGGCCTCTGTGCCCCTTTACCTTTGATAGGCAACTATTGGTATGAAGACTGAGAGGTCTGTTTTTGCTTTCACTGCTTTTTTCTGTAGTTCAAGGGAGCTCTTCAGCTTCTCTTTTTAGATATTATTTCCAATTTGTCCCATCCTGGATACCCCTTTAATTATAGGTTCCCACTGTGGTCTTCCAGGCTGAAACAGCCATCCAGCCTAGTCATACGAAAAGAATGATGAGTTTAGAGATTCAGCCACTCATTCAGCCAGAACCATTTCTTCCTACTTCCCACTGTTCCCACCTTCTTCCCCACTCCTATTCCTAGGTAAAAGCTAGTAATTTAAGTGTGAGTTTCCTATTTGAAATGCAGCCTGGAGCAAGGCAGCTGATCCAGAAGCCTTGGCCTGCGTTCAAGTAGAATAGTTTCTTGGAAAGCTAGAAACAGTGGAAAAACAGCTGGAAATGGAGAAGTCATTAATCTAGGAGAGGAAAGATTCCTGAGTATTTAAATATCAGCCAAGGTAAAAATACTTTTTGTTTTGTTTTGTTTTCTGAGATGAGTCTTGCTGTGTAGTTCAGACTGTTCAAACTGGCCTTGAATTCACTAGTATCCTAGGCAGGCCTTAAACTCCTGGGGCTTTGCCTCTCTTCCTCCAAATGCTGGGATCTTGCCACCTTGGGGTGCTAAGCCTTCTCAAAGAGAAAAGTGAGATGTGCAGCTGTGTAAATATGGACATTCACATGCAGCCAGACAACCCAGTGTGGTTAGATTAAGCGCCAGCCTCAGAATTTGCAGAATTTTATAGCATGCTCTCCAAATTCTTTTAACATTTTCCAAAGAGGTATGGGTTTAGGTCCTCCCTCTTGAATATGGACTCTGGGATTGACTAATCGAAGGTAGTAGAAATGATGCTGTGCCACTTTGCAGATTCAGAGTATAAGGGTACTTGCAGTTTCTGCTTCCAAGTTCATGAGTGGGTAAGTTTTGGAGCCCTGCCAGCGTGCTGTGAGAAGGCCTGAGCAGCCACACGGCAAGGCCGTGAGCAGGTACTACAACAGCCCTCACTGAGGCTCCAGGCAATGCCCAGAAACAACTGCCAGGCTTCCAAATGGGGCCCAGGTGATTCCAACCCCAGCTCTTAAGTTTCACTAGGTAAGACCCAGGCACAGGGGAACAGAACCATCTCTTCTGTCCCCTTCCCAAATTCTAACCACAGAATCCATGAGTACAAGAAGATAGTGGTGGTTTACACCATCAACTCTAGAGGGATTTGTTGTCTTGCCATGGTGACTTGATCAGAACCTAAGAGTCATGTGACTACAAAAGACATCTTTATTAGTTAAAATATACAAACATTAAGTCATTGGAAATGAGTTAATAAGCTTTAAAATATTTGCTAATTATGGGTCTGGCGAGATACCTCAGCGGTCTACAGAGCCTGTGTGGTTTGATCCCTGGTACCACATGCAGTGTCAGCCTCACCCCAGGGCAGGCTTGGGAGGCCACATGGGCCATACATGGTGGTATATGACTTTAATCTCAGTGCTGGGGAGGCTGAAAATTGGAGGATCACTTATTAGTCCAGCCTGCATAGTTAGACCCTGTAACAACCAAATATGTTTAAAAATAGTAATAAAATATTTGCTGATTAATAACAGTCTAAAGTACCTTTCTGCTCTTTTTTTTTGGGGGGGGGGCTGGCTCAGCCCACTGTGAGGGCAGGGCTGGCACAGCATGTGGTTCTGGGGATCAAACCACAGCATCTGCCTAAACTTGCCTAAGTAAGTGCTTTAAGCTACTGAGCTATCTCACTGGCCTAACTCTCTTAAACCTTGGTTTAGTACTTTCTGAAGTTCTGAGTGAAAGGTATTTTTGATACATAGTTTTACGAACTTCCACTGTAACATGCAGAACATAAAAATCCATAAAATACTTTGCATTAGTGCTTTAATAGGGGGGCTCAAAATCCACTGGACTCCCCTTGGAAAACTTGGAAATGGATCAGAGTGATTTCCAGATACAGATGACCATATTCTGATGGGGAGTTCACACTGGGACCCCCCAAAGCTAGTACATCCTGTGGCATGTAAGCTTCATTACTTGGGAGTTTGCCTGTGTGTCTCCAGGCTGCGGGTCATGGTAGAGGAAATGACACTTGGGACTCAAAGGTGATACCAGTGACAATAAAACTTTATTTTCATCTTAAGTTAGAAATGGGACCAGGGAGATAGTGGCATAAATGCCTGCCTGCCAAGTGTAAGGTCTTGAGTTTGATCCCCTGTACCAAAAAAAAAAAAAAAAGAAAAAAAGTTACAAATGACCATTTCTCATGCATGGCAGTAGATGTCTTTTCATCACCTGCGGTCTCCTGCTCAATTGTGAGGAGCTCAGCTCTGCCCCCTGCCGGCTGAGACAGGCACAGGCCAGGGTGGACCTGAGCTCAAGCCAGCTCAGGTAGATCCACAGAAGCCTCTGTACAACCTGATGAATGCTGCCCATCAATGCTTTAAAGAGGCTGGTACTGCTGTGCCAATACTGTTAGCTCAACACTCAATAAGTGTTTCTTTTAAAGTAATTTTTAGGGCTGGGGAAATAGGCCAGTAGCATAAGCACTTGCCTAGCAAGCACAAGATCCTGAGTTCAATCCCTGTTACCAAAAAAATAAAAATAATTTTCAGTAAGATCTTATATTAATGCCTGTATGATCATGGGTGCTGCCAGAGGTGAGTAGTTGATGTCCTCTCTTGACTTAATGTGAAGAAATTTCTTACCAGATTTTTGAGTAAATCTTTAGCTACTAGGTAACTCACCCCATCTTTGAACCCCAGGATTCTTAGCTCAGAGGTTACAGGATGAAAAAAGAATCTATGCCTCTGTGTGAGGGGAAACAGTAGCAGGAGGGGAAAGTTCCTTTGCACATGTAGACATTTGGAAGTCTTCCTTGAGCTCTTTAGTCCCTTTCCTCAGTCAGGGTGTAATGTAGACATTCCTCATTTAATGAAGAGTTCAGTCCCTGTAAGGTAGGTCATTAAATGAGTGGCTCTTAAATGAATTGTATATGGTATGGACATTACAAGGTGCAGAACAAAGTGGTCAGAAAATCCTCCAACTTGCTGACTGCTTTTATTTGTGCAACTTTTACATGCATTATTGCAATAAACAAAACTGTAGTATTGTACTACACAGTCAGCAAAAGTTACCATATAGACAAGGTGTATAAAACATTAAGGTTCGGGGCTGGTGAGATGGCTCAGTGGTCTAAAGCACCTACTTAGAACAAGCTTAGCAAAGTACGGGGACCACGGTTCAATCCCCCAGCACCACAGGCCAGCCAGCCCCGCCCCCTGGTGGGCTGAACTGGCCACACACACACACACAAATAAATAAAATTTAAAATTAAGGTTCTACAGATAACATGCAGAACTGTAGGAAAAAAAAGGTCGTTAGAACAACACATGTTGGTCATAAGTCTGAACAGCCACTAAACAGGTAGGTTGTTAAATGAGGAATATCTGTATCATAATCTCAGAATGATTCATAAAACAAGTCAGCCGAGTGCAAATTCACTGAAACCCTCAGTGTGTGCTGGATCAGGACAACACAGAGAAACCACATAGATCCATAGTCAGGAGGGAGATGAGAAATAGACAACTGCCCCGTGATAAACCCAGGGAGACTACAATAGATGTTAGTGTTCAAGGAAGCCCAAATGCATTTAATGTGATAATAAATTATAACCAGTGAAGGGATCAAATGATACAGTGAGAAGCCAAAGGAGTGTCTTGCACTGAGGTCATGTGGGAACAAGGAGGTGGCCTGGCCTAGAGAGGGAGAGACTCAGTCCACACCCAGCATCACTATGGCTGGGACTGAAAATTGCTGTTTGTTGATACTGCCTTTTACTTCAATTTTGATTTTTTTACCTGGGAGAGGAAGCTCAGCATAGTGGATAATATTGTGGGTTCTGATGCTAAAATTTCTGTCAGGGTTTAAATCCAGCTTCATTGTTTAGAAGCTTTTTTACCCTAGACATGTTATTTCCCTCATACAGGGATTGTTGAATGTAAAAAAAACAAGTGAATCACTCAGATTTAGCATATAGTATATACAGTTACTTGTTATTTATACCACTTTGTTTTTTTTTTAAATTTTTTTTAAATTTTTTTAACATTTATTTATTGTGTGTGTGGGGGGTGGCCAGCTCAGCCCACCAGGGGGGTGCAGCTGGCTGGCATGTGGTGCTGGGGGATCGAACCGCGGTCCCTGTGCTTTGCTTAGCTTAGTTTGTTCGAAGTAGGTGCCTTAGACCACTGAGCCATCTCTCCAGCCCCTATTTATACCACTTTGATAAAAAGTAAAATGTAATTGCAAGCATCAGACAAGTAGCCTTTTCCAGCATTTAGAATGTATAAAAATAAATGTAATGATTTCAGATGGCCAAGACCATGATTTGTTTTCCTCTATAATTTCAAACTATTCTCCAGCCCTGCTGGTGGAAAATTTAACTCCCGATTTTTCCAGCTTCCTTCATTTTCCCTGAGGTTGTCTCGAGTGTCAAGTGCCAAGGCATGGGAGGGAGGGAGGCTGCCTCTGGTCCTTTGCCCACACAGCATGAGCCCCGACAGCTCATGTACCAGACGTGGCCATAGGAATCTTCCCGGCCTCGCTGCCAGCGCCCCAGTCCTTACCACTGCCCAGACTGCCCTCTTCCACCCAGGCTGGGGCCTCTGCGGGCTTGGGGGATAAGCTCTCCTCTCATCCTAGCTTCTTACAAACATTTTATCTGAACCATGAGTTCCCTCAGATTCCATAAGGAAGCTGGTGTTTGAACCTAAAATCCAGAAAGTTGGCCAACACTGTCTGCCTTTCTCCCATCCCAGTCACAGCCCCACCAAGATCACATGTCTTTCTCAGAGACAGCTCTGCTTGAAAGGAAGGCTGAAAAATACAGAGTGAAAGCACTGTTGGTTATGATCTCAAAAACATTCTGAATATTTACAGCCATGCTACTTTCTCTGTGGAGAGATAAGGCCTGCAAGAGGCATGTGTTGGGTCTCAGGAGCTGTTTGTCAAATTATCTATCCAGGCTTTGCCTGCTTTTGACCCAGCTGGAGGAACAGGGGCTGTGCACGGTGGAGGCGGTTGCTTCCCCGACCAAGGCCTCTGACAAAAGCAGTGTCTAGACTGAAACGGCTGTACTGGGGTGGGGAAGTTGACATTCACTCAGCCTACCACGACAGTACAATAAAGATGGCATTGTGTGTCGTCTGCTCTTCCACACAAGCTCCAAAGAAAATTGATCCCAGTGTCCTGGAGAGAATGGGCTAAACTCAAGGAAACTCATGCACAAGAATGGTCCGTAGCCTCCGCTGATGCCTGACCCAGGCTGGGCAAAGCATCCGACCTACGATAACAGACTTCATTCTCTCAGTCACCCTGAGAAGCAGATCGCATCATCGCTGCTTGAGTATAGCTGTGTGGGAAGTAAAGTCATTTTATGTAAGTTTGCAGAGTTCTGAAATTGCAGCTCTTTCTGAGCTCATAGACCCAGAAACAGGCTGACCACAGGGGCTTCCTTAGTGCAGCAGCCCCAGGTTGTCCTACAGGGACTTCATCAAACAATGTTCCAGCGTTTGTTCACCCAAGAGGTGACCATTGCCAGAACTGCACCGTCTTGTCTATATCTTCAGGCCGGATGGGCAGCAATGCAGGCCTGTTGACAAGGCTTAGATTTGCTAGGCTCTGGCCTCTTGTGTATCTGGAGCTAAAATTGTGGAGATTGCTCAGAAATAGCCAACAAATTCTGAGAAAGGACATGGACCTCACAAACATCAAATCAATGGAGACACCAAAGAGAAGCAGGAAGTAGACCTATTAGTAAGAGTTGTTACAAAATCATTTTCTGATCATTTTGAAACAGCCTAATCAATAAATGGCCTGCATCCATCTGGCTCGCCACTTAAAATGGTATACAGATATTTTACGTCTCTAGATAAAGTGTTTATTGAGTTGGGTATGGTGCCATACTTTTTTTTAAAATCAGATTTTATTGATACATTTTAGATATACATAATAATCACATTCTTCATAGAGAATTTGATTCATCATAGAGAATTTACCTGCACATGCTAAAGCTTGATTCTTTTTTCTCTCATTCTCCTCCCCTCCAGCCCCGCCTCCACTCCCCATTTAAAAAGCTTTGTTTCTATTTTTCCCCTTCTTTTCTCCCCCCCTCCCCCCTGAACATTTTCTTCCTATTTTGCAATACTTACTATATATTTTGGTCCTTATTTACGCTTCCAGTTTTTCACACCAGAGAAACAATGCAGTATTTACACGTCCACTTCTGATTTATTTCACTTACAAGGCCATACTCTTGAAATCCCAGATGCTCACGGAAACTGAGGCAGAAGGACTGCAAGTTTGAGGATAGCCTGAAAAACCAAGTAGGACCTTGTCTCAAAAAGTTAAAAAGACAAAAGGGAGCATGGCATGGTGGTGCATGCCAGTTATCCTAGCACTCAGCAGGCTAAGACAGGAGGATCGTTGCAAATTGGAGACCAGTCTGGGCTACAAAGTGAGTTCCAGGCCAGCCTAAACTGCATGGTGAAACTGTCTCTAAAAGACCAAAAAAAAAAAAAAAAAGCTGGCGATATAGCCCACTGGTAAGTCCCTGGGTTTATATCACAGTACCAAAAAAGTATTCATTTGCCAAGTATGAACTTTTCATAGAGTTATACAAAAACACCAAAATTTTTTTATTAATCTTAGCTTTCCTAAATCTTCAAAATCCAGAAATGGTAAAGTAAAAAATTGATAGCTTTAACCATCAACTATTAAAATGGTGATTCTTTTCTATATTGTTTGGATCTTCCCAATGAAAACTTAACTATGAGAACAATGGTGATTTATAAGATTGAAAATAACTGAGAATTTTTGTTGAGTATCTTTGTGCCCTGACTTTTAATCGCATGAATAAATTGTGAGTTCCCCATCTGTACTTGTACAGGTATTAGTCAAAAACCAGAGACTTCCTCCCAGGTTTGGCATCATCCTGTAAAGACACCCACACCTGGCCCCTACCCACGTTTGTCGAGAGCCTGGCTGTGGAGCCCTGCCCTCCTAAGGCACTAGGTTGCCCGAGAAGGAGGTACTGCTGAGACAACTTCCTGGAGGTGGTGGGACTTGCAGAGGAGGCAGGATCTGCACAGGGGGAGACAGTGCCTTCTAACTAGACAGGCTATGGCCAGCAACCCCATGTGTTCCAGGCGACCTGCGCCCTCTTGGGGCCCTGGCTAGGCCATACTGAGGTGAGTCCGCTCTGCATAGGCCTCCTACCTGCTGGGTGGACACAGAAGTACAGAAATTGACAAAGGGCAGGCAAGTGCTTTGGGCCTTGGAGAAGGTCAGAGAGCCAAGATCATGCTGACCAGGCCATGCCCGGTGGCCAAATGCTTGAACTCCCCGCTGGTTGGGTGCCTGTGAAGGCTACTTCATCAGGCCTGGGCAAGGGGTGAGGTGACAGTTGCCCAACAACCAGATTGACTCAGTGAACACCATTGGATTGGACTTGCTGAATATTTAATTTTGTTGTTTTTTCTTTCACAGCAGAACCCAGAGCCTCACGCATGCTAGGCAAGTGTTGTGCCACTAAGCCACATCCTCTGACCTCAAATGCTGAATTTTTGACTTAGCATGTCAGAATTTACATGTGACTCAGGACCAGGCCAGCTCTCCAGTTTCTTTGACACCTGCACAAACAGTCCTTAGGATGGGGGCTGGGCTCTGATGCTGACCCGGATTCAGGCTCACCACACACAAGCATGCTGCCCCTGCACAAGGTCACCTGCCACTACATGGACAGCAGCAGTGCTCTGCAGAGGACATCCTCAGGACAGTGACTTGGAGGCAAACTTTGTGGGAAGAAAAAACATTAAGGGCCTCAAGGGGGTCTGTTGTTGCCTCTCCACCCACACCTTGTCAGACAGAGATCAGCCTGTCCTTGTCACCTCCAAATTCAACAAACAGGTGGGGTGCTGAGGTAAGAAGGCAGGGAGGACAGGGAGAGAGGCAGGGCCAGGTCAAGGAGGGCCTTTGAAACTTTGGCTGTGAGGGAAATAGGACCATGGACCAGGGAGAGGGCAGTGGCCTGTGCAATGAGGGCTTCCCAGAGGTCGTGTAGGCTGTGTGGACAGCCGCATTAGGGAGACCAAGAGAGGTGTGGGAGATGTTAGAGTAATTCTTCAGTATCTGCTGCCTCCAGGTGGATGGTGTGGAGGAGATGGCAGTAGTGGTGGTGGTGGGAGTGATAAGATGTGGTCAGCTGGTTGACACAGGAAGCAGGCAAGATGTCCCGATGGGTAGAGGTGACAAAAGAGCACTGGAGTCTGCTTTAGGCCAGCAGGAAGTGGGTACAATGGGCCTAGAGGAGGGGGGAGGAAGCTTAGTGCGGGCATTCTGGAGCCGTGTGTGCGCCACAGGCCACAGATAGAGGCCAGGTGGCAGATTTAAATGTGGGAAAGCTGGCTAGAACAGAGTCAGAGGCCACCCCAGATGTGTGCTGGATCACACTGGGCCTGGTCTTCGTGGCCTCCTGTGGGCTTTGTTGCTTCTCCTGAGTCTACGTGTTTTCTCCCACTTAGCAGGCAGGGTGTGGGGTGAGGGCTCCGAGTCTCTGTGCCTGAGCAGCCATGTGCCTCCCTCCCAGGAAGGAGCTGTTTTTTTAGCATCCCTGGCAGAACCTCTGGCCCACCTCTCACGCCCAGGGTATGGCACAGCTGGCACCACGGTGGTGGTGAAAACTAGTCACCCCAAAGGTCACATGGAAGCCCAGCCCTTGGGTAAAAAGTGAGAATTGTCACTGTCACTTTAAGAGGGAGGATCTGTCACCCTGTGTGTCCACCTGGAGGTATGAGAGAAGGAAGTGGGGCTGGGCTGTGGGGGGCCCAGTCCCTCAGCCTGCTGATAACTTGAACACGGAGGCCAGCCCTGCAGCAGCCCAGACAGCCTGGGCCTTGCAGGAGTGATGCCCCTGGTCCTGCTCTGCGCACTGCTGACGCTGCGCATCTGTGCAGGTGAGTGAGGAGGCCGGAGAGAGGCAGAGCTGTAGAGCATGGGTACACAGCTGCCGACCTTCCTACCCTGTTCCTCAGGAGCCCCCATGGCGTGGGTGCAAGTGCAAGTGCAGACGGCGTCCACCGAGCTCCTGACCTTCACTATCCACTGTGGGTTCCTGGGGTCCGGCTTGATCTCCCTGGTGACTGTGAGCTGGTCAGGGCTAAACATTACCAGAGAAACCCCGCTGGCTGTGCTGCACCCACAACTCGGAGTGCACCAGTTGGCCCCTGCCCTCCAGGCCCGCTGGTTGAATGAAAGCAGCATCTCCCTCACCCTGGAGGGGGCTGAGGGGCAAAGCCCCCAGGCCAACATCACCTTCTGCTGCAAGTTTGTTACCTTCCCTGAGGGCTCCCACGTGGCCTGTGGGCATCCTCTGGCGAGCTCAGACCAAGGTGGGGCTGGAGAGAGGCAGGGATTAGACAGGGTCCCAGCCTGGCACCTGTCTGATGCTTCTCTCTGTCTCCAGGGCTCCCAGCCCCATCTCCAGCCCCTCTTCTGCAAGCTAGCTTCTTGGGGGCCTCAGGGGGCCTCCTGCTTGTCTTCGTCTTTGTCCTGCACCTCCTACGCTCACAGTGGAGGCATTGGTGAGACAGGACCCCATCAAAGGTCACAGGCCAGGGCTATACATATGCAGCCTCTGACTGTTTCTGTCTCTCTCAGGTCTATCCCTCAACTTCAGTGCCACCCCCTTGCCAGGATCCAGGACCAGATGGTAAGGATAGGTGGAAGAGTGGGGGTGGGGCATTTGGAATGGGGGCCTGGACCAAGAGGGCCTCCACTTGGCCTCCTTTTCCTTCCTCCTCCCTTCCTCTGAAGGCTGCTCTCTGCCTCCTCCATCCCATCCCCACCTCTGCCCAACCACTCTGGACATGTCCCATTTCTGCCAGCTGCTGTCCCAGGGGGCACTAGACCTTGCCCTTCCCGCATGCCAATCCCAGATGCACACCCCCCCAGGCCTCCTCACCCATCCCTGCACCCAGCAGTTTTGTCTACGTTGAGAATGGACTCTACGTTGAGGCGGGAGCAAGGCCGCCTCACACAGCTCCGAGCCTCACCACTTCTCCCAACTGTGTGAGGGCCATGGACATGAAGGGATACTTGGGAGCTTGACAGCGCAGACTACCTAACTGAAGCCCACTTGGCTGTTTCCCCTCCTGGGCCTCCTGGACCTCCTGCTGGTGTCCCTGTTCTGGGTATCCTTGAGCCGCCAAAGAGTGTCCCCGTGCATGTGGGCTGGGGCCCACCTGCTGTGGATGTGGTCAGCGTGGGCGCAGGTGTGAGCGCACAGTGACAGAGGTGTCCTAGGTGATTACTTGCTTTTCACACATCCCCACCTGCCAGGGGATGTCTGTAACTAAGTCAATAAATCACTTCCTTGGGCTTGGGCTTGGGCTGGGCTTCTTTGCTTTGAGGGGCTAAGCATTTTGCCATCCCCTGAGAGGCAGAAGCCAGCTTAGCCCTGGGAGCGGCCCAAGCACTCGTCTCAGATCCCCCTCCTCACCTCCTGGGAGGTTCCTGGGCCTCGGGGGCTTGCCATGCAGTGCTGGGCAGGGTGCCTCCTGGCCCTGCAGGCCTGCTGAGGGACACCGGGGGCTGGGAGGTGGAACTGGAGCTCTGCCTTTAGCAGGATGGTGCCACTCAAGTCCTGCTGTTCTGGCTGATCTCCTACGATGGCAGCAGGAGCTGCTGGGGCTCCACCTGAGAGAGGTCCCTGTACTCTGAGGTGGCCTCCCTATGATGGCACGCTGGATGCTCTGAAACGGGACCCTAGTGCTCTCTCCCACAGACTTAGGATCTGGAGTAGAAAAGAGACGCTCCTCAAGTCTCACAGTTGCAACCCCAGCTTGTCCCCATCACTAAGGCACCAGGCATTGCTCCCTGTGGCCACGCAGGGCAGACAAGGAAGTCCTTGCTGGTGTAGACACTGCCAGCTCTCCTGCCCAAGCACCTGCCTCCTCTGTGCTTGGGTCAGGCACTCTCAGCTCCCTCAACTTTTGCCACAGGAGACAACAGTGAGTTATGGGCTCACAGGTTCCGGAGCAAGGTGTGGCCCTGCACCTGCAGCCAGGCAATGCCAGCAGGGGCTCCCCTTGGCCTTGAGCCTGCATAGGGGTTCCAGACCATGGCACTGCCAGCCTGTTCTGCCCAGCTCAGGGAAGCCTACCTAGAGACTGGGTCCAACCACAGAGCCGCCCAGTGCTCACCACTCATGCCTGCTCAAAGGGGCCTTCCCAGGACCAGCCCTTGCACTGCTGGCTCCACACTGCAGTGGGCAGCAGGGTCTTCACAGAAGCCTGGCTCTGCCTACACTCATCTCCACCTTCAAGAAGCCCTCCACCCTGGCCTGCTCAGCCAAGTGCTCCCTCCAGGGCTCAAGGGAAGGAAAAAGGGGTGCTGTAAGGCCCTCAAGGAAGGCCAGGGAAGGAGAGCCAGGGAGGGAGGGAGGGAGGGAGTAGTTTGGCCCCCAGCACTCCAGGACCTAATCTGTACCCAGCACAGGGTCTCGGGGAGGGCTGAGGGGCTCCCACAAACCTTTGCTGCTCTGATGTCCCCTGGACTCTCATGGAGTGGAGAAATACCCCATCTCCTGATCCAGCTCCCACTCAGGACACAGCCAACCTCCTCCCTGTGACACTGGAAATCAAACAGAGACCCAGAGAGTCTCCCTTGGTCAATGGCTCCCTACTGCCCAGCCCAAGTGCCAGGACACATAGCAGGCAGAAGGGTTCCCAGAGCTGGGCCGGGCAGCTCCGGACCCTGAGGTACAGCTGGCACAGCCCTGATTCTGCAGTCCTTTTTTCTCTTCCCTTCCAATTCCCCTTCCCCTTCCCCTTCCCCTCCCCTTACCTTTCCCTTTCCTTTTCCCCTTCCTCCTCCCTCTCTCCCTCTCTCCCTCATCTTTTTTTTTTTTTTTTTCAGTACTGAGAATGAACCCAAGGACTTTGCAGTCAGTGACATCTCCAGTTCCTTTTACGTTTTTTCTTTTGAGTTGGGGTCTTATATTGCTAAATCATCTTAGTGCAGTGGTGCACACCTGTAATCCCAGCACTCATGAGGCTAAAGCAAGAGGATCACCATGAGCTCAAGGCCAGCCTGGACACAGACTGAGGTCAAGACCAGCCTGCACTACATAGTGAGACCCTGTTTCAAAAAAAATCACTAAGTTGCCCAGACTGGGCTCAAACTTGAGAAGCTCCTGCCTCAGCTTCTCTGGGTGCTGAGACTGCAGGCCTGCACTACCACTTTTGGCTACAAGCCTCTTTTTCAGGACTTCCATTCAGCATGTGTGGAAATTTGAGGCCTAAGACAAATAGCTTCCCAAAGAGACAGAACTGATTTCTCAGACATCCATTTCCTTTTCCTGTAGCTGCCCAGGTATCAAGGGAGGCCCCACAATATCCATAAGGTTAACCCAGGTTGAATCACTCCTGGTTGTGTGAACTGGCTAACCTCAGGGGATTTCTTCACTCCCTGGGTACATACAGGTGACAGGCCTGAGGGCAGGAGGACTCCCAGGTACAGGGCACCTCTGCTTGGCCTGGATTCTTCAGGACCAGCCCTTGCATGGGAAAGGTAACCTCAGGATGTCCATCTAACAGACGGGAGCCTGAGGTCCGGGGCAGATGGGGAACCCACAGAGGGTCACAGAGTGGAGAAGCTGAGAGGTACTGGGGGAAGGACAGGACACTGGACACAAGACTGGACATGGCCACTCACAGTGGGCAGAGGCTCACACCATCTGTGGTGGCTGACCCTGCTGCAGACTGTCCCTGGAGGCCCAGTATGGGGGCCCAAGGAGATGGCCGTGGGCAAAGACAGCCTTGGAGGTGGTGTGAGTGGGAGCAGAGATGCAGAGACCCACCTATGACTGTAACCTGGGCCCCAAATCCCTTCCTCTCCTCTTGATCTGCAATCAGATGCTCTACCCCTGAGCTACACATCCTCCTCCCCTCCCTCTCCTCATCACCGGGTTGGCTAGGACCTTTCTGGAGGCCAGGACCAAGCTGGCCCTCAACCACCCAGGCCACCAGCAAGGACTGTGCCCTGACAGCCAGCTGCCCTTCTCCAGTGTCTGATGGAGAACGTGGCTCCCCCCACTGCTGTCCCTGGGGACCCCCCAGTCTCCTTCCTCAGTCCAGCTCCCTCTTGAACCCCTCCCTCTCACTTATTCCCCTGGCCCTGCTCCCCAGATGTCCCCAGTGCCCACACCACTGGACCACTGGAGCCTTCTCCCCACACATGTTCTGCCACCTGCCTCTGGCCACTGACACCCAATCTAGGTGACCGCCAACTCAGCCATCCACACTGCTTTCCCACTCATTCTGATAGGATGGGCCACAGCTCAACTCCATTCCACCCTCTCAGTGACCATGGTCAATCCCTACCAACTCTCATGGCAGCAGCCTCTCCACTGCCACCAGCCTGTCCAGTCTCCCAAACTTCCCACCTCCACTCCAAGGCCTCTCCAGGGAGTCATCCTGGAAGAGCTGCAAGAGCACACACTGGGATGTCAGGGGCTGGGCAGACAAAATGCCACTCTGAGGACCTCCACCAAGTCCCAGAGCACTGTCCTCCAGGCCTTGACTTCAGTCCTGTGCCTGCCCCCAACTCATGAGGTGGCCAGATGTCACAGTGTTGACAGAGGCTGGGACATGGAACAACCACGTCCATCCGGGGCAGGTATGAGGGCTCAGCCAGCAGGACTAGGGAGGCCATGGCCAGGCAGGAGGGACAGGAGAGGCCGGAGAAGATGGGGGAGCCTCTGCCTCACTCTCCCAGAAAGAAACCACAGGATGTAGCCCTGCCCCTAACACACAGAGAAACCCATGGGAGCTAGGCCCGTCAGCCTGGGCCTGAGATGGGAACATGGGAGGCTTCCAGACCTGGGCTCCAGAGGCATTCCCATGGGGGAAAGAGCTGCAGTCTGAGAAGAGGATCACCTCGCCCACAGTGTGGCTGACTGGGGAAGCAGCGGAGATCTGGTAACTCCAAAGCCTCAGCCTCCATGTGGAAGGCTGGGGGATGAAGCAACAGATGCTTGAGCCTCTGGTGACACAGTCACACTAGTCACAGGCTGGGTGGGCAGGAGATGGCAGGGCTTTGCTCAGCCTGCCCCATGGGCTCCCGCCCCACATTGCTAGGGCACCAGCAGGGAGAAGTCCTGTTCCAGGCAATGGAGTCAGCGTGAGGCAGCCTCTCTCTGATTTAAAAACAGTGGGACCGGAGATGGCTACAACTGGAATGTGTCTGGCCAGTGGGGAGGAACATGGGGTGAGAACAGAAAGAAGCCACCAACTTGTCCCATGTCTTTAGAGAACTGGCAGGAAGGGTGTTCTGCACACAGGTGCAAAGAGGGAAGGTGTCAGCCCCCACCCCTCCTGTCACAGACCTGCCAGCCTCCTTCC
>NW_004524611.1:16287799-16297348 GCF_000260255.1 Octodon degus | reverse complement strand
CTGCAGTTCAGGCTGTCCTTGAGCTCACTTTTAGCCCAGGCTGGCATTGAATTCACAGTGATCCTCCTGCCTCAGCCTCCTGAGTGCTGGGATTACAGGTGTGTGCCACCATACTGGGCCTCCATCCTTTCATTTCCTCATTTTGATATAGGGACGTGAAATTCCCAACCTGGCCTGAATGAGTTCGTGTTCTCTAAAACCGAAGAATGAATTTTAGGAACAAATGGAAGCTGAAGGTAAAACTTTATTGGAAAGGAAAGCTTCTGTCGGAGAGGGACAGAAGGGGGTCCCGAGCAGGTTGCCCAGGAAGCTGTCTCCTTCAGGTTATTTTATAAGACAAAACTATGCGGGGCTAAGGTAGAGACAAAGGGGTCCCGCTTACGCAGATACAGGGTGGGACAAAACTATGGTCAACCAATGGGATTACAAGCACCATTGCCCAGGTAAAATTTATTAGGCCTAGGACCAAATGGGGTAGCGAGTCATGTAGCAAGCGGGCGACCTTATCTGGTGGCCTTCAGTCAATGATTCTTCCCAACTAATGAGTAATCCTGGATGCCAACTTTAGGGAGTCAGCATTTGTTTGATCTTTAGGTCTGGCTCACACCAGAAGCATCTCCCCAGTAAGGTGTCTGGTCTTTGTCATCCCCTTCGAGGGCCTGTCCCTGTCTAACTACCTACAATATTTCTATCTAACTCAGGCTGCCTGCAACAATTTCATTTCTTCAGAAAGAATTGCCGGCTTCCTGTAAGGTACAAATTACTAGGACTACAAAGGTGAGCAAGCCAGGCCCTTTACATTCTATGCTAAAAGAAGTGGTGACTAAAAAGACAAACAGCCTGAGAAGTGTTAGCAGGAAAAGACCTGGAGGCCCTGGGAAGGACTAAAGCTGAGTAGGTGTTATTCCATACAGGCCTTGGATGAAAGGGAGGAGTCAAGGCAAAGACCAAGGAGAGCAGGGCAGGCAGGGAAAGGGCTGTGCAAAGGCCCTGAGAGAGGGCCCTCTCAGTGACCACCATCAGTCTGGAAAGAGGCTGCACTGCAGGTCCAAGAAAGGTCAGTGTCTGTGAGGAAGGGGAGCGAGGCAGAGGGATGCAGGGCTGTGAGAGGATGAGCAGGCCGTGGAAGGGGTGGGGATTTCATTATGGGCTCAGTGTCACTCTCTGTGGGCTCTGTGCAGAGCAGTAAAATGAGCAGATGGACATTATTAAAAGACCACACTGGCTGTGGGGCAAAGAAGGCTGTGTAAAGTGGGGAGGGGTGGATGAAAGCAGCACGAGAAAATCGGGAAGCCCTGCGAGACTACGGGTCGCAGCTGGTGGTGCATGGGCAGAGGATGGTGGAACACGGAAGGAAAGATGAGGATGGATCCAAAACATGTTCTAGAAGCAGCGCTGTTCCCGGCTGGAGGGAGAGGAGATGAAGTCTAAGCACCTAGAGGGGCAGGCACCATTCCCTGAGCTAGAAGACTAAGGCAGCAGCACATTCCGGGGAAGGGGTGCAAGGTACCAACGCCCCAGTTTCCACTGAGAAGCCCGGGCCCCACACAGGGCATCTGACGGGAGACGCAGCACCTGCATGCAAGATGCTGCTGAGAGAAAGCAAGGTTGGGAACTAGCAGGGACGCCCAGGAGGCTCTCAGATCCAGGCTCTGCACCGAGGGACAGAGCTCGGGCTCACAGACTAAAAGCAGGGAGGCCTCAGGTGCGCAGCACCTTCATCCGACGCCCGGAATTTCCCAGCAGAAGCTGACCGATGATTTAAAACTTTTTAAACTGACTTGCCAGGGAGGGTTGGGCTTTTGTCAAGTTAAAGTGTTCACAGGCACAGGTTAAAAAATGCAGGAGATAAGAAAAGAGAGGTAATGGAAGTGGGGCGTGATGGTGCCACCTATGGCCCCAGCAGGTCTTCCTCCTCCCCCAGGGTAGGCCTGGGAAAGGACAAGTGCCAGGCTGATGTCCAGGCCCTTTAGCTCTGTTGGGGAGACAGGAAGAGCAGCCCCCTGGACCTCACTTGGCCACATCACTCCACCTTGATGTCTGGGACAAAGTCAAGCTCAAGGCTCCCCGCCTGTTTCCCCATGCGTAGAACAGAGACAGTGGTGTCCGCCAAAAACAGGTGAAGCTGCAAATGGACAATGGGTGTGTGGAGCCAGGCTCAGGTCAAGGGTCCCTGGAACACCTGGGGCACCCGTGGGAGGGGTGGGAAAGGAGAGGCAGAGGGGCTGGGGGCTGTGCCGAAGGTTTGGGAAAAGTGGGGGAGAGGCTGCTATAATTATGGAAAAAGAAGGAAAGTGGTCCTGTGAGCCCTATCTTGGGGCTGATGCAGATTCCTCTGTTACAATCCTGACGCCCTGTCCCCAAGGTCCCCTCAGTAACAGCTGCCAAAGTCTCTCTGAGGAAGGATGGGCAGGGCTCTCGAGGAGCACAAAGCCTCTGCCTCCAACCAGTTACCCATCCTTCACTGGTCACAGGTCGGAAGTGCCCTCTTCCGGAAAGCTCCCAGGGTTTACATAACAGGAACTCCTGGCTGCTGGACTCACAGCTATCAGAGATCCACTGAGGAGATTTGTGAAAATCCGACCTCTGGGGTGCCCACCACCACCTGCGCTGTGGCATTGTTGGAGACTCAACAGAATTGGAGGCGCAGGCCTCAAGACAACACGTGACAGGCGTGATTTTTGGACCAAAGCCACTAAGAGCCGTGGAGTCCACTTCTCTAGGGTGGGAGTGGGTGGGGTGACCCTATAAATGTGGGAACGTTTTTCCGAGTCACTGCCTTGGTGAATAGGACTGTCACATCAGAACTCCAGAGATGCTATGGACTTGGGACCAAGGGAACAATTAGGGCAGGAGGGGTAATCAGGTCAGTGCTGCCTGGGGGGCAGGGAGCCCCCTCCACATGTATGGAGGAGATAAAGAGCAGGCCTGAAGGGCTGGGGTCGCCTGAGGGTGGGTGACCACCACCACCATGCTCCTAGTTCTCTAAAGCCTTTCCTTTCCCCAACAGAGCCCGAGTCAGGTGAGCAGCCCCTTCCTTACCTAGAGAGAGAGGCAGGCTGGGAGATGCTCAGAGAACCAAAGGGAAGTGAGAATAAGATGGGAAGGGCAGGCACAGAGGAGAGAGAAACACAAGGAGATAAAGACACTGAGACTGGCAGCTGCACAGGACTGTCTGAGCAAGTGGCCAGGGCAGCAGTCAGGTGGGTGAGGGGTGGGCTGGGAAGTCAAGGTCAGGCCCAGGCCTCCCAGCAGAAGCTGGAAGCTAGGGACAGAGGACAGGGCTACCTTGATGTGCACACAAGAGGCCCTTCTGCAACATGGGAAAAGCAGAAGTCAAGTTGATACAGGAAGTGCTGGCCACAGAGGGTGGACATGGGCAGGCCACGCCCTCTCACAGGCCCCTGAAGGAGCTGGCACTGTATTCCCGACCAGTCGACCCCACGCCCCCTCTCCTGGACCTGCTGTCTGCCTTGGGGCTGGCTCTGCTTGTCTCACACCCTGAGGAGAGCAGGCCATGGGCTGGGACCTGCTGCTGCTATGCCTGTCCTCAATGTGCCTGCAAGCTGGTAAGAAGTGGGGTTGGCTCTGGAAGGGGCTCTGATCAAACCCAGGAGGGATGGACGGGGACAGGAGTGAGGGAATGGGCAGCTGAAGAGGGGGTCTGTGATTGGAGCCAGGCCCTCACCGCCCCAAAGGGCTGCTCCACAGGGTCCTCTACTCCCACCCGTACCTGCTGTGCTCCCTGAAGCCTAGAGAAGCAGGCACCAGGCCAGCGGGACAGTGCTGCCATCTGCCACACGACTCCCTTCATGTAGATGAAGGTGCCAGGCCTGAGGGGTCCTCTGTGTCCCACAGTAGCTTCAGCCTCTCCCTCTCACCTCTTCCAGGTAACTCAGCAGGATCCAGCAGAGGACGCCCCTCCTTTTGGGTTAATCAACCAAAACACCTCTCTGCTTCCATTGGGGGTTCTATTGACATCCCCTTCGCCTTCAACCACTCCTGGACCTTGTCTGAGAACCCCGACGTGAGACTGTTCTGGAGACGAAACAACTACCATGGAGAGTTTTTCTATAAAACAAGCCCACTTTTCATCCATAACGATTTCAAGGACCGGCTCTTTCTGAACTGGACAGAGGATCAGAGTTCTGGCTCCCTCAGAATCCGGAACCTGAAGAAGGATCAGAACAAGTACTTCTGCCGAGTGCAGCTACACACACAGAGTGAAGGCACACAGATGTGGCAGGCCATGGAGGGGACCGAGCTCACCATCACTCACAGTGAGCACACCCCAGTCCCAGCTCGTCTCCCACTGTGGCTTCACCTTTCTCCAGCTCTGCGCTCACAATCCCTTGGCTTTCACCTCAGGCTCCAACCTCCTGACCCTTCTCTCTCAGGCTCCCCAGAGCACTACCTCCTTCCCTTTTCCTCTTCCCTATAATCATCCCCAAACTGAGCTGCATTCCCTGCCTTTGTCTCTCTCTCTCTCTCTCTCTCTCTCTCTCTCTCTCTCTCTCTCTCGCTCTCGCTCTCGCTCTCGCTCTCTCGCTCTAATTTGAGAAGGATTCTTGTAAGCTGGCTCAGGCTGCCTGAACGGTGGGTCTGGTACGGCATGTGGTGTTGGGGATTGAACCACAATCCCTTGCCCTTGACTGATTTTGCTTAAGAAGATGCTTTAGACACCTGAGCTAACCTGCCAGCCCTTGCCTTTTTGTCTCTTTGCGTCCAGCCCCAACCACCCCTGCCCTGGTCCTCGCCAACCTCCCTTTACTCTTCCTCTTTTCCAGTCTGGGGCTGCAGTGCCACCAGCCCCCTGCCCTTGCCCTGTGACACCCAGGAGGGTGAGAGTTTTCCAGGATGTGGCTTCTTCCCGTGTCCTGTGTCTGAGCCCAGTTAGCTGCCATGGAGATTTATTTATTTATTTATTTATTTATTTATTTATTTTGGTACTTTCAAGACAGGGTCTCACTATGTGGTTGAGTTGAATTCACTGTGTAGCCTGGACTGGCCTTGAACTCATGGAGATCCTCCTGCCTCTACCTCCCAAGCACTGAGTTCTTAGGTGTGCGCCACCAGACATGGCTGTAACACCATGACTTGGGTGTCTCCCCTCCTGGATCCCAGCCCAGAATACTCAGGAGGTGCCCAGGGCATGGTCTCCTCAAGCCCAGGCCCCCAGTGTCTACTTGGTCTGGTTGCCCGGGCTCCCCTCTTCCTATGCACCGCTCCCCAGAACACAACTTCAAGTGTCCCGCCAGACGTTCCCCTCCTGCTAATGCAGATTTTCCTGCCCCCTTCCCACTGTTCACCCCCCTCCAGTCCCCACAACTCTCAGCATCAGCCCCTGGGCTCCTCCAATCATGGTGTCCCCATGCTACCCCTTGATCTCCCTTCTGTCTCTCTGCTCCCTATGAGGCCCCTCTACAGCAGCAGAGACAGCAGCGCCCCCTCGCGCATGGTGGAGGCTGGGCTTGCGCACCCCCAGAAGCCCTGAGCATTAGCAGCTCACCTCCTCCTGGACCCTTCAGACTCAGCAGCGTTCTCATCGTCCCCACACCGAGAGGGAAACTGAGGCCGGCAGCATGAGCACCTGCCCCACGTCGCATCGCCCCTGTAGATGAGCCTGAAGAGGTTCCAGTTCCACTGCAGAGCCTGCTCTTGACCGGAGTGCCTTAAGTGCTGAGCTGGTCCCATTGCTGTCCCAAACTCCCTTGCTGAGCTAATGATGCCCCTGAGCACTACAGGACCTTCCCTCTGCACTCCGCAGGGCTGCTGGGATTGGGCCCTGGGTGTGGCCATCTACAGAGCCGTGGGGGCTGTGGGGCTTCGCTAGAGGGGGAGGCCTAGGGAGGTGTATTGTGTATGTGGAAATTACTTAGAAAAAGTAACTAGCAATTCTATAGGATCGCATTCTATAACCACTTGGCTGTCAGCGATGTGGTTACAGAATACGTGGCTCCTCTCCGTTGGGTTGGGCTCTCGCTGCCCACCTGTGGATGCCACTGCTTGCCTCAGCCTCGAGCTGGCCTGAGAGGGGGTGAGGCGCGGCCCATGGCCGGGAATCAGCAAGACCACTGGGCTTACGCTGGGGCGCGACCTGCACAGTCCCCTTGGTGGCCTTTGCTGAGAGTTTCTCTTCTTCTCCGTCCCATCTCACTGCTGCCCTGATTACTCTTTCCTTTTCCCTTTTCTCTGCTTCAGTCAGATTCGCTACAAGTTTTTGGTTTGTTTCATATTTGGTTTTTGTGGTGCTGGAGATCGAACCCAAAGCTTTGGCCCACTCCATCTTTTGCAAGAGTTTTTTCATCAGTAAATTATTTAACAGTGAATTCAGTCAACTGAAAATTCACAACTATCATGTAACCAAATACAGAAAACTCATGAAAAAGAGGTATTTTCAATCCAACAGGAGCACCAGCATGCAAACATGCTAACAGAATATTTAAAGCAAATATAACTGAATCTTATTTTTGTAGCCAAATTTAATTATAGTCTCCTTTGCAATTTTTCATTCTAAGCAAAACAATTCTATTCCTACTACAGTCTCTTTCTATCTATATATGTAGTCTAATTTTTTCCTATTTTTTGTGTAATTTGTTTCACCATCAAACTCTTTAATATGCTGAAAATTATTTTGGCACATGGTATAACAAAAGCTCTAAATCGATCTTTCTAATAAGCAACTAACCAGTTAGCCCAACCCACTGATTATGTAACTTTTCAACTGGCAGGGAGACTTGGGTCTCATCCTCCAAGGAATCCGCCAGCTAGGAAGAGCTCACTCTTGCCTCAGTGTGCCTGGGAAGCACAAAGCTGGAGTCCCCTCCAACACAATTACAGGAGCCACTTTAAGGGAGATGCCCCCTGAAATTCATATGTTGGTCTTTTTTTTTTTTTTTAATCTTTTTATTTGGCACAGGGTCTTACTATGCAGCTCAGATTCATAGTGACCCTCCTGTCTCAGCTTCCCCAGCACTGGGATTACAGGCATGTACAACCATGGCCGATTTTGGTGACTAGCACAGTTTGCCTAGGGTTCCAGGGCCCGAACAGCATGCAATACCTGGGATTGAACCCAGGTCCTTGAGGTTGGCAGGCAAGCGCTTAGACTACTGAGCTAGCTCCCCAGCACATCTGCCCTGGTAAGATTCAGATAACAAAGCACAGAGCAGGCAGATATAAGAAACCTGGACAGAAGTAATATTAGGAAAGAATATAATTCTAATATAACTAGCATTCTCTTATTCAAAATCCTCATCATATTTGTGACAAGAAAGGTCACTTGGGAAAGGATTTTCCCAAACACAAAAAGACTCTCAGGTAAGATATAATAGCTAAAATGAGGGGCTGGCCAAATAGCTCAGTGGATTAAAACGCCTGTTTAGGCAAATCCAGGGGCCTGCAATGCTGGCTCTGCCCCCAGGATATCCTGAGATGGTGATTGAGAAGGGGTGTGGTGGAGCGTGCCTGGAATGCCAGCACTTGGGAGGCTGTAAACAGGAGGCTCAGTACGAGTCCAATCTATGCAGTGAGACCCTGTGCACCCTGTACACTGTGTCCTAAAATGTAAAAGAAAAAAAAATAGCCAAGATGGAAAATATCTATGAGAACATTGGAACTAAGGTTTGTAGAAATCTCCCACAAGGTATAACAAAAGGTCAAAATCTGGAGTTGTAGAGGGGGCAAAAAGGAAAACAAACAGTAGCTCACAAAAACATAGTTTACAACTTAAACCCCACAACCTGTGAATATCACTTTAAGAGGAGAAAAGTAAATGTTCCATTTCACAGGGTACCAGATGGGATTAGATTAAGGAGTACGCAAAGCAAAAGATTATTGTGGGTTAACCCATCTGTGAGTGTCCTCACAAGAGGTAGGCAGAGGGAGAGCTGACAGGGCTGGAAGAGGACGCAGTGTCCACAGAGGCAGGAACCAGGGTGAGGCTCCCAGGTAAAGGGATTCTGCAGCCGCCTGCAGGAACAGATGCTCCCCTGAAGCTTCCAGAGGGAATGCAGCCTGAAGACACCTCACTTTCCCGCCTCTGGCTCCAGCCTGTTCCCTCCAGCACTGGGAGAGGACAAATTTTGTCTTAAATCACCCAGTTCATGGTTGTTTGTTACAGCAGTCGTGCGAGACTAAGGTAGACACAAGAAGGAAAAGCTGGCAAAGATGATCCATCCGGAACCATGTGAGCTCCGGACACAGAGGCCAGGAGAGGGACAGTGTCAGAAAGAAGAGCCTCGCAACATTCCAGGTGCTTGAGGACCCGTCCTTGGAGACATGGGACCTAGGCCCTTGGCGCAAGCATCCTGAAGGATGGAGCTGCCATTTCCCAAGGGGAGGGAAGTGGGAGGAACAGGTTTAGGGGGAAACAAAGAGCTCTGCTCTGATCAGTGAAGGCTGAGACAGTCCTAGACATGCAAGTGGAGATGCCAGGAGGCAGGGAAAGAGAGGCCTCTGCAGGGCAGGGAAGCCTGCCACTATGTGACCTTGAGAATGGTTGCAATACTGCTGGTGTCAAGTGGCACCGGGCCTGCTGAGAATGCCTGGGGCATAGGTGTGGGCAGAGAGGTGCCCAGGGCCAGAGCCCTAGCATTAGAGGGGAAGCTAAAGGGAAACGAACAAAGGAAGAAAAGGAGCCAAGAGTGAGGAAGGAGAATGGAGGAAGGGTTTTCTAGAACGTACATGAAGAACTCCACAGGAAAAATTTCAAACGCGGGCTGGTGAGATGGCTCAGTGGGGGCTGGTGAGATGGCTCAGTGGTCTAAAGCACCTACTTACAACAAGCTTAGCAAAGCACAGGGACCGCGGTTCAATCCCCCAGCACCACAAGCCAGCCAGCCCCGCCCCCTGGTGGGCTGAGCTGGCCACACACATAAATAAATAAATAAAATTAAAAAAAAAAAATTTCAAATGCTGGACAGTGGGGCTTGGAGGCAGCACATGGAGCAGAAACAGTGTTGTGGCTGAGAAGATGGAGACCAGTCTGGACAGTGTAGGCAGAATCTACCTCAAGAAAAAAAAAAGCTCAGCAGTTAAGATGAAGAAAATGCCTATTCAAAACATGCTACAAAGAATGCCCATGAACACAGGCCTCTGGAACACTGTATCCATAGGAGAAATCCCAGCCCCAAAATTGCTGGGTCAAAGGGCATGGATAGAACATCCACATTATACTATACACTCTCAAGGCATATTCCTAAAAGTTATACCAGTTTCTATTTTTGCTGGGGATGAGAGAGCTTCCTTCCATAAACCATTATCAACACTTCGTATTTTGCTCAACTCAGAGCCCTTTAAGCAAACAAACAAAGGTATGATTTAGTCTACATTTTTCAAAAATTGATATGGAATCACAGCTTCAGGGTTCTGGTATGCCTTCATGAATGAATTACACTTGCCATATATTCTGTTTTTACCTATGTTTTGGACATTCCTAATTTGGCCATTACCTGTCCCTTTAAAGAATTTACAGATAGAACTTTGTGAGCTTGGAATCTCCAGGACAGATACTTACTTAGCCACAGTCTGTTTTTCTCTTTCTTTCTT
>NW_004524611.1:16270407-16287684 GCF_000260255.1 Octodon degus | reverse complement strand
TCTTTCTTTCTTTCTTTCTTTCTTTCTTTCTTTCTTTCTTTCTTTCTTTCTTTCTTTCTTTCTTTCTTTTTTGTCACAGGGGAACTTTATTGAGAGGAAACCAGAGGCGCTTTCACGCTCTCACACAGTCATGCGCACGCGCACACCCTACTCCAGCTTCTGCCGCAAGGTCCAGTTCTCAGCCCTGGTGGGACACTCTCAGTTCCTAAGATCCAGAGGTGGCAGGGGCCAGAGGGAGGCACGGAGTGGGGATGGGAAAGTGGCCGGGGTAGGAATCGTGTGGGATGGGAGGATGGGGGTGCCGGGAGCAGAGGTGGCGGGGTGCCCCCAGCTCGTGCGTGAGAGTGGATCCCGGCCATGGTGGCCTCGGCGTGGCTGCGACCCCGGAGGGACCTTTCTGGGCTGGGGCGGTGCACTCCAAAAGGTCTGGGAAGGACCGGGCCTCCCACCCCCTACAAGTCCTCTGGGTGGTGGCTGGAACTGGAGCGGGCAGGGCAGGGCAGGCAGCCAGCAGCAGGCAGGCTCAGCTCTGGGGCTCCTCGGGAGCCTCTTCCCCAGCATTGTCGACTGTCCACGGCGACAGTTGTCTCTCAGCAGCTGCGTGATGAGGGTGCTGTCTTTGTAGGAGTCCTCGCTGAGTGTATGCAGGTCAGCCATGGCCTCGTCAGCAGTGGTCTTGGCCAGCGAGATGGCCTCCTCCGGGCTGTTGGCGATCTCGTAGTGGAAGACAGCAAAATTCAGGGCTAGGCCCAGGCGGGTGGGCTTGCTGGGTGGCATCTCCTTCTTGCGGACGTCCATGGCCTCCCGGTAGGCTGCCCGGGCAGAGGCGATGATGCGCTTCTCGTCGTCTCCGGTGGCCACCTCGGCCAGGTAGCGGTGGTAGTCGCCCTTCATCTTCAGGTAGGAGACGTGGCACTCGGCCTCCGCAGCCTCCTTCATGAGGTGGGAGTCCAGGAGGCCCAGCACGGCGTCGCACAGGCCCCGGAGCTCGGTCTCCACCTTCTCTGGGTACTCTCGGGCCTCAGGGCCCTTCTCCTCCGAGCCCTCCTCGGTGCTTTTCCGCTCAAGGCTGGACAGAACTCTCCAAGCAGCCCTCTGGCCGCCCACCACGTTCTGCAGGCCACGGAGAGCAGGTTGCGCTCTTCGCACGAGAGGTCCTCACCCCTTTCCACTGCGCCCTTCATGCAGGCTGCCACGTCCTCACAGCGCTCGGCCTACTCTGCCAACTTGGCCTTCTGGACCAGACGGGCTCTTCCATGGCTCTAGGGACAGACGGTGGCACGCCAGGCTAAGTGGCTGCCAGGGGACCAAGGCCGGGTCCTGTCTCAGTTTCTTCTGAGTCTACAAGTCAGTTCAAACTCACTCTCGGCTGCGGGTGCAGCTCAGTAGTAGCGCCCTGGCTTACAAAACGTCAGGCCCACAAACAGCACCACCACCCCCAAAGCTTTACTAAAAAAAAGGAATATTTACTGTTCTTTCAGTCAATTTTCAAAATTTCTATTTGTTTCCAAGAGTCGTCCTGTGTACGGTGCTTTTCACACTTACCAGTCTATAACTAACCAGCATTCACCTCTGAGTTCAAGTGAAATTTTATCGTTGGGAGAGATTTTCATCTTTGTTTGCTTTTACCTAGCTAAGTATTGAGTTCTAACACTATTATCACTGTTTCTCAATAAATTTCTTCCTCCATACCTTCCCATGACATTCTGCCTCTGAGCCTCTTTACTATTTCCTGAGTACTAAACTCTGAGTTTAGAACTTTTTCTTTCAAATGGCATATTTAACTCATTTAAAATATTTCTTCTAGCTTTAAGTAAGGAAAATGTTTAGTACTATGAATTCAGAGTGCCAAGGTTAGTCATATCCCAGGGGTTTAAAAAGTGTATTAGTATGCTTTCATTTTTTAATTTTGATTTACTAATTACTATATCACTATGTATTGTTTGCTTTGACTAAGTAATTTTAGGAGCTTAGCTCTCAAATGAGAGATGATAAGAACCTATTCTTTTCTTTTTTGGGTTTTAGTTCATTTTCAATGACACATAATTGGACATATTTATGAGGTATGGTATAATAGATATAAATGTGCCACTTAAAATTTTCTAGTATGCATAGACAAAGAATTTGCTTCAGACGCACCTGAAGATTTTTAATAGAGATTGATTTTTTAAATGGATGAGTATTATATCAATTCCATAGAGAAGGTACAATCTGCTTGCAGGATGAAAATCAGTATATGTCAACTTAATCTTAAAGGCATACTTCCCATATGTACTCTGTACTGTGGAGAATTTTATTCTCACACTCTTGTGTTCCTTCCTGAGGTTATTAGTCTGAGAAAGGCATGGTTAGATGACTCTAGCATTCTGTGAGCCCTGTGCAGAGCACTTCCACAAACTGAGAAAGCTAAGACATTGGTAGGGGACAGAGATTCATGAGACTGCCACCATATATTCAGGATGTCACTGAACAAAATGTTGATGTGCAGCTCCTGGCTGCCCCCAGGCAGCACTGTACAGGCACATACGGAGTATAATTCAACTCGCAGGAGGTCGCTATGGCAGTCAGATTCATGGAGATGCAAGATCAGATGGTGGCAGTAGAGCCTGGGAGGGGAGGACAGGAGTGCTGAACTGTACTCAGTTTCCACTGAGAAAGCTGGACAGGTTCTCCAAGTGCTCACGCTAGTTGTCCTCCCAAGTGGATGCACCTGAATTGTGCCTTCCTAGAGAGTTAAAATGGACAGACACACTGACTGTTACATGTGTTTGCAGAAATTACACAATGGTTTCATCCCATGATTTCTTCACTCCTATTACCAAGGGATGTAGTGAGTGTCTGAGGAACAGCCCTGCTAAGTGATGAAGGCTTCTGGGGGCCCAGCATCCTAAGCCTTTCTCCTTGTTACTTTCTGTCTGTACGATATTCTGAGAACTGGTCCTGGACCCACTTTCTCCCAAACGAGAGGACAAGATGTGTCACTTTCACCTGGAAACCCCAACCCTCCTGGAAGTGTCGCACGTAACCTGAGTTAGATAGAAATATTATAGGCAGTCGGACAGGGTCAGGCCCTCCAAGGAGATGACAAAGACCAGACACCTTGCAACTGTGGGAGGGACAGATGCTCCTGCTGTGAGCCAGGCCTAAAGACCAAACAAATCCTAACCTCCCTAAAGATTAGCATCCCGGATTGATCATTACCCTGAGAAAGCCAGGAAGAATCCTTATCTGATGGCTCCTGGTTACATTCATGTCCCCTTGCTACCTGACTCCTTTCCCCATCTGGTCCTGGACTTAATCAGTTTTACCTGAGCAATGGTGCTTGTAATCTCATTGGTTGACCTTAGTTTTGTCCCACCCCACATCCACCTAAGGGAGTTCCCAGTTTCTCCATCTTAGCCCCACGTGGTTTTACACTATAAAAGTCCCTGGAAGAGAAAGCTTCCCAGGGAACAACCCGCTCAGGCCCCCCTCCTGTTCCTCTTGGACAGGAGCTTTCTTTCCCTCAATAAATATGTTCTGCTCCTAACCTCCATTTGTTCCTAAAATTCATTCTTAGGTTTTAGAGAACACTAACTTGTGCAGGTCAGGTCGGGAGATCATTTTTCCCTGTGTCATTTGGAGGTCACCCACCCAAGACCAGTTTTTCTCCCTGTATCAGAAGGAGCTGACTGTTTCTCCTGTCTCCCCAGCTGCCAAGATCACAACACAGAATCCCACCATCATAGGCTCTGAAGCCACCACTGCTGGACTCAAGGCAACTAAGGGCAGGGGGACCTCAGAACTGTGGCCTCTGGATTTGGGAGCTATCATTGGGGTGACAGTGGCCACGGTGGTGCTCCTAACCCCACTTGTGGCGCTGATGATCTTCCTCAGATGCAAGGGGAGGTGAGTAGTGGTCCAAGCCCCGGGCCCATCAAGGTTCCCACTGGGGTATGGCTCAGCTCACACCAGCATCAGAATCACCAAGGTGCTTCTTCAGAGGGCGGAGGCATGCTGGACTCCCCTCAAAGCCACAGTCAGGCTCTGTGGTCTCTGCTTGGGAATCTGCAGTAAGCAGGCTCCCCAGTGGGGAATTCACCACTGTAACCCCTCTCAGTCACATGCAGAGGGAGAAAAACATGTGATCATCACAGTGGATGCGGGAAAGAGTAACACAGCCTTCAGCCTCTCTCCTAACCAAAACAATGATCCAGGCACAGAGGGAAACACTCTCAGTATAACAAAGGCCACTTAGGAAAAGCCACAGCAAAGTCACTCAGGTGAAGGACTAAGAGCTTTGACCCTCAGAGGGGGCTGTAAGGTTGTCTGTAGTGACAGAGCCTAAGGAAGCTGGTTCCTTGTAATTTCTGAAAGCTCGAAACAAGGTGACAGATTCCTGAGGTGCTGCACTGTTTGTTCTTTGCCTGAAGGGGATGTAAATAACAGCTTGCTTACAGCAAAGTATTTATGCACATTCCTTAGCCTGGGTGTAGCCCTCAATAAATGAGAGAAGTGTCTCTGACTCTAGGACTCATTTAGAGAGAGACTAATCTCAGTGGGACCTCAGAAGCTATATTAATCCAGTCTTCCCATCATTTCTTTCAGCTCTGACTTATAACATAAAGAGTTGCCTACACTCATTACTTGTAACAGAGGACCACAAGGTCGTCTACACTCAATACTGTCCTATAGCCTCAGTGCAAGCCCTAAGGCGACCTCTTTGTGTCAACTACCCTCTAAGTTTGCCCTTTGTCCCTTTGCTTGCCTCTCCCTCCTTGAATTTCATTCTCTCCCCACTCCCCCACCCGCTGCCTGTCCTCCTGCCCCGAGTCACCCCCTGCCTTCTCTTTCCCCTGCGCGCGCAGCTTCTGGCTCTTCCCCTGAGTGCTGCCGCTTTCTGCCCTGGAAGATTCGGCCTCTCATCGGGTACCTTGTTCAGCCTCAGACTGTGACGCGTTTGGTTCTCTTCCTCCTTTCTCCCTATTGGGAGAGAGGAAGTGTTGAAAGTCAAGTGAGAGCAATTAGTAATTAGTCAAGAAAAAGAAATAAAGGAGCTTAAAATAAAAGGAAGACGTTGAATATTTCCCCACAGGTTCTGTTTTTCAAAAGGCGATATATTCCATACACAAAAAAGTGAGAAATAATGAGTGAACTCAGCAACTCCCCAAGACTGAAAATCATTTCTATGAACTAACAATGAGAGATGCAAAATGAAATTTAAAGAGGCCAGCCAGATAGCTTGGTGGATTAAAGCTCCTGCTTAGGCAGACTCAGAGACCAGAGTTCTATCCCTGGAGTGCCATGCCGGCCCTGCCCCCAGGGCCTGCTGAGACAGTGGTTGAAACTAGGAGTGGTGGTGCACACCTGTAATGCCAGCACGCGGGAGGCTGAAAACAGGAGGATCACTATGAGTCCAATACGTGTAGTGAGACTCTGTAGCCCCTGTACTAAATGCAAAAAAAAAAAAAAAAGAAAAAAAAAAAGAAATTGAAGCTATCAATTCTATTTGTAAAGGAGTGAAAACATAAAACAAGACAAACTACTTGGAAGAAGCCTAACCAAGGAGGTGAACATACTGCACAGTGCAACAAAGCAGAAAACATCATAGAAGAAGTTAAAGAGCACACAGATAAATAGAAAGATGCCTCATATCCTTGAATTGCAGGCACTAATAGAGTAAGATGTCAAATCTCCCTACAACAATCTATAATTTTAATGTACTGTCATCCCTATCAAAATCCCTATGACAGTTTTGTCAAAATGAAAAATTGATCCAGAATTAGGAAGCAATTCAATTATGGGTTTTTTTATGTATTTAGTACAGGGTCTACAGGGTCTCACTACACAGATAGGACTCGCAGTGAACCTCCTGTTTTCAGCCACGCAAGTGCTGGGATTAGAATGTGTGCCACCATGCCCAGTCTCAGTCACTTCTCAATAAGCCTTGGGGGCACGGCCGGCTTGGCAACCAGGGGATCGAACTGCAGTCCCTACCTCTGCCTAAGCAGGCTTTTTAATCTGCTGAGCTATCTGCAGGCCCTGGAAACAATTTGAAAAAGACCCACAACACGCAGTGTGGAAGAGTCAGACTTCCTAAATTAAAATACAGGGCTGATAATTAAATAAATAAAATACAAAGTTAATACAAAACTGGTAAAATTATAACAGCAACTGGTGGAATAAAGTCAAGAAATTGACTAATGCATGGTTAGATTTCTAAATTTCTGTGTAAAATATGTAATTGTTTATTCATATTCTTTAAATACTTTTCATTTTTAAAATTTTTATCTCCATATTCTATAGGGACTTAATGTCAATATCAATACTGGATGGAAAATACCTGTTCCATGTTATGCCTAAGATGTTTGATATTCAGACAGATAGTGAAGTTAAACTCAATTGCATATGTTGTAGGGTAATAATAAGCTTCTCTTCTGAAGGGTTAAAAACCTAAGTTTGCAGACCAAAAATTGGAGAAATGGAATGGCTGCAAGGACAGCCAACATTTTGACCTTAGCCTTTCAAGGTCAATGAAGACTCAGGCCATAGGAGAACCTATACTGTAACATCATGTAACTTAGGTGTATCTCGAATTTTCTGATCAGAGAGATTATGGGGCCACAGAACAACGTGATTGATGATGTAGACTATGCCTAAGGAGAGTCACTTGGAGAGAAAACATTCTCTCAGGCTTTCACAGAGAGCAAATTGGTCAAGCAATGGCCGTGACTCATCCACGTGGCTGACACTGACAAAGGATCTGCAACCTGCGGTACAGGGTTATGGGATAAATCCTGAAGGTACTTGACTGAACTTATCAGATGTAAAAATTACATTTCTTATTATATAGGTCTTGCTTTATCTTGGTCTTAGCCATCCAGAAGAAAAGTATAAAAACAGGGTATATAAAGTAAAGCCATATTAATATGCTAAGCTTTGAAAGGCTCAAGTCAACAACTTCTGTGGATAACCCACTACTATTATGGACTACTGGTCTGTGTTGGATTGTTTTTCTGAATTCACACACCTATAGTATTTTATTTTATTTATTTATTTTTTGGTGGAACCGGGGATTGAACTCAGGCCTTTGCGTTTGCCAAGGAAGCGCTTATTCCACTGAGCCATCTCCCCGGCCCTTCCTATAGTATTTTAGATGCCAATGGAATACTCATTTTCTGACAAGACTAAACAAAAAAGGGGGATATAAAGGAAGGACCATTTTGTATCTGTATATACAGAATAGTTAGGATAGATATACAGCTACTTAGGCTTAATTCAATGAGAAGAAAGATTTGTACTAGTAGTGTTTGGACAGGATATCATGTCTGCATCTTGTACTGCAGATAACCACTAAGAAGATAACAATGTACAATGTATAAAGAGAGAGAGAGAGAGAGAGAGAGAGAGAGAGAGAGAGAGAAATTGACTAATGCAACAGATGAGAGAGAGCCCAGAAATGCACCCTGAAATGCCCAGTTTGGGGATCTTAGAGGAGGGAGGGTGACGCTACCACTCACCAGGGAGAGAAGGGACTGGAGTGTGTTACAGTTCAAGGCTGAACAAGGGACTAACTGAGAGGCTGAATCTGACAGGGCAGCAAGAGGCAGCGCTCAGGAGGAACAGCAGCTTCCTGCCAGCTGCTGTGTCTGCAAGGGGAAGAAGTGGGCACTAGGGTGACTCAGAGGGGCAAGGGGGCAGGCGGGGTGAGAATGAAAGTCAAGGAGGGAGATGGCGGCAAAGGCACGGAGGGCAGGCGTGGAGGGCACCAGTCAGGAAGAGCTGGTCTTGGGGTTTCCACTGAGGACACAGGACAGGTGTGAGTGGGCCTCCTGGGCCTCAGGGACTAGGGAGATCCAGGCCCTTCCCTGAGGGAACCTTGCTGACATCCTGTTCCCTCTAAGGACTGTCTGAGCTTCGCACAGCAGGACAGAGCCTCTCCATGGACATCACCCTGAACTACTTTTGACCTCCTACAGGTTGGCAGGCTAAAGCCAGGTGTCACCAAGTCAGGGCTTGTCCTTGAAGAGGACCTTCAGTGTGAGAAGGCCTGGCTTTGACATTTTCCTCAGAAGTTTCCCTCCAAGAACCCAGATGACAGCATGTTCTCTGCCTCCCTCACCTTCTCCAGCTCTGCCTCACCAGAGTTCCTCCCTGCCACCCTCCCCAGGAAGACCCAGGTGGCAAGGTTTGTGGGTTTGTGTCTCATGTCCCATCCTTTCCTGTGCAGCCCCACAAGCCTAATGTAGCCATGTGAGGGTAGTTTTAGAGGAGGCTGAATCTAGAGTTTATAACTGATTGCTGGCCCAAAGCCCAGAGTATGGGTGTGAGTGTGACACTAGCCCTAAGGTGTGTACCCAGATGCTGTGATTCTTGCTCTCATGTGTTGCTTTTGCTGTCTTCTGCTGGGGTGAACTGGTGCCCCTGTACCATTCACTACCCTGACACGGAGCCAGAAGACTATGGATTGACACACAGAAAAACTGAGCTAAATAAACCTTTGCCCCTTTAACTTAGGCCACTGCGTATTTTGTCTCAACAAGGAGAAAAGTGTCTAAGGCCCCAAGGGAGACATCTGGGCTCTCTTCTGAGACCTCAGGAGCGGGGCTGAGTGAAGACCCTCCAGGGAGCTCTGCTTCCCATCAGATTCCAGGCAACTTGCAGACAACTCAGAAGCCAGCAAGTGTGAAGGTCCAAAGGGACCAACAGAGCCAACCACCATGTAATCCACTCTGTCCTCAACTTGCCACCTCTTGCCCACAAAAACGACATGGCCCACATTCTCATGCATATGTGTAAGGAGAAAGCTGAGATCACTTTCCCCTCCTGTCCCTCGTGCCTAAATGGACTCTAATGGACAACTCAGAACCAGGACCTCACCTCCCTTCCTGCTTAGTCAGCGATGACCAGGGGCCAACGAACACACCCCCAACCACTGGTAGGCAGCCTAGCGCCCGGCTCCCCCCAGGGCAGCCCATCATCTCCCCACACCACAGGAGCTAGAACACATCATGACTGCTCATGCACATCCCCCACTGACCCATCCTCCAGCACCCCAGGCAAGGGGCTGTGCCCTGCGGAGGCGCAGGCCTCCTTGCGGGTGATCAAGTGCATCCTGAGCCCAGCTAGCAGCTGCTAAGCAGCCGAGCCAGCATTAGAACCAGACCTACCTTTCTGGAGGTTCTCCCAGGATGAGGCTCTCTCACTGCTTTACCCGGGTTCCCACACTGTGTGGGCCTCTGTCAGAGCTAAGGGTGTGACACAGCGACACAAGAGGCAGGAGACACATGAAGTTCCACAGATGGTCACACACCAACTGCATCCTCAGCAGGACCCCTCTGCCTCCCTCTTCCCTGTGACTCTTCTATGATGTTTTACTTGTAGGCAACCTCTATGGGGACTCTACAGTTACGACAGCAGGATAGCTACAGATGTGTCTCAGCCAGGTTTCAGCACCCTGCCTGCTGATATCTGGAAGTCAGCTCTACCCTAAGTACTACAAAACTAAATTATTAGTCAGTAAGCCTCAGGACATACTTCTCTGGAGTTTTTCAGAGAAGTCTCCCTACATTCCCGGGCAGGCTTCGAACTTGCAAACTTCTTGCTTCAGCCCAATGAGTACCTGGAATTACAGGCAGGGACCACTACATCAGCCTGACACATGCTTTTTAGTTACTGACTTAATCATTAAGATAGCAAAGAAGTCGGGATTAGTGGCAACAAGGGGAAAAGGCAGCTTCCAGAAGAGAATACGTTTTGCCGCAGGCAGCTCCAGTCAGATGATGTCTACAGGACAGAATGTGGACGATCCGTAATGTATTGCTCAGTGGTGTGACTTCTCCGATGAGCAATGCTTAATATCAGTTAAAGCGAAAAGTCAGTTTAGCTTCTCCCTCAGTGAAGCAGCTGCCTCCATCTGGAGGGCCTAGGGGTCAAGGATAGACACAAAGGCCTGGCCCTCTGAGTGAAGGGAGGTCATGGACCAGCACAGAAGAGTGGAGGCAGGAGGAAGCTGCAGGAACCTGGCAACAACCTCGGACCTCCCAGGACCCACACAGCCTCGTTTGTCCCCTCCCAGGGTGCTCAGCAGGCAGTGAAAATGCTCGGGCCCAGCAGCGGGGGCTGGTCTGGTCCCGCTCTGCTCTGCTTTGAGACCAACAGGACTGGGCGTCCCCAACCCCCAGGCCTTTATAGCCAGGATGACCTAGCAGGCCAGGGAGGAGAAGGAGGTAAGGGATGGGGCAGAAGGAGGCCACCATCTGTCCTTTATCCTTAGAGCAAGGGTAAGAAGGGGACTGTGCTCTTGAGTGCTCAGAGGGAAGGCAAGAGGAGCCCACTGTCTGCCCCCAGGACCAGCCTCCTGGCCCCCAACCCACCTGCTTCACCATCTCCTCCTTTCATTTCCTCATTTAATTTCTTCAGAGAGAATCACTGACTTCCTATGTGGTTTCAACCCCAAGCCCAGGGCTGTGAATGAGAGTTGAGCAATCACTTGCATTCATCAGGTGCACTAGCAGAAGGTTGGTAAGCAGATGAAAAACCCCAGCAATGATAATGGGAGAAGGCCCCGGGAAGACTGATACCGGGCTGATGGAATTCTACACAGGCCTTGGGAGAGAGGGAGGAGTCCAGGCAAAGACGGTGAGGAGATTGTACAGGAAGGACAGAGCTGTTCAAAGGTCCTGAGACAGGACAGAGGCTGCACTGCAGGGGTCGGAGGAAGGTCAGTGCCTGTGAGGAAGGGGAGCTGGGCAGGGGATGCAGGGCTGTGAGAGAATGTGTGGGTGGTGGATGGGCTGGGGATTTCATTGCAGACGCAGTCACTCTCTGTGAGGCTTTTCTGTTTGTTTTTAATGAAAGGAAGACTGTTTGGAAAGGGCAGGACAAAGGGAATACAGAGTGGGGAGCGTGCAAAAGCGAATACTCCTGCAGGCAAGTAAAATGAGCAGATCTACATCATTAAAGACCACAAGAGGACTGGCCAAATAGCCCAGCGGATTAAAGTGCCAGCTTAAGCCCAAGTAGCAGCCTGAGTTCCATCCCTAGCATGCCACGCAGGCCCCGCCCCTGGTGCACCCAGAAGTGGCCTTGACACGAGTGGTGGCCCACGCCTGTAATCCCAGCTCTCGGGAGGCTGAACACAGCGGATCACTACAACTCCAGTCTACCTAGTGAGACCCTGGAGACCCTGTCCTTAAGTACAAGACCACAAGGCTTCCTGGGCAGAGGCAGTGTTAATGGGAGTGGGGAAGGGCTGAAGGAGACCTGGAAAATTCCAGAAGCCCCTGCAATACCACGTAGGATGGCATCAGGTGTGTCTAGCAAGGTGGAATAGACGGTAAAGAAGTAGGAGGATCTGAAATATGTTTTGGAAGCAGAGTTCTTCCTGGCTGTGAGGAGAGGGTAAGGGTGGTCCCAAAGTCATCTCCAGTTCTCCAGTGTGAGCTGCATGCTGGAGCCAGCAGCACTCCCCGAGATGGAGGGGTGACAGTAAAGGGATGAATAGGACACAAGTGGGGACCAAGCGCCTGAGACCTCCTAACACCCAGGGGATTCTGAAAGGGGGAGCAAGACCTGTCCCATCCTGCTCCCCAGAAACATCAGAGCTGGAAATCTTGTGGGGCCCTTAGCACTGTGGAGCACAAGGCTCAGGGGAAGGCTCAGTATGCCCCAGATGGGTCCTGTCACTAGATGTTCCCTGTATGCTTCATGCACTCTCAGATAGGCACTTGGGGACATTGGGTCACAAAGGCATGATTGTCACCTGTGGATTAGTCCACTGCCACATTTATAAGGACATTTGACATTGGGAGGTGAAGCCAGACTGTGGGAACCCCTGGGGGAAGTGGCCTGGAAGGGCTTGTCCCGAATCCATCTCCCTCGACCTCTCTGCCCCTCCTGTCTCCCTGCCACTAGCCGTTTCTGCTCTGCTGGGGCCCTCGCAGAGCTGCCCTACTGTGGAGCCTGTTGGCTGGAATCTCTACAAACCGTGAGCCAAAATAAACCTTTCATCGACCGTGAGGGCATCAAGTATTTTGTCTCAGCAATGAGAAAGTGACTCAGACAGATCCAAGGACCGACAGCACCCTTGCTCAGAAAACTGAGAGGTTTCAGGGAGAGGCTGACAGTGACTCCACTGTTTTCAGACTGGCTATGAGCAGGGAGCCCACCGATGCCAGGACATCAAAAGGGAGGCAAGAAACAAGACAGGAGCAAATACATTTGGACTTGAAAAATGGCTGCTAAAGAGCATGTGTGTGTGCCCGTGCAAACACACACACACTCGAATCTAAGACAAAGTCTGTGATCTCACAGCTGTGTGGAGGAGCAGGAGGACATGGCGTGAGTGGCTGTGACTAGGCAGGAATGGAGACCTGGATGCTGCGGGGCTTGCAGCACTCTAAGGCTGTGGTATCCAAGTGTGGGCCAAGCCCTCCACCGCTCCTGGCCTGCTCTTGGACACACTGACTATGACCTCTCCCAGGCCATGGAGGGCTGCAGCACCTTGTGTATGCAGAAGCCCATCTCTGAGCACTAAACATCTAGGCACTCGGCCTCCAAAAAGCACCACTGTGCGATGGACGTGGTTTCAGGCTGACATCCAGGCCCTGTCACTCTCTCAAGGGAGAGCAGCCCAGGAGACACCTCACTGGCCCATGCCATCCAATCTGTCCATCTGGGACTAACTCAAAAGTCCCATGCCTCAGTTTCAAAGTCCCGTGCCTCAGTTTCCCCAAGTGTAGATAGCGATATCAAGTGTGGTGAGAGTGAGAAGGCAGCACAGGGTTTCACAGTAGGGCTCAGATCCAGGGGGGTGCACACACTGAGCACCTGTGGGACAGGGGAGGAAGGGGACCAAGGCAGGGGCTGCCCCACGGCTGGGGGTGGCTGGGGAAGAGGCCGTTGGCACTGGGCAGAAGCTGAGGCAGAGGAAGCGAAGTGCCTCTTTTTTTTTTTTTTTTTTTTTTTTTTTTTTTTTTTTTTTATTGAACTCAGGCCTCTGCGTTTGCCAGGGAAGCGCTTATTCCACTGAGCCATCCTCCAGGCCCCACGAAGCACCTGTTGAAGAGGGTGATACAACTTCCTACAGTGAGTCACGTCTGCTACTCCCACAGTCTCCTCAACTAGCTGGTGCCCAACTCATCCTGGAGAGGGATGAGCAGAGCCTGTGACAGAACAACTCCGTGTGTCACCAACCCCTGTGCTCTAACCCGTCACCTCCCAACCACTGCTCAGGGGTGGCAGTGTCCTCTGCTAGACAGGTCCCAGTACCTGGGTAAGAGGCAACTTCTTGCCACGGTGAGCCCTCGCTGCCCCTGTGATCGAGGAAGATGTGGACTGGCCAGGGAACTTATAGCTCTCAGAGAACCATCAAAGGAGCCTCAGAAAGATCCAGGCTCCAGGGTTCCCACATCACCAGACCTGTGGCACTGCAAAGCTGGGCCCAGAGACAGCCAGGCCCCGGCCTGCAGAGCCCAGGTCCACAGGAAGGCTTTGTGAACTGGACATGAATGAGGTCCTGTCTTGGACACAACACATGACAGAACACAACAAGTTCTCTCAGGCTTTCACAGAGAGCACATTGGCCAAGCAATGGCCGTGACTCATCCACATGGCTGCACTGACAAAGGTTCTACAATTTGAGGTACAGGATCTCAAGATAAATCCTGAGGGCATTTCACTGACCTTGTCAGACCAAAAAGCTACAACTCTTGTTGCATAGGTCCTGCTTTACCTTGGTCTTAACCATCCAGTAGAAAAGTATGAAGATGAAATATAGGAAGTAAAGCCATGTTGTTATGTTGAGCTGTGGGGGACTCAGGTCAATAATTTCTGACATTGCCGGTTAAACAGAAGACCCAATGCTATTATGGGCTACTGGACTCTTTTAGAATATTTTGCTGAGTTTATACACCTATAATATTCAATAACGGAACTTAGAAAAAATGGGGTATAACTATGAATGTCCATTTTGTATCTGTGTATTCAAAGTGGTTAGGATAGATATATAGTTGCATTCTCTTAATGAATAGAATGATTTGTTCTAATGGTGTTTGTAAATAGGATCACAAGTCCACTTCTTGTACAGCAATTAACCACTAAGAAGAATATATGCAGTGCATTATTTGTTGAAACTGTACTTCTGATTTGATTTGAAACTGTCTCATTGCTATCTGTTTATCAATAAAACTTTGAAGAAAAAAAAAAGAACACAACAAGTGACAATCACATTTCCTGGACCAAAGCTGTTGTGAGCCTTGGTCTCCTGCTCTCTATGGCGGGAGGGCAGAGGGCACTCTGCATGTGCAGGCGAGTCTTTGAGCATCTTGCTCTAGGTCAATGGGACCATCACCTCTGACACCAGGGATGATATGGACTTGGAGCCAAAGAATCAGGCCAGGGCCATAATGAGCCACCAGCAGGCTTGATGCTGCCTGGGGAGTGCAGGGAGCCCCTGACAGGCATGGAGGGGATACAGGGCAGGCTTGCAGGGCCGGGGTCCAGGGCTGGGGCCTGAGGGCAGGTGACCACCACCACCACCACGCTCCTCATCCTCTCTAAAGTCAAGTTCTGGTCACAGCAGCCTTTCCTCTCCCTGACAGAGCTGGGGCTGGGTGGGCAGCCCCTTCCCTGACTGGAGAGAGAGACGCTCAGAGAGCCAAAGGGTAGTGAGACAGAAAGAAACCCGGAATGAGGTGGGGAGGGCCGGCACAGAGACAACAGGACCAGCAGCTGCACAGGACCCTCTACCCGAGCGGCCAGGGCAAGGGGTCAGGTGGGTGAAGGGAGGCCTGCAAGGCCAAGATCAGTTCCAGGCCCCCCAGCAGAAGCTAGAAACTGGGGACAGAGGACAGGGCTACCTTGACATTTGGCACAAAGGAGGCCCTTCTGCAACATGGGAAAAGCAGAAGTCATATTGATATGGGAAATGCTGGCCACAGAGGGTGGACATGGGCAGGCCACGCCCTCTCACAGGCCCCTGAAGGAGCTGGCGCTGTATTCCCGACCAGTCTACCCTACGCTCCCCTCTCCTGGACCTGCTGTCTGCCTTGGGGCTCTGCTTGTCTCGCACCCTGAGGAGAGCAGGCCATGGGCTGGGACCTGCTGCTGCTATGCCTGTCCTCAATGTGCCTGCAAGCTGGTAAGAAGTGGGGTTGGCTCTGGCAGGGGCTCTGATCAAACCCAGGAGGGATGGACGGGGACAGGAGTGAGGGAATGGGCAGCTGAAGAGGGGGTCTGTGAGTGGAGCCGGGCCCTCACTGCCCCAAAGGGCTGCTCCACAGGGTCCTCTACTCCCACCCGTACCTGCTGTGCTCCCTGAAGCCTAGAGAAGCAGGCACCAGGCCAGAGGGACAGTGCTGCCATCTGCCACACGACTCCCTTCATGTGGACGAAGGTGCCAGGCCTGAGGGGTCCTCTGTGTCCCACAGTAGCTTCAGCCTCTCCCTCTCACCTCTTCCAGGTAACTCAGCAGGATCCAGCAGAGGACGCCCCTCCTTTTGGGTTAATCAACCAAAACACCTCTCTGCTTCCATTGGGGGCTCTGTTGACATCCCCTTCTCCTTCAACCACTCCTGGACCTTGTCTGAGAACCCCGACGTGAGACTGTTCTGGAGACGGAACGACTTCCATGGAGAGTTTTTCTATAAAACAAGCCCACTTTTCATCCATAAGGATTTCAAGGACCGGCTCTTTCTGAACTGGACAGAGGATCAGAGTTCTGGCTCCCTCAGAATCCGGAACCTGAAGAAGAAGGATCAGAACAAGTACTTCTGCCGAGTGCAGCTACACACTCAGAGTGAAGGCACACAGATGTGGCAGGCCATCGAGGGGACCGAGCTCACCATCACTCACAGTGAGCACACCCCAGTCCCAGCTCCCCTGTCTCCCATGGTGGCTTCACCCTCTCTATCCAGCTCTGCTGGATCCTTGGATGCCACTTAGGCTCCAACCTCTCGACCCTCCTTCAGGCTCCTCCCCCAGTCCCAACCCTCTGCAACTTTTATCTTTTTTAATCATCCTGAACCTGAGTTGCGTTCCCACCAGTCCCCTCAGATCCAGTCCCACCTGCACCCCAAGGCTCCAGCATCTGAGGTACTCCCTGTTACCTTCTCTCCTCCTCCACACAGGCCCTGCTCCACCTGGGCTTCTTGCCTCACCCCTCACTTCCAGTAGCCGTGAATTGTCTGTGGCCTGCGTCCCTATGTCCTGCGTCTGTGCCCCAGTGAGCCCCCAGGGTGGGGCCACATCTTTGTTTCCACCTTGCCCTGAGCTTCCCCCAGAATACATGTTAGGTGCCCTGCTACCAGCCTGGGTGCTCCCTGGGCCCCAGGGAGCCCTATGGAAACCTATTTGGTTTCACATCCTCCCCACTTCCTTCCCTACTCTGTCCCCCAAACCACACAGGGAGAACAAGGCCAACATAGCCTAAATGCCTGAGCCATCAGCTAGTAGTGAGCTGGGCCTGGAGAGGGGCCATGTTACTGCAGAAGATTCTGTCACCCCAGCCTCAGGTGCCAAGGTGGTCTTGACCTGCCTGCCAACCTAATAACAGGGCTGCAGCAGGAATAGGCTCCCCACAGCAGTCTGCAGGGCTGTGGAATTAGAGCCTCCATTCAATGTCTGCAGCACAGTCAGGGCCGTGGGTGGGCGGGGCTCTCAGGTGGAAGCAATCAGGGTGTGCAGCGTCAGCAGAAAATATGTTTAATTTGATAATCAACTAAATGGGCTAAGTACGTTTGCTTTTAATAATCATTGACTTTGGCAGTCCTCACTGATGTCAGTGACCACGGGCTCCTCCCTGCCCAGATGGACACTGCTTTGCCCTGTGAATCGTAACTGCCTTGACTTCGTCCTGCGCTGGTGGCAGCGGACAGGGAGCAAGGCACCCAGCTGGCGCGCACACCACCAGTCGCGGATTGCAATGTCCGGTGCCTCCCGTGTACCTCCCTACGCAGCCTTTACTGGCAGGTTTTGCTTCTTCTCAGTCCTTCATCCTCTAATTCCTCCTTTCTCTGCTTCTGGCACACTCACTATGAGGGTTTTTTGTGTTTCTGTCTCTGTTTTTTCAGGGATATGGGTTGATTTTGTTTTGTTTTGGGTGGAACCAGGGATTGAACTCCGGCCCTTGTGCTTGCCAGACAAGCGCTCATTCTACTGAGCCATCTCCCCGGCCCCAGGGGCATGGGTTGAACCCAAGTCTTCAAGCATAGTCGGTATTTCCGTCATGGAACTATACCCTCAGCCCTATCATGAGTTTTTTCATCAATTCATTTTAAATTAATCAACTTAATTGGA
>NW_004524611.1:16259083-16270117 GCF_000260255.1 Octodon degus | reverse complement strand
TCTTTCTTTCGAGACAGTGTCTTGCCCGTAGTTCAGGCTGGCCCTGAACTCACTATGTAACCCAGACTGGTCTCGAATTCACAGCAATCTCCTGCCTTAGTTTATATAGTGCTGGGATTACAGGTGGGTGCCAAAACACCTGGAAAACATCTCTTTTATTGAGGCCAAAAATTTGAACTCCCACTAGTGACTAAAAATGTATGATTCAATTTCTTTTCACAATAAAAAATCTTTTTAGTAGTGAAAATTTATTGGGTATATGACATAAATGACCCAATAAAGTTGATCTTTATAGTAAGCAACTGATCAATCCCAACCCATTTGTTGAATTTTTTTTTTCTTCTCAATATCCCCCCCTACCTTTTTTTTCCCTTTTCCAATGCTGAGAATCCAATCACACATGGTGGGCAATTGCTCTGCTACAGAGCTGTTTTCCCAGCAGGAGGCCTGGTTTGTAGCTTCTTGTGAAGAATAGCACTCCTCTGACGAGTCTGTTGTTTCACTAATCTGTCTTGTCTTCTATCCGGATCACACTGTCTTGTGATTATAACTTTATCACATGTTTTAATGGCTGATGAGACTATTTGTCTCAACCACATTAGTCTTTCTTCAAAAACCTTGTTACCATTACCTTTTTATTCATGCACAGAAACATTAGAAAAAGTCTGCCGAGTTCAGAGGAAACACTGTGATCAGAACCAGGGATTGAACTCCGGCCCTTGTGCTTGCCAGGCAAGCGCTTGTTCTACTGAGCCATCCCCCCAGCCCCAACACTGTGATCTTTTAAATCTCAATTAAACCTACTGGCAGAATGGCACAGTCACAGAGGATCTTCCACCACAGGAGTGGATCCTGCTTTCTATCCCTCAGTAACTCTTGGCAGTATTCTAAAAATCATGTATATGTCTCAAGATTTTTGGTTGCTATATTTTCTAATTTTATTATTAATGAGAAATATTAATTTTGAATTTTAAAATAATTTTATTGTAAAAAATAGGGCATAGATTCTGGCCAAGATGGCAGGTTAGGGGCTGGTGAGATAGCTCAGTGGCATAAGCGCCTGCCTGGCCAAGATGGCAGGTTATATGCACATGCTTAACTCTATTCTACCTCAAAATATACGAAAGCAAAGGGAATTTTTAAAGACAAAAACACCCAAGAACAAAAACGGTGAGCCAGAGGTCAAAAAACAAAGCTTGGGAGGCTGGGAAGCCCAGTGGTGGCATAGGAGAGCAGAGGAGCAGAACCCTGTGCCCGTGGTGGGGAGCTCAGAAGAAAGGCAATTTATACTGCAGAATGCCAGAGAGGCTCAGCAGCGCTAGTTTCTGGTGCCCCAGAAAGCCAGATCCAGAACAGGTCTGGAAATTCGAAGGTCGGCTGAAAATCTTAAAAGCTACGTGTCTTAGTCACTTTTCTCATTGCTGAGGCACATACAAACACCAGCGACCTCAAGGAGGAAAGGCTTCTTTGGGCTCCCATCTCAGCCCACAATTGGCTGGTTCCAAGCAGCAAGGTAGAACAGAGATGCAAAGCAGACAGGAAGCAGAGGGCGTCAAGGGAGGAGCAGGAAAGGGAGCTGCAAGCTCCAGGAGGAAGAATCCACAGAAGAGGCAGAGAAAGAGCCAGGGGTGAGAAAGGAGGGGCAAGAGAGTGATGTCTCAGAATCCAAAAGAAGCCATCAAAAGGGCAAATATCAAATGCTAACCAGCTGGACACAGTTGTATACACCTGTAGCCCCAGATACTTATAGGCTGAGGGGTAGGACGATCAGTCAAGCCAAGAATTCAAGACCAGCCTGGGCAAAATAGCCTGTCTAAAAAAAGAAGACAACTGAAAAGTTGAGTGAGATGAAGAGACTGGGGGTGTTAAGCTCTAAGTCCTTAACTTCAACAGTAGGCAGTACATAGATGCCCTCTAAAGCAACCGAAGCAAGCAACAGCACATACTCATTTTATTTAGAAATGTGAGGTTAATGTGTTCTTTAAAAATAGCAAACCAGTAGCTGTGGTATCACATATCTGCGACCCCGGGAGTTTGGGAGGCTAAGGATGGAGGACTGTGGAGAGGGAAGGGGCGGGAGGAGAAAAGGGAGAGGAAAATGGCAAAAGTCGTTGAAAATAGCACCTCTGGGGAACGGGAAGCAAATGTGGGGGCCTGTACAGGCCGTGCTGCTTTGTACAGCTGTGTGACATTTGGTGACTCTAAACTGTGTGTCTATACAACTCTGAAAAAATGTTATTTTTTAAAATTAATAATGTACTAGTAATACTTGCCCTTAATAATGTCCAAGCAGTACAGAAATCAAATGGAATGCACAGTAGCACCCTACTCTGTCTACCTTACGTCCCCATTGCCACTTCATCTCTCTTCTGTACTTCTTTTGAGAAGTGTCTATTCAATTCATTTGCTCATTTCTTGCCTATTTTTCTGGCAAGTTTTTGAGGCCTCCACATCGTGTAGATATTAATCAGCAGAAGAGTAGTGCGTGGCAAGGATTTTCTCTTATTCTGGAGACGATCTCTTTACTCTGTTGATTGTCTCCTTTGCTGTGCAGAAGCTTAATTGAGGTCATCCCATTTGTTGACTATTTTATCCTGTTCTGTTGGAGTCCTGTTCAGCAAGCTGTGCCTATGCATTTGACTTGAAGTGTTTCTCCTATGTTTTCTTCTGTCAGTTTCAAAGTTTAAAGTCTTTGGTCCATTTTTTATTTTCCCCTTTGGCCCATTTTTGAATTGATTTTGTACAGAGTGAGTGTAAAGGATCTAGTCTCTGTCTTTTTGTAGACATCCAATTTTCCCACCACCAGTTGTCAGTGAGGTTATCTTTTTCTCCAACACACTTTTGATCCCTTTGTCAAGAATGAGGTAGCTGGGCTAGGGAGCTGGCTCAGCAGCATAAGTGCCTGCTTGGCAAGTGCAAGGTCCCTAGTTCAATCTCCAGTACAAAAAAAAAAAAAAAAGAATGAAAGCTGTAGTTGTGTGAGTTTTTATTTCTGTGGTACCCTTTATTTTTGTGGTCTATGTGTCAATTTTTGTACCAGCAGCACTGTTTTTGTTACTATGACTTTATGGTCTAATTTAAAAGTGGGTATTGTGGTGCTTCCAACGTTACTCTTTTTGCTCAGAACTGCTTTGGCTATTCTGGATCTTTTGTGCTTCCTTCCATATGAATTTTAGATTTGCTTTTTCTAGTTTTGTGAAGAATGTGATTGGTATTTTTTGATGGGGATTGCACTGAATCCGTAGATCACTTTTGGTGCATTTTGGCCATGTTAATATTAATTAAGCCAGTCCCACAAGGGAGTTCTTTCCATATTTAAGTGTCTTCAATTTCTTTTTTCATTGTTTTGTAATTTTCACTATAGAGGGTTTTTATGTTCTTTGCTGGACTTATTCGTGTGTGTGTGTGTGTGTGTGTGTGTGTAGTTATTGAAAATGGAACTGTTTTCATATACTCTTTAGGGGTTATTAATTCCTACTGATTCTGCATGTTTTTACTGTCACTTTGCTCCATTTATTCATCAGAATTGGTAGTCTTCTGGTGGAGTTCTTCTAAGAAAAGAATCCTATAGTCTGTAGGGATTTTTTCCCTATATTTAGGACAGTATCTATAGGGTCTACAGGGTCTATAGGGTCTCACTACGTAGATCGAACTTGTATTGATTCTCCAGTCTTAAGCCTCCCAAGTGCTGGGATTACAGGCGCGTGCCACCATGCCCAGTCTCAATTGCTGTCTCAGCACACCCCATGGGTGGGGCCAGCAGGGCACACTGGGGATCGAACCCCGACCGCTGTACTCTGCCTAAGCAGGCGCTTTAGTCTGCTGAGCTATCAGGCTGGCCCTGTAGGGATAATTTGACATCTCTCTTCTTTATATCCCTGTTCTTTCTCTAATTGCTCTAGCTAAATTTCAAATACTATATTGAACAAGAGTAGCAAGAATGGACACCCTTATCTTGTTCCTGTTTTTAGAGGAAATCCTTCAGTTTTTGTCCATTAAGTATGATGTTGCCTGTGGGTTTGTTGTATATAACTTTTATTATACTGAGGTAGGATCCTTCTATCCCTAGTTTTATCTAAGCTTTATCATGAAGGAATATTTAATTTTGTCTAAGGCTTTTTCTGCTTATATTAAGATGATCATGATTTTTATCCCTGATTCTGTTTATGTGGTGAATTATATTTATTTATGTATATAGAACCATCAAAAGGTACTTCCTTAATAGCATTCTCAATTGCTTTAAGTTCTTTAATTTATATATGTTTATGTTTACTGTTTCTTAAATCAACTTTTAAAAATTAATATTTGTTTCCAAAAAATCCATTTCACAGGGTTTTTACATTGACTGGCTTACTGAGCATACATTCATTAATGAGCTCAGTGCTGTTGTTAGATAGTGGGGGGCTGGGGAGATAGCTCAGTGACATACGTGCTTGCCTGGCAAGCACAAGGTTCCAAGGTTGATCCTTAGTACTGGGGGAAAAAAAGTAAAATAAAAATAAATAAATATATAAAGTGTGGGTTAGATAAGGTGGTCTTGTTTTCTTTAAGTAACCAGTTTCTGCATTTGTTTTTTCTATTGCTATCTATTAATAAATTTATTCCTAAAAATGTTTTCATTATTTGGTGCCTTTGAGTTTCCATTAGGCTAGCTCCTCTGGTTTTGCTACTTTTTCTTTGGAAATTGAATGTTTCAATCATTAGAAAAATTTCCACTTTAAGTAATGAAAGAATTTAGTATTATGAATTTAGTCTATTTAGTCACATTTCATATTTTTATATACACATAATACTCTATTTTCTAAATAACATGTTATTATGTTTTCTCTTTAAATTTAAAATTCTCAATTCTCAAATGAGATGGTATTTACACTTCTACTAATGTTTTCTAATTTTTAATTGGCATCTAATTATATATATTTATGGCATATAGTGGGATGCTTACCTACACGTCACTTTTCTTAACTTCTAATTATGTGTGGACAAAGCATTTGGTCCACACTCATCTGAAGATGTCTAATATTTTGTAAGACTGAGTGCTATATCAATTTTTAAATAATGCATTAAACACCCACAAAGAAGGTACAATCTGTAGGACCTAAAGAGCAATAGGCATTAATTTAACCTTTAAAATATATTTCCATTATGAACTCAGTGCTTTAGAGATTTTTCTCAGTCATGTGGTGCTTAACAAGGTTGCTACCATCTGAAAAGAGCATTTTTAGGTAATTCCATTCTTTCATGAAATCATAGACTTAACACAAACTGAGAAAGCTATAGAATTTTACAAGACCTCTGTTGGCTATGTAGGCTGTCACTGAGCAAAACATTGTTATACACCTCTTCACTGTATCAAATCAATCCTATAAAAGCGCACATACTATATAGTTCCACTCATAGGCAGTCCCTAGAGTAGTCTAAGTGATAGAGAGGGAAAGTCAAATTATGGCTGCTAGAGGCTGGAATTTTGGAGAATAGGAACTTGATAGGTTCAGAGTTTTCATTTAGAAACACGAACAAGTTCTAGAGTTGGCTGGTTGTAGTAGTTGCAAAGCAGTTTGAATGTATCTAGCACCACTGAACTATATACTTTCATAGGGTTAAAATGATATTTTGTTACATATATTTACAGCAACAAAAATAATTTTTAATTCTATGATCTAGGTATCTAATTTGCAACTGATGCACACACCATAAGTGGTTGAAGGTCAGGATTTAAACAGGTGACCTGGAGCCTAAGAATTTAGCGTTCCCCTTGTTGCTCCCTCCTGGTACGAACTTCTGAGAACTGCTCCTCCCCCATACAGAAGGAAGGCTTGTTACCTGAAATTAGTGAAAAAGATGCAACCCCTTCACCCTGACACCTGCATTCCTCCAGGGGAACATCTGCTTATTTCTCATGTCTCCACAGCTGCTAAGAGCACCACGCAGAGGCCCACCAGCATCTCTAAAACTACCACAGCTGGTTCCAAGTTCACAGAAGGAATGAGCTCAGAATCCCTGAATCTTGGAGCTATCGTGGGGGTGACAGTAGCTGCCACCATTGCGCTCATAACTGTGATCGTGGGACTGACAGTCTTCCTCAGGCAGCACAGAAAGAAAGGTAAGGGGTTCAGGGCCAGCTCGCCGTAAGCCTCCCAGCTGAGCGTCTCTCAGAACCTACCTGCATCAAAATCACTAGAATGCAGATCCCTTTTGGGCTCACGTCAAATCCACCAAGTCATGCTCTGGGCCTGGAAACTTGGGAGTTTCCAGCTGTAACAGGTGCCTCAAGTGTTGGGGGGCGAGGATAGAATCTGATCATTTGCCAATACAGTCGTTCCCCTTCGATTTAGTCATTTCTTATGAATTATCACTTTTTGTTGCTGGAGAAGGGAGGGTTATCTGTGGGGAAGTAAGGAGAAAGCAGAAGGAACAGGAATCTGGCTCAGCTCAAGAAGGACTAGACCAGTGTTCACATTCCAGAGCCTGGCTTGAAACTGGAGAATAAGAACTAGGTAAAGCATACAGTCTGCTTCTCAAGGAACTCAGGGGTAGGGAGCTGCTCATGCTGCTGGGTGGCTGCCTCAAGGGTTAACTGCACATTAGGAAAGAGCAACGGTAGAACTGAGAGTCTGAGGAGGAGAGTCAGGAAGGACTTCCCAAAGGAAGTAAGACCTGTAGAAGAATAAAATTAGGGGCCGGGGAGATGTCTCAGTGGAATAAGCACTTGCCTGGCAAGTGAAAGGGCCTGAGTTCAATCCCCGGTTCCACAAAAAAATAAAAATTAAAAAAAAAAAAAACAACAAAAAACAATAATAGAAAGAACCAGGCAAAAGCTAAGGATGGTGGAAAAGACAGTCACTGGCCATCCAAGTGAAGATTCTTCTTTGTGGGAAGGAACAGTGCTGTGGTAACAGCAGGAGTTTAAACAAGACTTTAACATAATACTGAATCAGCTAGGACAAAACCAGCCAGCACTCAGGAGAGAAGCTCCACCTGTACGGCCAGCGGGAGAGTGTGGCGGGGCTGACAGCAGAAAGGGGTAAGGAGGTAGGTCGGCCAAGCAGGGAATTCAGGGCCGCGGAGGTGAGCTAAGGGAGATTCAGCAGGGATGAAGGAGCAACAGATCAGAAGAGACTGTCTCAGAACCTGCTGTCAAGGACAACTGGACACATGTGAGCTGGTGAGACCCAAGCCCTTCGCTGACTGATGCGGACAGCCCTTCTCTGCTCCGGGGTCCACATCAGGAGCATAGGATACAGCTGAAATGGTGACGCGTCAGTCTGTGGGTATGGCACTGATGCGCTCGCTGTTGGTCTCCCTACAGCTCCACAGACTGAAGCCCAAAGCCCTGCCAGGTGGGTACTTGTCCTCCACAGGGCTGGGAGGGGAAGGTGCACTGGCTTGGGAAGTTTCCTTGTGGTAGCCAAAGGAGACATCTTTCACTGCAGCCCTCCCACCCTGGACTCCCTGTCTGCCCATCTCTGTCCTCCAATAGGCCACGCTCTCGGCCTCTGCAGGCTCCACCGCTTGATACTGTGCACAGTGGCGTCTTTTAGATGGCTCCCGCTTCTTGGTCCTCCTTTCTCTCGCCCCAGGGCTTCTGCTGCTGTTTGTTTCCTGGGAACACTGAACACCTCCTAGACGCAAGCAGCTCACCTATGTATCATCCTCTGTGTTCTTCTTTTCTGTCCTGATGTGCTATTGACTCCAGGAGTCGCTGCCTCCCCTGCCACCTCTCAGCCTTCCCTCTTCATGCTCCCACCTCTTCTTCCTCTTCTGCCCTTTTTGCCCTTCCCATACCTTGCCCGCCCTGAGCCACCCCCGCCCTTCCCCTCCATGGCCTTGCTCTGGGCCCCTGACTGGTCCCTTCTCCTTCTAAGAAACCACTGTATTTGCCCAGAGGTTCTGAACTTCACTAAATGGGTTTCATTCTGCTAGTTTTAGCCACACAGGGAAGAAGGTTGACTCATCCTAGCTCTTATTTCTCTAATGCAGGCAGCTTCCCTAGAATAGCCCTAACCTTCAGCACTAAGGAGCTCCGAGGGGCCACCCCACCACAGGCCTCAAACCCTCTTCCAAATCGCCTCCTGCTGAAGATCCAACACTGGCACCTTCATCCTGAGCGGCAGGGCAGGTTGCAGAGCCCCTCTCAGAAAATCAGCCCTGATACATCTTAACTTTCCTGCCTGGCAGCTAATGCATTTCTCATCCTCTTGGCCCAATGCAGGGAACTCGTCGAAAGCACCGGGCACTATGAGAATACTGGGTACAAAGGTGAGTCCTGCACCACCATCCCCCTCTAGCCCCAAACACAGCCCACCTACATACACACCACCTCCCAGTATTTTCCTTTTTCCCGTTCTGCACCTCGTCCCTCCCACATGACCCTGGCCCTGGCCTAGCAGGTAACTTCACTATTGAAGCAGCCTGCCTGCCTGCCTGTTGCACTCTCTGACCTCAGCATTCCTTTTTCCCTAGAAAAACATATAGATGCCCAGCTGAGCCCCAGGGTAAGTGACCTTAAGGAACTCTCTGAAGTCTGACAAAGGTGGGGTGGAAGGAATGGAGGGCCCTGTTGTGGGCTGGGCACTCAGGCAGTAGGCTGCTGCTTAAGAGGGTAAGTTCCGTCTTTGCTGCCTAACCTCCTTCTCATGCTTCTACTCAGAACGACATAGTCTATGCCTCCCTCACCCTCTCTGACCTACCTCGCCAGCAAAAGCACCTTCCTGCCACCCTTCCCATGAGAGGCCCCAAGAGAAGAGACACTGTACAGTCTCCTAAAGACCTCATGACTGGGACTGAATGCTGATCTTAGAGTCCAATAGCAATGATCACAGATTCAAACAACAGCCAAGACAGCTCAGAAGTGAGCAAGTTTGAAGGCCAGAAGGGAATTGAAAAGGCCACCTACGCTAGTTCCCTCTTCAACTCCCAAGCCCTTGCTCAGAAATCCTACCCGCAAGATTTGTCTGACTGCAATTAACAGGAAACTGATGTCAATGTCTTCTGCTTCTCTAAAAATAAATTCTAACAGATAACTCATATTGAAGGCCCCTACTTTTTTCAGACACTGCCTCAATCCAGGGAACACAAATCCCCAAACACTGGTAGCAGCTTTCTCATGCCTGAGGAAGGAGCCTGGATCACAGGGGTGCAATGCTCAGCAGTGGAATCCTTCAACATGAGGCGCTACCCTGCTGCCAGCAGGTGGGGTCTGGCTGGAGAGAGGTCCCGGGCAGCATGGACTAGGAAGATGCATTCTCGTTCCTGGCAGGATCCTCCCTTCTCTCTGCTTCCTGGCTGCCAGACACCAAACCCTCTTTGTCCACCATGTCCTTCCACCACCCTACTTTTGCCTTGGATCTTGCTGACCAGTCTGAAGCCATGAGCCAAAATGAACTTTTCCTCCTTTAAGGCATGCGTGTCAACTATCATGTCTGAGCACCAGGAAAGTGACTAAGTCACACACCAACCACACCAAGCACACATGTAACCCACTTTATTAACATAAACTGAGAAGCTCTTGAATCTTGTAGCCATTAATAACTCAGACACATAGGAACATGCCAGAGTAAACTGAAAGGCTCTCTTTGTTGCTTGAGAGAGTAAGAGGAGGGCGGGAGAACACCATTACTTATCAAAGGAGGCCCGAGAAGCCCCTGCAGCACCGCAGTCTCACAGCGCCTTTCTTTCTTCCGGCTTTCTTCCAATATCTTCCATGATTTGCTCCAGGTCCAGCTCAGTGGAGGCTTCATCTTCAAGGAAGACACTGCCAGGCTCCTGAATCAGCGGCTCGTGGGGTCCAGCTCTTTCTTTTCCCTCCAAAGGAAAGGCCCTGTGACGAGCTGGTGGGCTAAGGCCCTTCGGCACCATTCTAGCTTCCTTTTCCTCAGACAGGACGATCGCTGAAGTCTTGCTTTGGGGAACTTGAAATCTTTTCTTAGGTCCTAAATGAAAAAGGAACAAAACTGAGATTCCTGCTGGTCAGTCTATCCTGACTTTTATAGGTCAAATTCTTAAATCCCTATGCCAGGAAAATCTCTGGAAAAGGTGACCTTTCTTAATACAAAACATATGGGCTTTTGGGTCAGAAAAGTTTTAATTCAAGCCATAAACCAGCCACATGCTCCCATGGTCTTAAGCAAATTTTAAACTCTGAGCATCAGCGTTCTTTTACATTTAAAATGGCAGTCATCTAGTCAGAGCTACTGAAAGAATTAGAAGGAACAAGCATGGAAGTCCTAGTCAGCTGTGGCAAAACCCAACAAATATTTTCTTTTTCCCATCATTTTCCCATCCCTGGAGCCAATCAAATTTTATATATATATATATATATATATATATATATATATATATAGAGAGAGAGAGAGAGAGAGAGAGAGATAGATATAGAGATATAGATATAGATATTTTAAGGCTTTATAAACCCTTCTCACACTCTTATAAACCTTTCCCACTTCCATGCTTGTTTCTTCTAATTCTTTAAAAAAATATATTTTATTTACTTATTTGGTACAGGGTCTCGATACACAGCTCAGACTCATAGTGATCATCCTGTTTCAGCCTTGCCAGAGCTGGGATTACAGGTGTGCGCCACCACGCCTGGTTTTGGTGGCTAGTATGGCATGCCCAGGGTTCCGGGTCCCATGCAGCATGCTGCACCAGGGATCAAACCCGGCTTCTTGCACTTGCCAGGCAGGCGCTTAGACCACCATGCTATCTCCCTGGTCCCTCCCACACTTTTAAAAACACTTCTAATGTTAACCATTTTCTAAATTTGTAAACCTATGTAATTCTAACAACATACATATACTGTACAGTGCTACAAAATCCCACAGAACAGTGAAAAATCTGCAATAAATAATTTAGATTAATATTTTTTGAACACCCAGGAAACAGTGAGAATGTGAAAGTCGAGCCACAAAATAGTGAGGAACTACTGTAATGAAAAACTGTAGGGGGGGCCTGCCCCTTAGCTCAGTTCTTTAAGTGGCTGCTTCAACAAAGCAGTCAGGCTCAGGTTGCTGTGGTTCGATCCCCACAACACAA
>NW_004524611.1:16248758-16258983 GCF_000260255.1 Octodon degus | reverse complement strand
AAAAAGAAAAAGAAAAACTGTAGGGATGTTCAGTAACGATTCAGGGAAAAGAGAAACAGATATGGACCTCATTTCCTCATAACTGTCAGACTCTGAACCTTACCTGGCTGGTCCAGACCTGGGTTCCCGGGCCTGCCTTCCTTTTCTATCATGGGTACAGTGCACACTGTGGATTCACTGTGCAGACACCGCTTGGTTCCCTTCTTTTTCAGGATCCTGTCTTGTCCATCTGACATGCCTGCATCACCCCCACCCCCAAACATGAAGAAAATGTATTTGTCTCTAAACAGCTTGGCAAGAGCAGACGGTCCCCCACATTTAGTCTCTACCTTGCTCAACATCTTCTGCTCATTTTCAAGCTAGTGAGTTCACTCAGTAGTTCCAAGTTCCCCAACCATTTTGATTTTTTTTTTCCTCCCTGGTTCTTTTCTTTTTAAGGTTCTCTTCAGAACCCACCTTCTCCACAAAGTTGTCCTTCCTGGCTAAAAATTTAAAACCTTGCAACTTAACCTAGTATTTTGTAAAACACAACATTAGGGGCCACCAGGCACAGTACATGTCTGTAATCCCATAATTCTGGGAGGCTGAAGCAGGAAGTTAACAGATTGGAGCCCAACCTGGAGCAATTTTAGTGTCTTAGAGATCTTGTCTCAAAATTTTCAAAAGCGCTGGGAATGTACCTCAGCACAAAGGCCCTCAGTTCAATCTCTAATACAGCAATAATTAAAGAACTAAAATGAAGCTACAGCTTCCTTCCTAACGCTAGTCTTGCCTGTATTTTCAGGCCGAAAGCTGAAACAATCAGTGAGGTCCAACTACTCGCAGATCCCCTGACACCTTCTGCCTCCATCCGCCTGCACTGTGCAACATGTCCATTTCCAGGTGGCCTGCTTACCTTTCAGTTTGGGGTTTTTGGTCTTCATCTTGGCTGACTTGGGACCAGGCAAAGTTGGGTCCTGCAGATGGGAGAGAAATTTTTTTAAAAGATAAGCTGAGTCACATAACTATATTTAATATAGAAAGATACTATAAAACAGTGAGTAGGCTGATTCCTGAAAGGGGTCATCTATGAGCCTGACATTGTCTACATGTGTGGCAACACAAAATGTGTGGTGACCTTCCCCTTCCACTTAGTATTAGTCAATGCAAGGCTTAATGCATAGAAGAAAAGTAGGCCACAAGCATAACAAACTAAATAAATAAAAAGGGAAAATAAAGTATCTGTATTTCATATTCCTATAAAAGAGATGTAAAGAAAATGAGTGACTGAATATCCTAAGTGTCCACATGAGGGCAAAAACTGTAGAGAGAAGGAATCTACTGTTCTCTGAAATTGCCCCAGGTAGAAACAAAGAAATACATTAGAAACTGAGATCACAATCAGGAACTTCTGAGAAAGATGAGAAGTTCAGAGAATGGGGAAGAAAGAGGAGAATCTCCTTCCCTAGAGACCCCTAAGAGATCACTTGTTGGGGCACCCCAGGTAAGCATGGGGTGGCTCAAAGTAAATGTAAATCCATGCCAGCCAGATCCTTACAGGAACTTCCTATAATGAACCCCACGATCTTAATCTAAACTAACATTTAAAGTTAATCTTACTTTTTTCTCTTTCTCCTCCACCTCTAACTCATTGTCTTCTTTCTCCACGTTGGACTCAGGGCTGTTAGCCCCAGGCAGCATTAAGTCTAGAACAGAGAAAGGAAAGACTGATTTATCCCAAGTAGTTGATGTGTTAATGGAACAAATTCCAGAGAATTAATCTTCTAATTCTACATTCTGTGTCCAAATAGGATTTTTCCAAAACATGTTCCCAGATTATCACGGCTCCACCCTTTTCAAAGTCCATCACTACCTACACACCCCACCCTCTCTTCTCACCCTTTCCTCCCATTCCCATTTCCGCCCATGTACCCATCCATCTTGAACACTGGGTCAACGACATTCATAAAATCCTCTTATTATAGAACCCAGAACTAGGCTGATGACATAGACTATAAAGTAAACTTGGACTGTTCCTTCATGGAAGAACCCCTCCCATCCCTGTCCAGACTTCATCCTCTACCTCTACCTTGTTTTTCTTCATTGCTGTCAGATCCACAGTATCGGTTCCAGAAGCCAAATAAGTTAACCCGATCCTGAGGGAACCAAGAAATAAAAAGCATCATCCACTATTCTCCCAGGAGCAGCCTGCCCTGTCCTCTAGACTTTAGTTATAATAAAAATCTGTATTCATTTTCCACACCATTTTCATTTGAAATATCACATTCACTTTATCTGCACTTTTGCAGAATAGTTACAATCTTTTTCCAGTTTAATCATAATTCAACAAAAAAGTGGGAAAATGAAATTCACAAGTTCGTCATTCTCCTTCCCTGCCTCACATCCTAGTGGAAGAAACTGAGTGCAAAAAAAAAAAAAGAAAGAAAGAAAGAAAGAAAGAAAGAAAGAAAGAAAGAAAGAAAGAAGCTGAGTGCAAAACTGAGTAACAGAGAAGGCAGGGTGGATATACCTGAGACTTGAAGTTAAACAGATTAGGTAAGAGGTCCCCTATCACAGTGCTTGAGCCAAGAGAAGAGAAGATCCCCCTTGATCAAGGGCAGGGGAAGGAATGGGGAACTTAAGGAATAGTCAAGGGAATCTGGAGGAATCTGGAAGAGACTGCACACTCGGGTGTGGTGGTTCATGCCTGTAATCCCAGAACTCGGGAGGCTGAGGCAGGAGGATCCCTTTGAGTTCAAGGCCAGCCTGAACTGCACAGTGAAATCCTCTCAAAAAGATGAAAACTAAGATAAATAATATAAAATAAAAACAAAAATTCGACCGCACAGTGGGGAAGTACAATCAGCTTTTTTACAGGGGACAGGGTACAGTGTGTTTTGTGTCCAAGTCCTAAAGAGGAATAGGTATGTGATCTGAACACTCTGCCACCTCAATGTCGGTCTGCTCTGCTTTATGAGCCATCATTACGGCTACTTCCAGTTTCTGAATGTAGTCCTTGTTCCTGCACTTTTTCTGAAATGGAGGAAGGTTAGAGTCAATGATAAATACTGGTTTAAAGGTTAGTCAATAATAAATACTAAATAAATAAATACTAGAGAAATGACTCCAAAATCCTGCCACCCACTGGACAATATCTTAACTACATTTGTTCCCAGGTCCTGGTAGACAGGATCCTCTTAATCATTTGGGCTTAGACACAGCACTCCACTTTTCCCTAATAAATCTCTCACCAATTCCTAGAAAAATTTTCAACCAACATTTAGGTGTCCTTTCTAAAACAAATCCAGTGAGAAACTGAGAAAAAAATAAAAAGAGACTGAAAGAGTTCAGGTAACTCCATATTTTTTAAAGTTTCTTTAGATCCAGCTGCCTGATGTCATCTTTACTGTTTAATTTTCTAAGGCTCTGAAACTGCTGGGTCTCTTTGCTCATTTTAAAGCTAGTCAAAACCAAAGTGACTGCAGAGAGGAAATATGATTTAGTTCCAATGCATCTGGAAATGTCTGGAGACAATTTTTGGTTGTCACAACTAGGAGCAGGGTATGGCGAATAAGGGTAGGAGATGGCACTGACAAGATGCCAGCAAAGCCCAAGGAAGCTGTTAAAAATCCTGTAATAAAACTGGACATGGGGGAGATAGCTTAGTGGAATAAGTGCTTGTCTGGCAAGCGCAAGGTCCTGAGTTCAATCCCCACCACCGCAAAAAAAAAAAAAAAAAGAAAAAGAAAAAGAAAGCAAGCTGTAGTCATCATGTACTAGTAATTCATTTATATGGGGCCAGGGAGATGGCTCAGTGGAATATGCACTTCCCTGGCAAGCTCAAGAGCCTGAGTTCAAACTCAGGTTCTACCAAAATCAATCAATCAATCAATCAATCAATCAATCAATCAATCAATCAATATGAGCATGATGGCACATGCCTATACTATCAGTACTAAGGAAGCTGAGGCAGGAGGATCACTGCAAGTTTAAAGCCAGCTTGGGCTACACAGTGAGCTAAAGGCCAGCCTGAATTACATAGCAAGACCCTGTCTCAAAAAAAAAAAAAAAAAAAAAAAAAAAAAAAAAGAATCCCATAATGCACAGGACAGTACTCCACGACAAATGTTTTTCCAAAATGTTTACAGTGCTAAGACAGAAATTTTAACTTTATCTGGTCCCTTGCATCTGCTACTTCTGTTTTGGCTCAACTGTAGAAAACCTCCATCTTTTTTTTTGAAAACCTCAATCTTTAAAAGCACCCTTTTTAAAGCTTTGCAAATGAGGGGAAGAGGCACTGAAGGGGCGGGGAGGGGATTGGGGAAAATAGAAGACTCAAGATATATAAGCACAGGTACACGTTCTCTATGATGAATGTGAATGTTATCATTATGTATATCTAAAGTATACTAATAAAATTAATTTTAAAAAGCCCCACTATCTGCACTTTGGGTAGGATGACTGAAATCATGGCCTCACTGCCCCTCATGATAACTCAGCCCTGGGACACTGGGTCAGACACAGCACTTTCACCCAACAGTTCCCCTTGGAAGTAGACTGGGTTTAATAGAGAGGATATTCCATTTTCCAAGTCCCTGTAACACCACAGACTCTCAAGGTTTTCTCACCACTCCTGTTTGCTCCAGGGACAGCTCTTGGAAATTCTTTAGCATGTTCACTGGAATCCAAGCACGAGAAACTGTTTCTCCAAAAAATGTCACATGGTACTTAGACTGCAATAAAAGATACAATCGTGTATGGCTCCTGTCCTTCCCCTGCTTTTCTCCTCTTGCCAGAAAAGGAGGAAGACAGGGTGAACCATAAGGAAAGTGTTTGGTCTCATATGCTCCCTCAAGCCTGACTCACCTCACATCATTTCATTGTTCTTCCATTCTGATCTGAGGAATCCTAGCCAATTATCAAAATCATAAATGTCCTACTAGGGGGCCTGGGCCTAGCTCAGTCCTTTAAGTGGCTGCTTCCACAAAGCTGTCAGCCTCAGGTTCCTGGAGTTCGAACCTCACAACTCTCCCGCTGGCCAAAAGTGCCCTGAAGGCATTCGAGGAAGAAAAAAAAAAAAAAAAACCCTTATTCCATAAATGTCCTACTAATGGATATTCAATTAGATTCAAGTTCTATGTGTGAGTACTTACCTCCATGTTTGTCACTCTAGATAAGTGTCTATTTCCACTTTTGTCTGCTGACTAGGTCTATGTTTCTAATTCTAAATATCTCTTAGAATGAATGTGTACATTACTCTTGCCTGAAGTAGGAAACTCACCGGAAGAGAATCAAAATGAGATGCAAAAAGAAAATACTCCTCCAAGTCAGGATCAGATTCTACCATGCCTGGCCACCTAGAGAGAATAGTTGGGCAAAGAAGATAAAGAGGAACTGGATGAACAGAATACAACCTCATTAATACACACATACAAAAAAGGGCAGCATATCCTGTGAATAAAAGATCCAAAACATGTACCCCACCCAGGTTATAGTCCCTTCAAGAGGCCACTACCAAATGATTACAGTGACTTCCATCAATCCACACTCTTTCCTTTGCATGCCTCCCACATCTCGATTTTGTGATACCTTAGAGGCCACCTCTTCTTTTCCTACCCAATTACAGCAGCACTATCAGATCCTCTTTTCCAGAGAGATAGCACCCCACTCTAAAACCTCCAGAAAACATGCTTTATAAAGCCACAAGGGCCAGCCACATATCTCAGTGGACTAAAGTGTCCACTCTGTCAGAGCACAGCAGTCAGGGTTTGATCCCCACTGTACTGTGCCAGCCCCATTCCTGGGGTGCGCTGAGACAGAGATTGAGACTGTGCGTAGTAGCACATGCCTGTAATCCCAGAATTTGGGAGGCTGAAAACAGGAGAATCACTACAAGTCCAATCTATGTAGTGAGACCCTATATACCCTGTAGATCCTGTCCTAAAGTCATAAAAAATAAATTAAATAAAGCCTCAGAGCTAACTCCCGTGCCCCCTTTTTTTTCTTTTTTTTGTTTTTGAGACAGGGTCTCGCTATGCAGTTCAGGCTGGCATTGAACTCACTCACTTTGCAGCCCAGGCCATCCTTGAATATGGAACAATCCTTCTGCCTCAGCCTCCCAAGTGCTGAGATTACAATTGTACATCACACACCCAGGCCCCACGTTCTTTTTAAAGGAAGTACCATTACTACTGCTTTCCATTTCCTTCCCTCCCTCCTTGAATCCATCATTCCCAAGTTCAGAAAGAATGCTCCAACTGTGTCATGGTTCCCTACCATGGGTAACCGTATTGCTTGGCCCAGATGATGCATCCTGGGATATAGGAGGCATAGACCACTTCACTCTCATTCCCTGTCCAGGTCTCCTCAGGAATATCACAGCAATTATAATCCAAGTCTGCCAAAATAGAGAAAGAATAAAGATACCTACAAGTAAACATCTAGATGCAGACTGGAAGAGGACAAAAAGTAGCACACAGGTAACAGGTGGCACCAAAGGTCATGTGGGGAAGAATACACCCAGGGAGGAAATGCAGAAGCAGGAGCACTGCCTCCTAATACTTCACAGAGATTCCGACCTCTTGCTTACACCTCATGGTGTGACTTTGTTTCCAACTGGAGCAGAATGGGGGTAATTTATATGAAACTGATTTCTCATCTGTAAAATAAATAAGCTGGATAAGATTATCATAGTGTCTTCCAAGTGAATTTAAACACTATAATTTTAAGCTCACTGGGTTTTTTTCACGTGCTTCTCCTCCTCTATCTTATATCTCCTCCCTGTCCACCAACCCAATACTAATATTTTAATCAGGTTTGACAAATCAGACCAGTTTTGAAGAAAATGGAATTTACTTAGTACTGTACATATATTCAGACTCCAGGCCCCTCCCCATAACACAACTCTGCAGGGTGTCTTTTTTCAGCCCTTATGCCCAGATTCATCTTCTACAGGACAGGAAGATTGTTCCTTTTCTCCCAGTCATTACAAGGGCCCCTTGAGTGCTAACTACACTTATATCATATTTATCTAAAGAATCCATGCAGAAGAGAAAAAGAGGAACAATAAAAACAAAAAAATTACCATTCCTTTTTACCTGTATTCTGGTGACAGAACCAATTATCTGGGAGAACCGAGGGGTCAATGTTCCTACACAGCCGCCTCCATTTTCTACAGTTTGGAGAGGAACACTGAACCCAGACTACACAATGACCTATGACAGGAAGAAAACTGAAATAAGAGACTAAAACATGCTCTTCTTTCTTCAGTGCCACCAAAATCATTATAACTTTCTCACTTACCCCAGAATCACATCTCCATACAGACTTTACTTATCAACTAGACATTCTCTGAATTAAAAATAACAAAAGCAAGGCTCAAATAATGACTTGCTCAGCAGTCCAACCTGGTGACAGAGCTGACCTTAGAATTTAAATCACACATCTTGACCTTTCCTCTACATTAGGCTGAAAGGACTATTTCCTGTATTAACAGTCATTAAATTTAAAAGGTGCCTTAGGGTCGAGGATTTAGCTCAGTGGCAGAGCATGTGCTTAGCACACGTGCCATCCGGAGCTCCACCCTCAGTGTGAAAACAAAAACTCCTGGCAACTTTCCAGATAGTGCCTTGATCATTCTGAAGACATGGTACTGCTGAGAAGCTATTTTGAAAAGATAACAAGAATCTTGTTTTTTTTGGCAGAATGGGGATCAAACTCAGGCCCTTGTGCTTGCCAGGGAAGCGCTTATCCTACTAAGCCATTTCCCCGGTCCCAAGAATCTTGTTTGTTGGGCTGGCCAAATAGCTCAGCGGATTAAAGCACCTGCAAGCAGGCTCAGGGGCAGGGGCTTCAATCCCAGGGCCTGCCGTGCTAGCCCCGCCCCCAGGGTGTGCTAAGACCGCAATTAAGACTGGGCATGGTGGCATGCGCCTGTAATCCTTGCTCTTGGGAGGCTGTAAACATGGGGATCACTACAAGTTCAATCTAGTGATGAAACTCTCAACATCCTGTACACCCTTCCCTAAAATTAAAAACAAAACAAAACAAAACAAAAAAAAACACCTTGTTTTTGCACAACATTCATAGTTCTCACCAGAATCTCAACTATTTACCTATTCCTAAAGTTGCAACCTCTAGGACCAACACCCCTGGTCATCTCCCTCTAAAACAACCTAAATTTAAGTCTAGCATCTCTCCACCAACCATTCACTTTGAGCCTTACTCAAAGAAAAGCCTTCCTTTTATCCACTATTCTCTTTTTTTTTTTAGTATTTCTTAAAATATGTATGTATGTATGTATTTTATTTTATTTATTTATTTATTTATTTGGTACAGGGTCTCGCTACACAGCTCAGACTCATAGTGATCCTATCTCAGCCTCCCTAGCACTGGAATTACAGGCATGCACCACCATGGCATGGCACGGCACACCTGGAGTCTGTGGCCAGCATGGCATGTGGTACTGGGGATTGAACCGAGGTCCTTGTGCTCACCAGGCAGGTGCTTAGATGGCCAAGCTATCCCTCCCCAGCATATAGAGTATCTTCTAAGCCTCCATATCTCTGTACTCCCACATCTTCTAAACTGACCCTGTGTCCCATACAGCTTTTCCTCTCTCCCTTTCGTATTCTTCCAATGCATTCTGTAAAGATCTATAGACTTGAATAATGAACTTCTACACATTCTCAACCTCTTCTCTGAAAGTCTATCTCCTTCTAGAAGCCTGAAAATCCACAAATGACACTGTTCCACCCAACCCCACCTCAGCCCCTAAGTGGAGTCTGCTACTTTTCATGCCCCCACATCTCTCAGAATAGAAGTGGGGCCACATCATCCTTACTCCCACTGTCTCTACTCCTTTCCTCTTATAAAAACTCTTACCCTTGGGATCCATGCCATGGGACTCTACCACCCTTGTGTCTCCCTCATAAAGATGGTAGCATCCAGCTCAGTTTCCTCCTCCTTTCTACCACCAGCCTTTGATCTAGATGATGACCACATCCACAAAAACAACGCATACAGCACCTATTCTCTCGGTTCTGTAAACTTTTCCTCCCCATCACCTCAGGAACCCTCTCTCACACTCATGTACCCAACTAATCTTCTGCGGGAACCCACACCCACTGCACCACTTACCCAAACATCCTGACAAAGATGCCTTGTCCTCCTACCTCATCTGTTCAAAAGCTGCCCCACAACTTTCCTTTTTTTTATTTTAAAGAGAAAAAAAAAAAAAAGAAAACAAGGACAAAGATAAAAACAAAGCAACATAAAATAAAAACAATATGCTAGTTCAAAACAGGAACAGAAAATTAATAGTTAAACTACACATTTATTTTTTTTCCAAAACTGATTGATAGAATAGTTCCAATAATTAATATATTGTACACTGTTATCTTCCTAGTGGTTATCCATAGTACAAAATGCAAACAGGATATCCTGTCCAAACACTATTAGTACAAATCTTTCTTCTCATTGAGTTAAGTCAAAGTAGCTGTATATCTATCCTAACTATTCTGCATATACAGATACAAAATGGTCCTTCCTTTGTATCCCCTTTTTTTGTTTAGTCCTGTCAGAAAATGGGTATTCCATTGGCATCTAAATACTACAGGTGCATGAATTCATCAAAACAATCCAACACAGTCCAGTAGTCCACAATAGTAGAGGGTTATCCACAGAAGTTATTGACTGGAGCCTTTCACAGCTCAGCATATTAATATGGTTTTACTTTATATACCTCATTTTTATACTTTTCTGCTGGATGGTTAAGACCAAGACAAAACAAGACCTATAAAACAAGAAATATAATTTTTGTATCTGATAAGGTCAGTCAAGTACCCTCAGGATTTATCCTGTAACCCTGTACCACAGTTTACAGATCCTTTGTCAGTGTCAGCCATGTGGATGAATCACGGCCATTGCTTGACCAATTTGCTCTCTGTGAAAGCCTGAGAAAATGTTTTCTCTCCAGGTGACTCTCCTTAGGAACACTCTACATCATCGATCACACTGCTCTGTGGCCCCATAATCTCCTTGATCAGAAAATTTGGGACACAACTGAATTAAATTGTGTTACAGTATAGGTTCTCCTATGTCCTGAGTCTTCACTGACCTTGAAAGGCTAAGGTCAAAATGTTGGCTGTCCTTGCAGCCCTTCTATTTCTCTAATTTTTGATCTGCAAACTTAGGTTGTTAACCCTCCAGAAGAGAAGTTCATTATTACCCTACAACATATGCAGTT
>NW_004524611.1:16240112-16248598 GCF_000260255.1 Octodon degus | reverse complement strand
TTAGAAATCTAACCATATACAGCATTGTAGGACAGTCCTGTGACATTTTCTTTTTCTTGTGTCTTTTTTTCATTTATTACCCATTTTAAAAAAAACAACTTTTACTTGTGAGAAAATATGGTAAGAATTGGTATGTCATGACAAGATGTATTTAGAAGACCAGAATGACAGGTATTCCAAGCGTGACCCTTCTATTACACATTGCTATCTTCAGTGCAGTTGCTTGGTTCACAGGTATCAGCATGTATAGTTGGTCAGTGTGAGAATCCTACCAATTAACTGCTAGTTTCAAAAACCTACTGATGTTTCTCAGGATCAATGCCTTGCCCATCTTGTGCATATAAATGTATGGCTTTGCCCCTGTCCTTAAACTACACATTTATATCATCAAATTTGTTGCTCAGATTATCAAATCTAAGCATGCAAGATTGATCAAACATTAACTCTTCCTTTCAGTAAGACATAAGAAATAACACACATTTTGTTTTGTTTTTTTGGCGGAACTGGGGATTGAACTCAGATCCTTGCGTTTGCCAGTCAAGCACTTATCCTACTGAGCCATCTCCCCGGCCCCCCAAAAATAACACACATTTTTAAAGAACAAGGTGAAAGGTATTCAACAGTGATTGTTATATTGCACATTATAGTTCCTCAGATTATAGATATTAGCATATAAAATTGGTCAAAGTGAAAATTTTAAATATTAACTATTTCCAAAAAATTGATAGAAATTAGTAGTACAATCACCTCAGTTTTATCCTGTGTATATATTTACATGATTTTTCCCATTCCTTTTACTCTTTTCTCCTTTCCCTCATCTCAATTGTTTATTCCTTATATTCAGTTTCTTTCCATTTTACTATATCTACTATACTTTGCGGATTCTACTTAATTTTTCAGGTTCTTACATTAGGGAGATAATACAATGTTTACACATGTGGGTCTAATTTATTCTTATACGTTAACCTCTAGCTGCATCCATTTGCCTATAAAATCCTCAGGCTAGGGCTGGGGAGATGGCTCAGTAGAATAAGTGCTTGCCTGGGAAGCACAAGGGTCTGAGTTCAATCCCCAGTTCCACAAAAAAAAATAAAAAATGAAAAATAAATCCTCAGGTTTCTCTTTCTTTATAGCTGAGTAATACTACATTATATAAAAATACCACATTGTTTTTGCCCATTCCTCAGGTGATGGGCATTTGGGTTGTTTCCAAGATTTGGCTGTAACAAACTGTGCTGCTAAAAACATGGGGCACATATATCTCTGTGGTATGATGCTTTCAGTTCTTTTAAAGAGATACCCTGAAGGGAAATAGCTGGGTTGAATGGGACTTCTAATCCTCGTTTTTTGAGATGTCTCCAGGCTGATTTCCATAGTAGTTATACTAGTCTACACTCCCACCAACAGTGAAGAAGAAGGTTCCTTCTTCTCCAGTCTCTCCAGAACTTGTTATTAGTTGATTTATTTATGATAGCCACTCCTTCTGGAGTGAGGTGGTATTTTAGTGTTGTTTTAATTTGCATTTCTGGAACGCCCCACAACTTTCACTTCATCTTACTCTCCAATCTATTGGCCCCTCCAGCATTGCCACTTGGTAGCAACCTCTTCACTCTGACCAATTAGCTTTGAATTCAGACAGCTCCCCTCTTCTCCCCTCTCCTCCCCTCCCCTTCTATCCTTTCATATATATATATGTACACACACACACACACACACACACACACACACAGAGGTACGGCAGGAAGACTAGAAAAAGAAACTATAGGTACAGGAATTGGGGCCCACAAGAGTTAATATCGATCAATAAAATAAATGACTCATTATAAAAACATATTCCACAAACGTGTTCTACTCTTTTCCGCTTCCTTTCACATAACTGTTTAAGCCAGAAACTAATCATCTTTAAACAAAGCCTCCTCTCTCTCCCATTCACCAATATCAAATTCATTCCCAAATTCTGACAATTTTATCTCCAAAACTGTCCATCTTTCTATTTTTACATCTTAACCCAAGCTACCAAAAACTTAATCTTAGCACTAATTTATGATCCTAGTATGAATTTTTCAGCTCTTCCCCAAATATTCCATTCCCAAAAAACCACCTGAGAACATGACTCTGATGATCTTACTTTCTGATTAAAATCCACCAATGGCTTCCCACTGGCGCTCGCTCCACAGCATTCCTTTGATCAAGCCACTGCCTACTCCTTTCCATTTTCCCACCCTATCTCCCCTTGCTCTCTGAACTCTGATCACACAGGCTTTTAGTACTGGAAATATGCCAAACTTTACCCCACCTAAAACCCTCTCCTAGCCAGGTGTGGAGGTGCACATCTGTAATCCTATCACTTAGGAGGTTGAGGCAGGAGGATCACCTCAAATTCAACACTACATTGTGAGTTCAAGGCTAGCCTGAACTACATAGTGAGATTCTGTCTCAAAAAAACCAAATGGAACCTCTCCTCTATTCTTCACTTAGGTGACTTCTACTCTTCTTTAGGTTTCAACTAAAATAGTATTTCCTTAGAAGTGCAATCCCTGGGCTGGGGAGATAGCTCGGCAGCATATGTGCCTGCCTGGCAAGTCAAGGTCATGAGTTCAATCTCTGGTACCTCATACCATGCCATATGGTGGCACACGCCTGTAATTCCAGCACTAGGAAGGCTGAGACAGGAGGATCACTACAAGTCCAAACTGTGTAGAGGGACACTGTACCAAAAAATGAAAGGAAGGAAGGAAAGAAGGAAGGTAGGTAGGTATTCCCTGACTGGTTGAATTTTACTTAGTTCTCCATTATTTCCTCTTATGACACTCTGTTCCTTTCCTTCATAGTACTTAATGCAAACTGTGTTCACTGGATATAGTTGTTTCTACTTCTTACTGCAAGAGGACTCTCTTGGCCTTGGCAACTATAAAAAACAGCAAGAATGGTTCGCGGATAAAACAAGAGGCTGACAAACTCATTGTGATCATCATTCAGCTCACAAGCGCCACCTAGGGAATGAACTCCCATCTGCTAGCCTTAAGTCCGGTTCTTGGGAGAAGATACATACCAGGTCATCATCAGGCAACATAAACCTAATGACACAATTTACACTAGCTAGAAATGTCTGAAGTATTCCAACAGTTCTCAACAGGAACATCTGAGTGTACATAGTCACAAACAATCAAAAAACAAAAGCTTATTTTTCTTTTCTAGAAAAGAACCCACTGTCTAGAACCTCCCTTGGAGTGATATGAGCTTCACATCCCCTTACTGTCCAAATTATACTTCCAGCTTATATCATCATGTCACTGTAATAAGATGAATGGTTTGCTGACCTGGACTACCTTGTTTGGTGGCCACACAGTCATTCTAAGAGTTTTCTTGCAAGGATGTGCAAATTATATTATGCTTTTAAATCGATCTATTGATTTATATACATATATATGTGTATATATACATATACACATATATATATAACACTGACTTTTTTTCTACTGTTACTTTTTCTTTTACTGGCATATTTCATTTTGGGTTTTTTTTTTTTTTTTTAGTGTACTATTTTTTCCCAGATTATTATCTACTAATTTTTTTTCTTTTTGGAACTGGGGATTGAATTCAGGCCCTTTCGCTTGCCAGGGAAGCACTTATTCTACTGAGCCATCTCCCCGGCCCCTATACTAACTTTTGAACTTACTTCTTGTCATACAATTCCCCAGTGTTATCTTATTTCACATATTATCTGCTGATGCACTAAACTACAAACTCTACAAAGGAAGGGCTATCAAATTTGCTCATCACTATATTTTCTACCAACTAGTACAATACCTAGTGCATAATATAAGGCATTCATAGCTGTTTTAGAGTAATGAGCTGTTGACAGAGCTTAGCTGTAGAATACTGGATTCAAAACCCAGTACCAAAGAAAAAGAAAAAGCAAGCCAAAGGATAAATGACACCATAGATAGCATATCCTTATACTCCCTCCACCTGGTATTAATACCTAAGGTTTCTTTTTTTCTGAGGAAAATAAAACCTTTGAATCTCTTCCCATTCCTATCTCGTCAAACTGTCCCTCTCTGTGTTTCCCTTGGCATGTAAGTATACCCAAATTGCTCTCTTTTTTCACTCTCTTATACTTATTTTGTTTTGCAGTGTTGTGGAGAGAACCTAGTACCTTGTATATGCTAGGCAAGAAATTCACCCAGCTACACCACCAGCCTTCTCTTTTAAAAGAAAGTTATAAGGAGAAAATGACTCTCTTCCACAACTCTACTCCATTTTATGTACCATTTTCTTCCTCTTTTCATATTTAGACTAACTGAAAAAGTGTTTACTCTTTAATCAATTATTATCTACCATTTACCCTTACCAATCCATATATTTGATATAACAAAGACCCTAATAACTTCCTACTGAGCATTTTCAAATCTTTATTCTCTTTGGTTTTTCTAGGGTAGCATCTAAGGTGGCTGACCACTCCATCTTTCTTAAAATTCTCTCTTCTGGCATCTGTGATAACATGAGTACTTTCCTAATTTTTCCACTACCTTTCAGGTCTCCTTTTACTTTTCTGCCTGGGCACCATTTAGAATGTCTGGTATATAACAGATATCCAGTAACTAGGGATTATGTGAAGAAATGACTGAATAAATAAAATATTTCTCCCTCTTCTTCAGCACTACATCCTCCAACAAATAGGTGTGAGAGATAAAATATAGACATAACAGTGTTTCCTCTAACATTTTAATCCCTGCTTCTTTCTTCATCTCAACTTTTCAGCCCAACTAGGTTTTCCAAACCATGGCTAAACTCACCAAAACCATCTCTCTTTCTTTTTTTTGTCTGATCCTTGGTCTGAGAATGATTCCACAACATGTCCTTTAATTGGTCTCTCTGTCTGTGCTCATGTCCATCTTTGGGTGTCTCCATTTTTTCACCTTCTGAGAAGATAAAATAAAACATGGTAAAGTACAGAGATGAATAAAATCTTTATAGGCAGGTAAAAGAATCATAGCCACAGAGTTGTAAGCCTTGAGCTGAAATTTCTCGGTCTGCCCATTATCCCACTCTCTAATTTTTGAAGTAACTACTAGAGCCAGGCATCAACATGTACTTGACTATACTTACGAGCCTCCTTCTTTCTTTTGCTTAAGTACTCTCTGTCAACTTTCTTCTCAGAGGGTGCAGGAACTGCCTGGCCTGGCCCAGATGCACTCATCTCTGGGGTAACTTCATCTTCCAGAGACAATGAAATCTCTGGTGTGTGAGGTACCATCACCTTCTCTCTGCAAAGGATGCATTTTATCAAAGGAAAAGTTAGAAAGGAAAAACATCAGTACCAACCTTTTTAAATAACCTGAAGGTAAATAAAAGACAGAAGTAGTCTGGGTTATGGGCTAGGGGTGTACTGTGCTTAGCAAGCACTAGGTGCAAGTTCAATTCCTGGCACTAAAAAGAATTCTAGGCTCACTGAGGCCTCCTGACATCATTTTACCCATTTACTTGCCTGTTTTTTCCCTAGCCCACACAGTTCTCTTTCTTGAACTAAGAGAAATCAGTGGGAACATGACAAATAGATCATCATTTATGAATCCTGGGTTGTACATGTCTCTCTGCGATCAACTTACCCACTGGCATTATCATCATTAGTAGCAGAAGTAATGATTCCCGGTTCTTTGCCTGACTGGATGTACACTGTTGGCTTTACACAGGAAGTCTCTGCAAAATTAAGGCCCAATCTCATTCTTCCCAAAATAAAACACTATAAACATAAAATGAAAACAGTCATGGTACTCCAACATTTTCTACCATAGCAGTTCATTAACATATCTCTTCCTGTTGCCTGGAGCCCCTACCTCTGGTCTCTTACCATATGATAGAACCTGTAGTCTTTAAAGTCTTAGGAAAAACTACAAATTCAGATCTCCTGCAAGCCTTTACTGATTGATCTTCCTCATTCCATGACAGCCAGATAATAATTTTATGTCATATATATATATATATATATATATAAACTTTTACTCTGCATTGTATATAATTTTTCTATAAACTCTTTCTAGGAATAAAAAAGTACACTAAGAATGACTGAGATGTCAGACTATTCTACTTGGCCTTATGGAGAAGGTCTCAAGGCCTATACTATACAGTTCTTTATTTTAAAAAATAAATCCTTGAGTAGTATTAAATTAGTTATTAAGCATACAAATATATAAGATTAAGTTTTTCCAAGTTGGGAAGCAATTTATCTTTTCTAAGTAGATTATTAAAATTGCATTTAAAATTTTGGGTGAGACTATTTATTCTGAAAATCTATACCCTTTATTTTTATTGTGAAAACCTATACCCTTTATCTAAGGTGATTTAGCTATAGTTCTATTTTGGGGAATGAAATTTTTCAAAGTTTCAACTAATATTTCCTTACTTAGGAAGATGGAAAAAAAGGAGAGAAGCTGTCAAACTTATACTGCCCCTATTATAATAGTCACTTTGCCTAACTGAAATTCCTTTTGCTCTCACTACAAGCCATACCGAAGCACTCCTTGAGGGACTTGCGTAGCACAGTCTGGACAATCTCCTCAAATTCTGAATCAGTAAGAATTAATTTTTCCTGCAAAGACAAAGGTAAAAAGGAAAACTGCTTATTTTTTTCATAATTTTTTCCTCTGCTACAGCAGGCAGTTCACAGGACTGAAATTACAAAGTCAATATACCTAAGGAGACCATAACCTCTACTCCAGATCTCCTGGAATGAAAGAGTCAAAGGAGAGAAAGCATTTATAAAGTCTCTGTCTACTTTTATACCCACCTCTATTCCACCTCATCCATTTTTTTTTTTAAGTACTGGGACTTAAACTCAGGACCTTGTGCTTGCCAGGCAGGTGCTTGTGCTGCTGAACTATATCACCAGCTCTACATCTCATTATTTCTGGTTAAATGGTTTCATCAAAAAATTTTCTGTTGGGGCCAGGGAGATAGTTCAGCAGTCTAAGTGCCTGCCTGGCAAGCGCAGGGACCCGGGTTCAATCCAGGCACCACACACTGTGCCAACCCTGCCCCCAGGCACACCAAGCCAGCCACCAGAACTGGGTATGGTAGCGCATGCCTGTAATCCCAGCAATGGGGAGGCTGAAACAGGAGAATCACTACGAGTCTGAGCTACGTAGTAAGATCCTATACCAAATACATAAATTGTTTTTTAAAAAATGATGTCTTAGGGCTGGGGAGATCTCTAGTGTGTGAGGTACCATCACCTTCTCTGAGATACTCAGAAGCATAAGTGTCTGCCTGGCAAGTGCAAGGTCCTGAGTTTGATCCTCAGTAACAAACAAACAAACAAACAAACAAACAAACAAAATTATGTCTCTGAGAAGAAAAAGGAAGTTTAACAAAAGAAACAAAAACTGGAAAACTACAAGATGAATTTCTCCAACATGAAAAGATTCTGTCAGTCTAGTAGAGGTAGAAGTGGGGAGGGAATAAGAGGAAGTGTCCTACCAGTCCATCAGTGGGATTTATACCTTTTTAATCCTCTCTGCTGGCTTGCTGCCTTGAGCCTTTCTTTTCTTCTCATGGCCAAGTCTTGGACCATTCTCCGTGGTTACTTTCTGCTTCTTCTCTACCCTGGACTTCGGTTGGCTTGGCTTGGTCTCAGCCTCTGGGGAGCCAACTCCTGGAGCCTCCATGGGTAAATCAGGGCTATGAGGCATCATGCTATGCAATTTTTGTATAGGTGGGGCAAAAGTTTTCTTTGGTCCCTTTCCACATTCTGAAATAAATGTTATCAGATGCAAATCATGATGCATGCTCTAACAGTGGTTGCCGAACTTGGCCCACTGACTAGCCATATCAGAATTATTAATTATAAGCAAAGAGCTTTCATCAAATTCAGATTCTTAGGTTTCTTCCTGCCTACTTCACCCAACTCCAGGTCTGAGATTATGATGAAGTAGTTCAGAGAAGCCTAGAAATCTACAATTTTATAAGGATAGTTGGTTCTGACACACTGCCAGGGTCAGGAACCACTGAGAAACTTAAAGATGATAAATGTAAGCACATAGGAAGCTGAATTATTCAAGTGTGAAATTTTTATAACTTGCTCATTTTAACTTTGGATAATTTTATGAGAAATTAGCTAAAAAGCTAGTCAAAAATCTATAAATTGGGGCTGGAGAGATGGCTCAGTGGAATAAGCATTTCCCTGGCAAGTGCAAGGTCCTGAGTTTGATCCTCAGTAACAAACAAACAAACAAACAAACAAACAAAATTATGTCTCTGAGAAGAAAAAGGAAGTTTAACAAAAGAAACAAAAACTGGAAAACTACAAGATGAATTTCTCCAACATGAAAAGATTCTGTCAGTCTAGTAGAGGTAGAAGTGGGGAGGGAATAAGAGGAAGTGTCCTACCAGTCCATCAGTGGGATTTATACCTTTTTAATCCTCTCTGCTGGCTTGCTGCCTTGAGCCTTTCTTTTCTTCTCATGGCCAAGTCTTGGACCATTCTC
>NW_004524611.1:16227727-16240012 GCF_000260255.1 Octodon degus | reverse complement strand
TAGACCACTGAGCCATCTCACCAGCCCCTCTTTTGTGCTTCTGTAATATTTTGTACCTCTCTGGTAGCATCTACCACATTCAACTTTATGTTATAGACATTTAAATGTCTTTTTTCTCTTCACGAGCTCATACATTCCTTGAGCAGGATTATTTCCTAAATCATGCTTTTCTCAAAGCATCCAGTAGAGTAATAATTTGAACATAGCAGACACAAAATATATACGAAGTGAACTGTCCCCTGGTGGGATGTCTAGAAGAGGAAAATGAGAAAAACGTACAAAGTAGACCACCCCCTCCATTCTTGGCTCACCTTTCTTCTGTGGTGCTGCCATCATTCAGCTCAGAAATGACACGTGCTTTGCCTTTGGTAAGAAATTTTAAAAAGAAATTAACTGCTATGTCTTCAACTAAACATGATTTTAAACCGATCTCCTTATCTTCTTGGGTTCAGGGTCTCTCTGCCTAGAACGCCTAACTACATTTTTGCCTTCTTGACTACATTTCTATGGCCTCCAGAGTACATGCCAGGGAATGACAGTTGTTTTAAAAATATGCAACAATCTTTAGGTGTTTTAAGTGCCTACAACCATGTGGATACAGGCAGGCAGTATACTTTAGTGGGACCCTGTGGTGGTAGCAGTAATGGTAGTAACAGTGGTGGTTGTAGGGTATGAATAGTCCTGGGAGTTACTAAGGGAGCATTTTCCTCCTTTGCCAAAGTTTCCCTGAATAGTTAGAATACAAATAACTTGGCAATTCTCTGAGGTCCTTATAGAAAACCCTCTTTTAAAAAATCATCATAATGTTTCTCTTTCCTTTACTAAAATCTTTAGGTTTCCTCAAATACTGGATTCTATCATCAGAAATGTCATACCTAGCAGAGGTCCCCAAAGAACTTAGAATCTTCCTATTCTTCTACTAGAACTTGGTAATGAGAACCTAACACCTTTGATGTTCACAACTCATCTTCAGTTGGCCTCCTCTCCTCTCCCTAGTCACCTGGACAAAATTTTGGATCACTATTATGTAAAAAAAGATGTAGAAAATCTGTAAATACTGATGTATAACAGTTCTCTTTAATCTAAGGTGAGAATGTGATGAAGAACATCACTTTTGCCTGATCAACAGAGAATATCCAGGCCTTCACTTTCTGTTAATTCAAGATACCTCTTCCTGTTTCAGATTAATTTCCTTTTTCCACAAAAACAAATACTGAAAGCTGGTTCATAGAGAGAAAAATAGGCATTTAATAATAAGTAAAATATCACTAGCTTTCTTCTGAACAGACTAGGGGCTCTAGACCAAGAATTAACAAAGTTTTGCTTTATTTTCTTTCTCTAGATAAAAAGAAGACAGAGAGAAGAGCGGGGAGAGGGAGAGACTAGCCAACAGACAGAAACTGAGACAGACACTGAGAGACTCAAAGGCCTATGGAAGTGCAATTCCTTAACTGGATCCTACTCATTCAACATAAAAAAGGAGGGAAAAAAAAAAAAAAAAAAAAAAAAAAAAAAAAAAAAAGAGGGTTAACACTGGGAATTTAGCTCAGTGGCAGAGCAGTTGTCAGGTATGTTTGAGGCCCTGGGTTCAATCCCTAGCACTGAAAGAGGGGTGGAGGGCTGAGAACAAAATGATTTAAAAAAAAATCAATTGAAGGTGAACAAGGATCTCTTTAAAAAGTAGATATAGGATACTTAAACTCATCACGTTAATTTTGAGATGAAATTGTCTAGCCCAGTCTGGTGTGGCAGGTCATGCCTGTAGTCCTAACACCCTGGGAGGCTGAAGCAGAAGTCTGAGCCCAGCCTGGGCAATTTAGCAATGACACCATTCTCAAAAGAAGGGGAGGGAGGTGATAGCTCAATGGGAAAACTAACACCAAACTAGCCCAGAGGGTCTCAAAACGTAGTCCCAAGGGATTCTCTCCTTTTTCTAACTACATATCCATAGTAAGATACTATGGATAGTATCTTACATACTGTTACCAAAACAAGATATCAAAACAGGTTGAATGCAGAAACAGATGAAAATCCAGCTGTATTCTATTAAGCCAGACATGAGATTTACAAAAATGTCCAACAGTGCAACGCTTCATGTTAGACATTCTTTTGTTAGGAAAATACTTCTTATTGTAAAAACATTATGCTAACATGAATTTATCATAAATTTCAAATAAAATATATTTTTCTCATTTTAATTTTTGTTATTTGCATAGGCAGAAACATTTATTAATACAACAGCAAGTTAGGGTTCTGAAGTAATTCAGTGCACAGTCTAAATTTTTCATGTTACTATCAACAGATACAAACCATATAAAAGTTCTCCGGGGACCTCTGTAAATTTTAAGAGTATAAAAGGATTCATTTAGAATATTTTGCTGAGTTAACACACCTATAATATTCAAATGACGGAACTAAACAAAAAAGGAGATATATAAATGAATGTCCATTTTGTGTCTGTGTATTCAAAATGGTTAGGGTAGATATATAGTTACATTCTCCTAATGAATAGAGGGATTTGTTGTAATAGTGTTTGTAAATAGGATATCATGTCCGCATCTTGTACAGCAAATAACCAATAGGAAGACAGTATGCAATGTGCTAATTATTGAAACTGTCCTACCAATTTGATTTGAAACTGTCTCATTGCTATTTGTCTCTCAATAAAATTATGGAAAAAAAAATAACACTGAGAAATTAAAAAAAAAAAGATTCAGACCAAAAAGTTAAAGACCCAAGCTAGTGAAGTAATTCATCTGTCTTGCCAATATGTTACTACCCCTTTAAAAGTTTCCCCTCCTTACTATATAGTTATTCCTTCTATATTGTTCCTCCAGTCCTTAGATTAGGTAAATCCCTTAGTACTGACCTTTACCAGAGACTCCCTAAACCTCAAAACATTTCATTAAAGATTATATTTAAACCAGGTGCCCCTTGTGCATGTCTGTAATCCCACACTGAGGGAGGCTGAGGCAGAAGGATCACACATTACCAAATAATACAGAAAGACCTTGTATTAAAATTGGGATGTATATCCCCCAGGATGGGGAGGTGGTATATTTAAAAGCTCCTTTAAGGTCTGAGTCTCATTTTCTTTCAGCATTAAAGTGTAACAGCACCAGGCGTGGTGACACACACCTGTAATCCAGCACTTGGGAGGCTGAGGCAGGAGGATCGTTGTGAGTTCGAGACCTGCCTGGGCTTTAAAGTGAGCTCAAGGCCAGTCTGAACTGCATAGTGAGACCCTGTCTCAAAAAGGCCAAAACAAACAAAATTGTAATAGCCTGTGAACACCTAATTTTCATGCCTCAATCAACAGTAGTTTTTTGTTTCCTTGCACACACTTTCTGCAAACCTGATTTAAAACTTAACAGAAAAAAAAAAAAAGGTTCCAGTTACCACAACTGCTTGTAAGAAAATTATTTACTATCAGAAGTAATACCTGTACCAAGCTTTCCACACAGTAGCTTACAAATTCAGAGTAGGGTTGGGGCAGTAGCTCAGTGGTACAGTGCTTGCCTACACTGTGGATTCAATACCTGTAACAAATACAATAGCTAATTCATAATTAAGTCTCTTGGTTTACAGTGCAGAGAATCCCAATCATGTACATGCTTGTCATTTTATGTGTGTGTGTGTGTGTGTTTTTTTTTTTTAAGAAACAGCTTGCACTATCGACTGCCAGTGCTGTCCCTGACCTAAGATCAGTCTTTCAAGTGGTTAAGATCAGTCTTTCAAGTGGTTTTCGCTAAAAAATAATTGTATCCTACCTGGCATGACAACACACGCCTATAATTTTAGCACTATGGGAAGCTGAGGAAGGAAGGGGGCTCACAAGTCCAAGCCCAGCCTCTACAATTTAGCCAGACCCTATCACAAAACAAAAATATACCCAGGCATGACGGTACACACCTGTAATCTCAGCACTCAGGAGGCTGAGGCAGGAGGACCAGCCTGGACTGATAAGCTCGAGACAAGCCTGGACTACATGGTGAGATTTCTGACTCAAAAATAAATAAATTTTTACAAAGGGAGCTAGGAGCCGGATGTGGTGATGTTTGCTTGCAGCCCCAGCACTGAGAAGGCTGAGGCAGGTTTGCTGAAAGCTCCAAACCACCCTAGTCTATCTACACTGTAAGCTACTGTCTCAAAAAAACCAAAGAACAGTAACAAAAAGGGGGGCCGGGGAGACAGCTCAGGCAAGCTTGCCTAGCAAGCATAATGTCATGTCTCAAGTTTGATTCTTGGTACTAAAAAAAAAAAAGCGGGGGAAGGGGGAGAGGAAGGCGAGCTAAGGAGCTGGTGTGGTGGCGCTCGCCTGTAATCCCAGCACTGAAGAGATTTTGACGCAGGAGGATCCTGGTTAGCTCCAGGGGCCTGCCTGTGCTATGCAGTGAGACCCCCATCTCAAGACCGAGGGTGGGGGGCGGCTAGGGTGTAGCTCAAGGTGAAGGTCCTGTGTTCAATCTCCAGTACATCAGTTCCCCTCACAGGGGGTCAAGGTCTGGAGCAATACAGGCCTGAATCTGCCAGGAAACCCAACGGGAAGACTCTTTGTGACCTCCCATCTTTCCCCCTCATCTCCCAAAAGTATTCTTCGGGACAATTAAAATCGGACGTTTGACCGACTTAGAAGCCCGCGCCTCCTCTCAGAGGATAAAATGGCGGCCTCTCTTACCTGCCCCCTAAGAACTCGCCGTGAGGGAACTTCCCTCACCGTCCCTCTGACATTAGGTTATTTCTTTTTGTTTGTGGTGGTTAGAGGTTCTTAGGAGGGGTAAGAGCTGGTTGTCGCCCTGACGAGAAAGTTTCTCTTCTCGTCAGGCAACAGGTACCAAGATTAGACGGACCTTGCACCTTCATCTCTAACCAAAGAAAAAGCCAACTACCTTCAGGGGCGAAGAGGACCTAAAGGCGAGGAGCAGCGCGAGCTTGTTGCAGTGATTCTGCAAACACCAACCTCGATCTACTTTTCCCGCCACTAGGAGAAGGCACGAGGACGTCCACAAGCTCCACCCCCGCGGCGTGCTCCAGAGTCAGGGCGCATGCGCACCCGGACGCCCGCCTCTGCAATTGCGCAGCTGGGCCTTTTGGGCTAACGTCTGGTAAATGCCCCAAGACTACAAATCCCATGATGCTTATTGGCTTCGCTTATATTTAGGCGACAGAAACAGCGCCGATTATTCTTGAACTACATCTTTATTTCACAAATTCCCCTACGAACACGAGGGTCTGCTTGTTCCTTCCTCTTTTCATTATCTTACTCTTTTTTCTAGTCTCTTTCACACTTTTATTCCAATGTAATTTGAGTCAATCTTGAGCCCAACTCTCTCTTCTACCGCCCTAAGCTAAACTCCCAGTTGGGTGGGCGACCAGACCACCCGCCACCCCGGAGAAACGGCATCCATCCACTGCTTCTTCCCATTATCTGAAGCACTGGCCTCAAAACGGGCAGAATCTCCTTCCCCGCCCTCCCTTTCCCCAGCCGCCGCTCGAGTCTGGAGGGCCCGTGTGCAAGCTAGTCACGGTGGAGAGCAGCTGAGAGCGGCGGACGGATGGACTCGCGGGAAGGGCAGGCTCTGGATGGTGGGCAGAGGCAGAGCGGAATGAGTGGTGTACCCAGGTGATCGCAATGGGTAACGATCGCGCAGTGGAGAACGCGCAGCCATTTCTGAAAAGAGGAAGTTGGACAACCTTAGCTGTTTTAGTGTTTGCTTTTTTCAATTCAGCAGATACATCCGAAGGGAATGAGTTAAAAAGATCGATCGCATTTTACTGAGAACCGTTCGTAGGAAGACGGTCAATACACCCCATTTCTTTACTTCCATTAAAGTTCACCTCTCGCGCTCCTTTATTGAAGCTCTACTAAATAATTGGCAGGGGCGGGGGGGAAATAGAGGGGAGACTGAATAATTCATGAAGCCCGCCCTTTTCGCTGGGAGGTCACGCCCCTCCGAATAGCGCTGACGCACTCGGCGCGTACCAAACCCAGGGAAGCTACGTAAAGTGCCCGCCCCCAAGACGGAAGGCGGGGCGTCATCTCCAGCACGTGCTGCCTCTACCCGCGCAAGCCCAAAAGGAACGCTGTGCGCAGGCGCTGCCCACTAGGGGGAGGAAGGAGGCGGGGTAGGGAGGTTGTTGGGTTTAGAGCCGGGCGGAGACCGCTGAGACTCATTCCTCAGGAACAAGGGTCGGGTGTCAAGGAGACCTTTTCACACCAGCTCCCCGTCCCCCGCCTACGGTGGGTGGGATCGCGCGGCAGAGACAAAGGATATCAGTAGGGCCGGACATAGCTGCAAAGGGAAGTAGGGTGTCCGTTTTGGGTGGTGGGCTTCTGGTGGGGGGCTAAAGGGAGGCTATATTTAAACTCCCGGAGCCGTTAAGTTGGTTCGCATTCGGATGCGCGCGCAGCCAGGGTGGTGGCGGAGTGCGCATGCGCGGTCCGGGGGCGAGAGGAACGCGCGCTGGCCGTGCGCGCTCGCGGCGGAGTGGTAGTGGTGGCGGAGAAAGGGGTCGGCGCACGCGCGGTTGATTCCTCGGGTTGTCCGGGTCTCGCGGGCATCTTGTTTTGGTCTCGCGGGCGAGTGGGGCGCGCTTCGGGGAGGGAAAAAGCGCTTGGGCTCGAGGCGAGCGGAGCAGAGCTGCGCGCGCACTCGGGAAAGGGGGGAAGGGAACGCGGCCCAGGAAGGGGGGCTTAAGCCCCCGATCCCCCCACTCCCGTACCCTTCTACTGGGACGGAATAAGGGGAGGAAATGATCGAGATGGCGGCGGAGAAGGAGCCGTTTCTGGTGCCGGCCCCGCCGCCTCCACTCAAAGATGAGTCGGGCGGAGGGGGCGGCCCCGGGGTGCAGCCGCACCGGGAGGCCGCCTCCGGGGAGCCTTGCGGCGGGACGGAGAGCGGGCCTGGCCCTTGCACGCCCTCGGCGGGGTCCCCAGGTTCTGGGACTCCCGCCAGTCTCCGGGGCGGCCCGGCCCAGCCGCAGCGAGGGGGCGGCCCCCAGGCGCAGCCGCAAGGGGAGGCCCGCCTGGCCGAGCCCCACGGTCGAGCCGCTCCCCCGGATGTCGGGGAGGAGCGCCGGGGAGGAGCTGGGACAGTCTTGGGGCCCCCTGCCCCTCCTCGGCCCCGAAATGGCTACCAGCCCCACCGGCCCCCCGGGGGAGGTGGGGGCAAGAGGAGAAATAGCTGTAATGTGGGAGGTGGTGGTGGGGGCTTCAAACATCCGGCCTTTAAGAGACGCAGGCGGGTGAATTCGGACTGTGACCCCGTGTTGCCCTCCAACTTCCTCCTGGGGGGCAATATCTTTGATCCCCTGAACCTGAATAGCCTCCTCGATGAGGAAGTGAGTCGTGCACTCAATGCGGAGACCCCTAAGTCATCCCCACTTCCGGCCAAGGGGCGAGATCCAGTGGAGATCCTCATCCCCAAAGATATCACAGACCCGCTCAGTCTCAATACTTGCACTGATGAGGCCCACGTAGTTTTTGCTTCGCCACTCAAGACTGGTCGGAAGCGGCATAGACACCGGGGACAACACCACCAACAGCAGCAGGCATCTGGAGGGAACGATAGCAACGCCATGCTGCCCACAGCCCCCCTCAGCCCTTCACTCCAAGGGGAGGGTGCCCCGCAACAGCATCGGCACCGGAGCCAGAACCGGGATGCCCCCCAACCCTATGAACTCAACACAGCCATCAACTGCAGGGATGAGGTCGTGTCTCCCCTTCCATCTGCCCTGCAGGGTCCCTCAGGCACCCTCTCAGCCCCGCCAGCTGCCTCAGTTACCTCTGCACCCTCGTCTTCCTCCTCTCGACATCGCAAACGTCGCAGGACTTCCAGCAAGTCGGAGGCAGGGGCTAGAGGTGGAGGCCAGGGTCCCAAGGAAAAGGGCCGAGGGAGTGGGGGAGGCCGCCACCACCTACTGCCAATAGCAAGCTTCAAAAAGCAGCAGCTCAAGTTCCAGTATGGGAATTATAGCAAGTACTATGGGTACCGCAATCCTTCCTGTGAGGATGTGCGCCTTCGGGTGTTGAAGCCTGAGTGGTTTCGGGGCCGGGACGTTCTGGATTTGGGCTGTAATGTGGGCCATCTCACCCTGAGCATTGCCTGCAAGTGGGGCCCATCCCGCATGGTGGGGCTGGATATCGATCCCCAGCTGATCCACTCAGCCCGACAAAATATCCGACACTACCTGTCTGAGGAGCTTCGTCTCCTACCCCAGACTTCTGAGGACCCAGGGGGAGAGGGTGAGGAAGGGAATACCACGGTCAGGAAAAGGAGCTGCTTTCCAGCCTCACTGACAGCCAGCCGGGGTCCCATTGCTGCACCCCAAGTCCCCTTGGATGGAGCAGACACATCTGTCTTCCCCAACAATGTTGTCTTCGTCACGGTAAGAGTCCGAAGGTCCTTGGAATAGGGGCCAGGTACGAAGATGAGATTGGGAAAGTGGTGGAATGGTTATTACCCCGAGGTATTTCCCTGTGTTCACTCCTCACTAGGAAAACCAGCTCCACAAGAGAAAGATCTGGATTGGTCTGTGAAAAGCTCTGCTGGGTTTCTCTTGCTCCAATAACATGGGAATGTGGTGTCCCTTACCTTGGGGTTTTAACCCTTGGGTTTTTCTCAGGACTGCAAGGATCTCATTCCCAAGATAGGGGTGATTCGTATAACTCTCTTGGTGTTTGCTGCCACTGGACAGTTCAGTCTAGATGAAACCTGGTCCTTGAACCTACCGAAAGACCCTAGTAAGGGTTTGAGTGTCAGAAGGGAATGTCTTAGGGCAGGGGGAGAGACTAGGGTGGTGGCAGATTTAGTATGTAGTGTCCATCCTGATAGCGACGGTATTTGTATGAGGTGCTTTTGTTTCCCTAGTTACAGAGTTAGTCGAAGGGTCAGTTTTCAGGAACTCAACCCAGCAGCTAGGCTTTACGTTTTCTTCATGTTGACCTTGGATAACAGAAGAGGGGAGGAAACTCTTCTGAATGGAGGAAATGCCTAGTAGCATGCTTATCCCCTGATTGCATATAACTTCCCACAGAACTGTCCTAAGCTGTCTGCAGAAATGTCTGCCACTGTGTTAAGCCTAAAGAAAGGACATTCCAGAGGGTAATGGTGAGCCTATCATCTAGAAAAGGTTTCCTGTGGGATGTAGCTTTTCATTTCAGATAAAGAATAGGCCTGAAATTTTGCCCAATTCAAGTACCCTTGGGTCTCTTAACCTGGATTAGTTCCCCTTGTATAATAGTAACTGCCTCATACTTGTGTGGGGGAGCTCTCCAGCTGAGAAAATCTCAGGGATGAGCTTCTGAAATTTTCTTTCTTTTGAGACAAGGTTTCAGGCTGGCCTTGAACTCAAAGTGATCCTCCTGCCTCAGCCTTCTAAATGCTGAGATTAAAGGCTTGTACCACTATGCCAACCCAGTTGCTCAAGGAGTGTAAAGAGAAAAATGTGGCCACCTGCTGAAGTGCAGCCATAGGAATTTCTCAGTTGCAGACCAGTTGTGAAGGCCAGTGGTTTTTTGGGTCTGCTACTAACCTCAACCCATTGTTACCTTTAGGGCAACTATGTGCTGGAACGAGATGAATTGGTGGAGGCCCAGGCAGCTGAGTATGATGTGGTGCTCTGCCTCAGCCTCACCAAGTGGGTGCATCTGAACTGGGGAGATGAGGGATTGAAGCGCATGTTCCGAAGGATCTACAGACACCTACGCCCAGGCGGCATCCTGGTCCTAGAACCCCAACCATGGTCATCCTACAGCAAGAGAAAGACTCTCACAGTGAGTTGGATTTCTATGCAAAAGGAAATACTCCTTTGGCTTGGTCAAGAAAGGCCTCAAGGGCTGGTGAGATGGCTCAGTGGTCTAAAGCACCTACTTAGAACAAGCTAAGCTAAACAAAGCACAGGGACTGTGGTTCAATCCCCCAGCACCACATGCCAGCCAGCCCCTCCCCCTGGTGGGCTGAACTGACCACACACACACAAATAAATAAATAAATGTAAAAAAAAAAAAAAAAAAGGCCTCAAGTAATCAGACTTTCTGAGCAAGGAAAAGAGCTGTCTGGGTGGGCATCATTCATGGCCAGGTTAGGAAGCAGCTAGTTAACATGATCCCCATGCCTTTCTCCCTAGGAAACAACCTATAAGAACTACTATCGAATCCAGCTGAAGCCAGAACAGTTCAGTTCCTACCTGACATCCCCAGAGGTGGGCTTCTCCAGCTATGAGCTTGTTGCCACACCCCACAACACCTCCAGAGGTAAGGCTGCCTCATTTGTTGAGGGAGACCAATGCTGGCTGAGAGGGTGCAGACCCTATGGAATCCCAAGGCCATGCCAACCTGTTTCCTGATTGCATGCTTTCCCCTTAGGCTTCCAGCGTCCTGTGTACCTGTTCCACAAGGCCCGTTCCCCCAGCCACTAAGTGGCCCCTGAAGAGAGGGTGTAAAGAAGCTACCCTTGCTGCTCCTAAGGACCTGGGAGAAGAGGAAAGTATCCCAAGGTCTGACTCCTAAAGTTTCCTTTCTTGGATCTGCAAAAGAAAGCTTATGCTGCTCCAGCCTCCTCCCTACATCCTCCAGCATTTGAGAAGCAAGTCCAGCTGTGCTGGAGTTACTGTCATCTTCCACTCCCCCAGCCCGCTGGGCTCGATGGCATGGACTGTTTGCTGATCTGTTCTTCTAGGGCGTGGGAAGTGGCAAGCAACAAATTCTTTAATCCTTTTCTTCTGCTCTCCCAGAGAGATCCTATTTTCCTCAGCCCTTTTCTCTAGCTGCATTTCAGTGGACCACAGAACTGACTGAGGGTTAGAGGGGGAAGCTTGGCAGGGAGGCACACAATACTGTGAAAATCCTTCCTTCTGCTGTCCCCCAGTGGGAGAGAGGGCTGGGTTTGGAATATGAGAGCACAATAAACTTGATGTCTAGGGCAACGGCCCCCAAACCTGTGTCTGCTGCTTCCTAGCTGTGGAAGGGATGGCACTTCTCATTAGAACCTGTGCTTCCTGTCAGTTCTCAGGTCTCAAGAGGGCAGGTTTCTAGGGTTGGAGATTGCCAAGTGCTAGCCAGATCCTTATCAGGAAAAGGGACGTATAGTACAAATTTTGATGTGAAACTTGAGTTCAACTTCCTTCAAAATTCTGTTGACTTATTTTGTAGGAGCTTTGGGTAAAAGGTTAACTTTGTAGGACTTAACATTGGAGACAGAACTAGAATAATGTACTCAGGGCCAGACACACAAACCTGTAGAAACCAACACTCATCTTTTTGTGTTTGTGGAATCTATAGGTAGTTAGCAACATGAAGTGGTTTAGCAAGGTTCACTGGAGCCTTTTGAACTTTCATTTAGCAAATCCAGAGCATTCAGGTCAGGTGTAAACAAAATGGCCCTTAAAGGTAAAGCAACCTGTGTGATTGCAGTAACTCAGTGCAAATGGCTGCCTTACAGATTCCTTGAGACAATCCAGGAATGCCACCCATAAATGTGATAGAGCCCCACGTGGGGGGAGGGAGGATGCTCTTTTTGGGGGGTGCCAGTAATTGAACTAAGGACTTTGCCCTTGCCAGGCAGGTGCTTGTGCCACTAAGCTACGTCCCCGGCACCTTTTTTCATTTTATTTTATTCATTTTTTCTGGCAGAACTGGGGATTGAACTCAGATCCTTGAGCTTGCCAGGGAAGAGCTTGTTAGTGGACACCTAAAATTACCTATCAGTGGGAACTGAAGAACTTTTGTGTGTGGACATAGGCCTTGTAGATGCTAAGCTCACACCTTAGCAGTGAGCTTTATCTACCTAGTTGGAAATCCACTTTTTAAATAATTGGTTGGGGGCTGGCCAGATAGCTCAGCAGATTAAAGTACCTGCTTAGGCAGACAAGGACCAGGTTCGATTCCCTGCCTGCCACGCAGTTCCCCGCCCTCGGAGCACGCCTGAGTGTTTGAGACTGGGTGTGGTGTCACACCCGTATTCCCAGCGCTTCGGGAGGCTGAAAAACAGGAAGGGTCACACAAGTCCGATCTGTGTAAAGAGACCCTGTACTAAATACATAAATAATTGGTTGAGCCTGGTGACATCAAAGTGCCGGCTGCATTAGAGGGGACAGGCACTCAGAGTGTTAATCTTAATTCCTGACTTGGACAGTGTTTTCCACTTGCCATCACTTTTGCAAGTTCCCAAAAAGAAGTCCCAAACTCATTGTCCAGCCTGCAGCGAAGTGGACAAGCCCCTAGTAGGGTTTAACCTCCTGTCTGGCTCCCTGAAGTCTATTAGCAAAAAAAAAAAAAAAAAAAAA
>NW_004524611.1:16206232-16227627 GCF_000260255.1 Octodon degus | reverse complement strand
ATTCCTGACTTGGACAGTGTTTTCCACTTGCCATCACTTTTGCAAGTTCCCAAAAAGAAGTCCCAAACTCATTGTCCAGCCTGCAGCGAAGTGGAAAACCCCCTAGTAGGGTTTAACCTCCTGCTTGGCTCCCTGAAGTCTATAAACAAAAAAAAAAAAAAAAAAAAACCATTTTATTCCAAAAAAGTTTTACGCACAAAAGTAACCAGTGATCGAGGGAGTTGGGCATCTAAGCCTCCCACCGCCTGAGTGTTCTGTGCATAAGGAAGGTGTCCTCCGGGGGTCGGGTCCGAGCTTGAAGGCGGAGTGGGGGCAGCCCGTCCACGGTCAGGTGTGGCGATTCATAGCACAACGAGTCTGGGTCGCACAGCACGGTCATGTCTGGCCCTGGTCCAGGTGGCTCCTGTTAGAATCGTTGCCCAAACCCACGTTAGACTCAGAATGAGTCCGCAGCGAGGATAGCCAGGGGACGCGGGAGGGGGCCCAGCGGCTGTCCCGTCACCTTCGGGGGTGGGGCTCGGGCCTGCGGCGGCAGCCTCTCCCGCAGCGCGGCGTTCAGAACCCGCTCCTCCGGCACCTGCAGGCTCACCAGGTTCCGAAAGAGCCGCCGAGAACGCGGCACGTTCAGCCCTGCGGGCGCGAGAACGGGGATGAGCGGCGCCCAGGGCCGCCGCGTCTCCCGCGCCCCGTCGGCACGCCCGCCTCACCCTCTGCCACGCTGCCCTCCAGGCTGCAGCGGGTCTGGAACGACTTCCGCAGCTGCTCCTCCACGGCCTTCGCGGCATCAAACGGAGCCGCGGCGCGGGCGGCCTGCAGCTCGAGGCCCAAGGCCAGGCTGCTTAGCAGCGCGGGAGCCTCTAGCTCGTGCGGCGGGGCGGAGGGCGGCTCGGGCCGGACCGGGGAGCGCGCCGGCGCCAAGCGAAAGCGGACCTAGGGACGGAGAGCGAGGCGGTGAGGGGCCGCGCCCGGGCCAGCCTGGAGCTGGGGCCGGGGCTCCCAGCCGCTCACCTGCCGCTCCCTCTGGGCTCCAGCCCGTCGGCCCGCCCGCCCCTTCCGCCGCCCCAGGCTGCAGTCCCGCGGCTCCGAGCTCTCGGGCAACGGGCTCAGACTCAGGTCCAGGCCGGGCTCTGGGGCTGGGGGCTCTGGGGGTGGGCCCGGGGCCGCCACGAACTCCGGCTCTGGGTCCCCACACCCCATCATCTCGGGGTCGCTGGGAGGGTGCGAGGTCGCAGATCCCGCCGGAATCACTGATTTCGGACCCGCCGCCGGCCCCACTCCCCCTCCCCTCGGGGCATCGCCACCGGAAACCGCTAGCCTTACCCAGGGACCTCATCCCGCCCATCGGCGCTCCTACAACGTCATTTCCTTTGCTCCGCCCTCCGTTTCCCAGAGGGTTACACCTCACCAAGTCTAGCTCTCACCCTGAGGTAAGGGGTTAAGTACTGGAACCTTAGGAGTCCTTCGTGTCCACGTTAGGATCCCTTCTTTCCAAAACTCCAGTACGGCTTCCTAGCCTGTTTGAGTTTTTCTCCAGTTTCTGATGGAAGGTTGGGTATGAAGCTAGCTAGCCCTCGCTCTGCAGCGCCAAAAGGAGCAACCTTTACTAAACGACCCAGTGTCTGCATCTAGATCGCCCTGCTGCTAAGTAAGGACCATCGATATTGGAGAAATACAACTATTAACCGGCAAGATGTCAGATGTGCCAGGCATCAAAGAATGAATTCCAAGGGATAATAAAAGTTAAGAATAGGAAAAGTTTCTTATAAAAGAGCTAGAGAGAGATGAGGGGACTTGAAAGTGGGTTGCCACAGGGGCCACTTCTCAAAGGAATATTTTATAGAGCAAAATCAGGAGGGGGCCAAACTATAAACAACTAATAAGATTACAAGTAGCTATTAGCTAATATCGATCCAATAGCGAAGCGTATGCATAGCAGGGGTATGTGGATATAGGGGTATCATTAAAACCCTTGGAGCATAAGACTAATTTTGTCATCAAGGCACACAAACATGGGTGCATTAGATCCACGTTGTTCTTTAGAATATTTCTGTTGAGTTACTGATGTTAATCTTATGAATTTTATTAAGCAATGAGTACTTTACAGGAAAAATCACAAAAGCATACTGAGTTTTTAATATTTACTGTTTATAACAAGCATCAACTGGATTTGGGTGTACAAAGCATAAAAAGCATGAAAAATAAATTCCCATGTGAACTACAATGAAAACACCAGTAGCACTCTACAAAAATAATCTTGACTTCATTTATCACACCTAAGGCAGTCTGCACACACGACAACAGCCCCTTCCACACACATGCATCGCTTACACTGTCTTTTGCTTTCTGGCTTTTTTTTTTCTGTCCTTTTTGTGAAGGTAGTTGACATCTTGGTGGTCTTATTGTTTCTTAGATTATACAATGTGTGGTTAATAGAAACATAAACTACCAATAGAATAAATTATTAAATCAATATGTACTGTACATTTAGAATACACATTAACGTTCTCTTATCAGCTGTGTACTTCCTTATAAAACCTAAAAGATAACATCAGAAATAAATTCCCTTGTGAACTACAATGAAAATGCCAGTGGAACTCTGCTTCAACTGTCTTCGTCAAAGCAGCCTTCACACCTGAAAGCTGCATGTTTCGTGCACACATCTCGCTTACACTAAATGCACCTGCTTGCATTTTCTTTCCTATGTGGCAGTCTCATCACCTATTTTGTATCCCTGTTTTGTCAGGAACTTTCTACACTATTATAAAACATGCACTTAGCAGGGAAATAAGACATCCATAAAATACAGTATCAAATATGTAAGGAGTACTAAGTGTAGAGGACAACATTTTCACATCAGCTGTTTTCTTGCTTACAAAACCTGAAAGATAACATCAAAAAAAAAAAAAAAAATAGGGGCCGGGGAGAGGGCTCAGTAGGATAAACGCTTGACTGGCAAACACAATGATCTGAGTTCAATCCCCGGTTCCACCAAAAAATAAATAAGTAAAAAATTAGGTAAACTATAGGATAAAAGTCTACCACATAAATAGGCTCTGCTTTAACTGTCACACCCAAGGTAGTCTTCACATGTGACAACTGCATGTTCTATACATAAATATAGCTTACACGGATAGCACAAATGTTTTTGTTTTCCTGTACTTTCTTGTAGGACACAGTTGACATCTTTCTTGTTTTCCTGTTGTCACAGCAAGTCGTTGTGATGCATGCCTGCCTGTTGACCTCTCAGCTCACTAGTGTGCTCCACAATATTTTTCGTGTAGTTCCCTTGGCAGAAACCTTTTGTTTTTACTCTGCTGTAAATGATCTCTTGTGAGTTCCAGTTCCAGTTTTCTAAGATTTGTCTGTTATCTTTTGTACTTCTTATTTGCTTTGTAAATTATTAAACTATGCCACACATGTTTAGGATTGAGTAAAACACAACCATTGGCCAAAGCTTTGTGTGTCAAGCGACATCATAGCTGCTGCATAATTCATCAACAACATGTACTCCACCTTTGCTTTTGTTGTTGAAAGCTGCCACCTCAGCCTTCCATTTTGTCCAGATTTCCCTATCAGGATTTCCATAATGGTGAAATGCTGACATCAGCAGTACCAATTTGCTTTTCTTTGCCACATAGGAGGCCAGTCTTTCTGAAACTCGAAGATTGTACTGTACAATTCTCTGTTTCAAAATCACAACATCGGAGCCAGGGAGATAGCTCAGGAAAATAACTGCTTGCCTGGCAAGTGCAAGGGCCTGAGTTCAATCCCCGGTTCCACCAAAAAAAAAAAAAAAAAATCACAACATTTCATCTGGAATTCCTGCTTTGTTCCTGTATGCAGGTCCTACACTTGATCAACTTGTGCTCTGTTAGCAAATCAACTGGAAACCAGGCAACCAATGGTCAACTGTTTGTGAGGTAGAAGCAACGATTCTGTTCACAATGACATTTGGTGTATTACTCTACAAATAAGCACCTGATGGCTAAGCTCTAGAACATATGGCTACATTGAAAAAATAGGCTTTTGCATATACAAGGGCATACACTTTTATGCCATATTGTGACTCATTATTTTTCCATATGTCTTTTGTGTGTGTGTGTGTGTGTGTGTGTGTGTGTGGTATCAGGAATCAAACTCAGGACCTTGCATTGTCCAGGCAGGTGTGTGTCTCTGAGCTACATCCCAGGATTCCCTAATCCTTTCACATTCCTATGATCACCGTGAGGAATCTGTGCTAAATACAGCAGGCCTATGAATGCTTTTAGGTCAGCCAATGAGGTGTCAAAATAAATACATTTTTGAATATGGCTATAAGTGTGTGTGGAATGCTCTTCTTGCATTTTGGCCTTTGTGTATTTCATACCGTGTTATAGCATTTCATTTGTTAAAACATTCAACCTTGCGTGGCAGTGCTGGCATTCTGTCCAATACATTCTGCTCCGGCCCAGAACTTCACTGTATTTTCAGGCCTAATTCTAACAGTCAGTCATTCCATTTGATTGCATGGCCATTTTGCTACATTTTGCCTTGCCAAATATGGACTCCCTTTGCTACTTCTTCCTCATCTGAATCAAGGAGGTCTGCATTCCCTGTGTCTGTATAAGTCCATTCTGGCTCCATTTCACTGTCACAGGGACTTTGGCTCAGGTGCTGTCTCAGTTACTCTTCTCTTGTTGCTGGGACAAATACCCAACACTCAAAAGGAAGGAAAGGTTTATTTAGCTCACAGTCAGGGGAAGTTTCAGTCCATACTCAGCTGGTCCCAAGGCAGAGTGGCACAAGGGACAAAGAGCAGCCATTCATGGTGGTGGCAAAGAGCAAGAGAGCAAATGGGAGTAGAGGCAACAATGGCAACAGAGAGCAAGTCCTTCTCCCTTATGTTATGTTCAGGCTCTCTGCACAGGCTGGGTGAGGCATTCACACCCACAATCCCAGTAACATTTGCATCTATAATCCCAGCAGCACTCACACCAATAATCCCAGCACTGGATCATGAATTTTTTAATATATATATTTAGTACAGGGTCTACAGCATCTCACTACACATATTGGACTTGTGGTGATCCTCCTGTTTTTAGCTTCCCAAGTGCTGGGGTTACAGGCATGCACTACCATGCCCAGTCTCAATCTGTGTCTCAGCCCAGGGGCAGGGCTGGCACAGGCACCCTAGGGATCAAATCTGCCTAAGCAGGCTCTTTAATCCACTGAGCTATCTGGCCAGCCCTCGGATTATTAATTAGTCACAAACTCTAGAAGCTTCCCCATGACTACATGAAGCTTTGGGGGGACACCTAGGTACAAACCATTACAGGTGGCTAATGTCCAAGTCATCATCACCACCCCCGTCCACCCCCACCACTTTCCTGTTATGGAAGCACGGATTTTACCACAGTGGATCATCTTCATCATGCATGCCCGAGTAATCTGATGATTCACTTTTGACCTCCTTCAAAATGTGCAGATCTGAGCTTTTATGTTCCATTGTACTGAATTGGGCTACTTTCACCCAAAAAATCAAAACAAAAACTACGATTTAATTTGTTACAATTAAAACAAATTGTAGGGTTGGTGAGATGGCTCAGTGGTCTAAAGCACCTACTTAGAACAAGCTTAGCAAAGCATCAGGGACCGCGGTTCGATCCCCCAGCACCACATGCCAGCCAGCCCCGCCCCCTGGTGGGCTAAGCTGGCCACACACACAAATAAATAAATAAATAAATAGAAACAGATTTCTAAAAAAAAAACAAAAACAAATTGTAGAGTGGTGTGGGTCTATTGAAAGTTCTGTGATGCTCCAATAAACATGGAAAACCAGTTAGCTGGAGCATAAATGCGGATCCAAATCCCCCATTTTGACACATTTGCACATGCGCACACGCTTTGCTGTTTGTCCTACCAAGTGGGTAAACGCATAGATTGTTTCCTGTATCCCTCAGGAAAAGGGACTGGGACCCACAACTTGCCACTATAATGCTGAAGTACAAATTTAAAATAGAAAAGTAAGGGAGGGATCCACTGGACTTAGTCTTTTCTTTTTTTCTTTTTTTTTTCTTTTTTTTTTTTTTCAGTACCAGGGATCAAACTCAGGGCCTTGTGCTTGCCAGGCAAGCACTTATTCCACTGAGCTATCTCCCTGGCCCTTGAACCTAGTCTTTATGTCCTGAGGAAATTAACCTCAGCTTATCTATAAAGTCTAACAGAAAAAACAGAAGCATTTATGGGGACCGAGGGTCAGAGGTTCTGGTCACTCCTCTGTGCATCTGATGCCTGTCTGGACTAGGTGATGATAATTATAGCATAATTCTCAAGTTGCTGCCATCCCTTAGAGAGGCTCAGAAGCTGGGCCTTAGTGACGTCATCTTAAGGCCTGGCCTCCTTCAGATGTGCCGGGAGCCCCAGTTCGCACGTGTGCTCCTCTTCTACACTGCCTCTCTTGAAGGCCCATTCCTTTCTGGTCACCTATTAATTTCTTTCTAACTTAGCTGCTTATACTATTTTTGATCTGTGCCTCGGTTACACCTTTGTCAATCCCACACTGACTTGTTCTCTAGAATGAGTCTACGCTTGGATAGAGTAGTTCCTTCTACTTTGTTCCTTTCATTTTTAGGGGGAAAAATCACTATGAAGCCCAAGCTGCCCTCACACTCACAGAAATCCTGTTGACTCAGCCTCCCACTGGGCTTACAGGCATGTGCTACTTTAGACTAGATTTTATTTTATTTATTTTTTTAATGTATTTGGTACAGGGTCTCACCACTCAGCCTGGATTTGGAGAGATCCTCTTGTTTTCAGCCTCCCCAGCACTGGGATTACAGGCGTGTGCCACCACGCCCAGACTCCTTGGCCTGCTCAGCACACCCAGGGGCGGGGCCAGCGCAGCATGTGGTAGTAGGGATTGAACCCTGGTCCCTGAGCTTGCCTAAGCAAGCACTTAGTCCACTGAGCTATCTCACCAGTCCTTTCTACTCTTTATTTTAAAAACTGTTTTCACTGGTTGTGGATTTCCACTAAGCAGATAAATATTAAACTTTCAAAGAAATCTTTCTGATTTGACATGTAACATAACATCTCTCTGCCTCAAAACTTTTCAGGGAATCTTGCAGGATTTAGAATGAAACCCAAACTCCTCAGTTCTGCTCCAGGCAGCCATCCCCACCTCCTCCTCCCTGCCCCGCTGCCTGGCCTCAACCCTTTTATTGCCCTCATTTCTCCTTCACTGGGTGAATCTCACACATTACCCTTTTGGAAACATCTTTGAGATTTATTTATTTATTTTGCTCTGTTTTCTATTTTAGTTTGGTTTTAGTGCTGGGACTTGAACCCAGGGCCTCAGTGTTGAGTGCTGCTCTCCCACTGAGCTAACTCTGGGCTCCTGATTCTTCTGCTTTCCAAGTTTTTACCTTGTACTATTTTCCTGGCTTTTCTCCCCTCTTCACATTTGCTGTGTTTCTCAGAGAGGGCTCCCTGGAGTCCTGGATCTGTCCCTTGGACTTTGTTCACCGTAATCACGCAGGTCTCCCCCAGCACAGCACCTGACATTCAGAAGGTGCTCAGTAAATGTTTGAGATGTGGAATATTCCAAAGGGTATTAATCCCTTGGTCTGGCTTTCCCACCTCCTGAGTTCAGCGTGGGCCTCAAGACTCACATTCCCTCCCTTTGACACACTACATCTGACCTGGTGCTATCTCCCGTCCCAAGGACCCCAGGACCGTGAAGATACCAAAGCCAAACTGGGTGTGGTAGTGCACACCTGTAATCCTCACACTCCAGGAGGCTGAGGCAGGAGGCCTGCAGGTTTGAGCCAAGCCAAGCCTTGGTCATTAGGGAGACCCTGCCTCAAAAGAAAAATACAGAAAGTGGCTGGAGATGTAGCTCAGTGCAAAGGGCCTGTCTTTAATCCACAGTACTAAAAAACAAAAACAAAGGGCCTTCTGGGAGTTGCACAGAGAGGCCACCACAAGCAAAAGACAGAGGGAACAGCACTGCCCCGAGAGGCTGGCTGAGTGTCGCTGTCTCAGACTCCTGGCACAGAGTGGGAGTTGGGGTCCCAGGTAGAAAGTAGGTCTAAGCAGGCAGCTATGGAGCTGAGGAGACCAGGTTCAGCGGCACTGCAGGCCTTCCTGCTCAGACCTGGCCTCCTCACCATGCTCTCCTTCCTCTGAGGGCGCTATTGGGCCCTCCTCACCTCTCCACCTGCAGCCTGGTACCAGCTCCCTGTTCCTGCTCCCAACAATAGGCCTTCACCTGGGGGACCTTCTGGACAGCACTGCAGGTACCTGGTGACACCTGCACCCCACCTTCCCCTTTTGTCCCTGGGGTCTGCCTAGGCTATGTATCCAGTCCTTTTTTTTTTTTTTAGTTGGGACAGAGTTGCCAAGTTTCCCAGACTGGGCTCAAACTTGAGGTGTTCTTGCTTCAGTCTCTCAGTGGGCTGGAGTTAACAGGTATGTACCACCAGATACCTGGTTCCAAAGGCTTATTATTATTATTATTATTTACTTTTTTTTTGAGACAGGGTCTCACTATTCAGTTCAGGCTGGCCTTGAATTCACTATATAGCTCAGGCTGGCCTTGAACTCACAGTGATCCTCCTGCCTCAGCCTCCCAAGTGCTAGGATTATAGACGCACACATTCACACCTGGCTCTCACTTTCTTTTTCTTGTGTAGAAACTCTGTTGTAGCTACTGCTGGAGCTTGACTCATCCCCACAGAGACTTGGTGTGGGTTTTTCAAGATGGTCAATGAGGGGCCAGGGAGATGGCTCAGTGGAATAAGTGCTTCCCTGGCAAGCACACGGTTCTGAGTTCAATCCCTGGTTCTGCCAAAAAGAAAAAAAAAAAAAAAAAAGATGGTCAATGAATGCTGTCCCCACCCCCGGGGCTCACTGAGACTTCGATGGAGATTGGACATGGTGGCACTCACCTATAATCCCAGTGCTTGGAAGGCTGAAAACGGGAGGATCACTATGAGTCCCATCTGTGTAGTGAGACCCTGTAGACCCTGTACTAAATACATTTTTTTTTAAAAAAGTGACAAGATGATCAACGAATTGATAGAAATACTCTCTTTCCAGAAGTTGGGAGTGAGGCCACTGTAGCTTCCCACGCGGCCCCACGGTGGCCTTGGTGAAGTTGCTCAGAGCTTCAGTGCAGTGCGGCCAGAGGCACCGCAGCCATCAGAGCTGCCGTCAGCAGCAGCAGCTTCTAGGGTGCAGCGGCTGAGTCAATGCCAGCGTCAGGGATGGAAGCAGTGTGGTGCTGGACAACCCCCGCAGCCTGTCTGTGCAGGGACCATGGAGAGGTCTGCTGCCATGGGGGCCCTCAGATGGCACTGGCTCCTCCTTGGGCCTCTTTATACGCAGACCAACATGACAGTCCCAATGTGACAAATGTCTTCAACCTGGGCCGCTGGGCAGCTTGCGATGTTTCTGTTCTGGCAGCATCTCTGGAGCTGAGCTTCATCTTTGAGTGATGCACCCTGGGAAGAGCCAGCCATGTCTGACTCCTTGATAGGCAGGGAGGGGAGTTAGATGAGGGACTTCATCTTCAAGGCCTTGATCAGCCAGCCCAGCTTGGTGACGGAGATCCACACCTTGGCCTCTGCCTTGGGGCTGTGGCCTCCCGTGCCTGGGCCCCTGGGCCTTTGGACCCTCCAGCTACACCTGTGTCTTCCACCATGAGGAACAAGGCCCAATGGCCTTCGGAGTGGGAGTGGCAGTGAGCAAGCAGGACTCAGGACCCCTCAGGCTTCGCTTCTCTGCCTTCTTCTTGAGCTCCCTGACCCAAGAACCAAGAACACTGCGCCCAGGAAATTGTCCTGAGTCTGGGCCACTGTGGGAGGCGGCTTCAAGTCCTGACCTGCACCTTGGAAGGCTTTTGAGAACGCTCATCCAGAGACACAATGACTGCCATGTGAGCCTGGTGTGTGAGAGGCCGATAACATGGGCGGTAGAGAATTCACCAGTAGTCTTCAATCCCTGGTTCCGAAAAAAAAAAAAAAAAAAAAAGAATTCACCAGTAGTCAAGGATGGTGGAAAAGTTCAGTTTATTGATGCACTACGCAAGAGCAGTGACGAGTCTGAGAGAGGACTGAGCCATCAGGCGGAGGCTGCGACTTTATATTTGATTTTAATAGGAGGAAGTCTCTGGAAATGTCATCCCAGGGGTGCTCTCCTCAGGTCTGAAGGCTAAGCATGTGTGGCCCGCAGGGTGTAGAGCTCTCGGCATTGCTAGAAACTGGCCTCCTAGTAAAATTAATGGATAAATCAAAGGGATCAGAATAAGACATATGTTTGGACTTGAAAGTTACTTTGGGCATTCTCTTGGGACTAGGAAGAAAAGCTATTTTTTAAGACATGACAAGCGGTTAGGTCCTGAGTGCTGCCAGGCTCGTTGTGGTGCATAACTTCGAGGTGGAAAGTTAATATTCAACTCCAAGTGTGGTAAACAGCCATGGTGCCCCCAGTAAGGGGCTGTGACAGGCAGGAGAGCCAGCCCAGCCTTTGAGCTCAGAAAGACCCTGGTACAAGCCCTGCCCTTCCTTGAGAAAGTGAATTAAGCTGTCTCTCACTTCTTCGTGTGCAGAGCAGTGCATTTCTTCCACTCCACTGTGTGAATGTCAAAGGCCTTCCTCCGTGCCTGCTACCCAGTGAGTGGACGCACACATGTGTAGGTCTCCTCCTGAAGGTATTCATAAAGAAGTGGATGTGATTGCATGGGGACCAGCAGCAAGAGCATCCCCTGCCTCCAGACCTACAGAAAAGCAGCCCTCAGGCACAGAGCCCCACCTACACATTCAGAAACTCCAGCGCTGTCTCAGCCATCCTATTACAAACCTGCTACAATCCAGGAACCCCTGGCACATTGAATGGGAATGTGGATTGCTGGGCTCCTGAGCTCAGACCCAGAGCCTAATAAAAGTGCAGATTCCTGCTAGGTGAGGTGGCTTTCACCTGTAATCCAGCAGTCTGGGAGGCTGAGCAGGAGGATTGCAAGATGGAATCCAGCCTATACAATTTTTCTGACTTATCCAGACCCTGTCTCAAAAACAAACAAAGAGAAGCAACAAAACAAGCTCTGGTGTGTAATCCTGGTACAAAGTTCCTGGGTTCAAATTTGCCTTCTTGTGTTTTGAAACAGGATCTTACTATGTTGTTCATCCTGGCCTTCAACTGGAGATATTCCTGCCTCGGCTGCTAGAGCAGCTGCAATTACAGGCATGTGCCACCAAGCCTGTAAAAATAAAAATTTTTAAAGGGCTGGAGACATAGTTCCAAGGTAGAGCTCTTGCCTCGCATCAGACCCCAAGTTGCAGCTCATCCAGGTTGTTTGCATTGACCCCATTTCCAGATCAGCAGGCTGTGGCTTTCAGAGGCCCTGAAACTTCTCCAAGGCCCCAAGTTAAGAGATGCGGGGCACAGCTCTCGCTGGTCTCGAGCCCCTGCCACTGAGCCTTGCTTTCCCCACTTCCCTGAGGGGGCCTATAAGTTACTCCCTCCTCCACCCATCTCCTGCCATTTCTGAGGACTGTCCTTAGGCAGCATGGATGTGCAGACCATCAGGGCCAGTTTCCATCAGATGGCAGCAAAGGGCTTTGGGGAAGGAACACAGTGGGCACATGTTTCTAAGGTGGGTGAGTGTCCTGATCCTTCCCTGGCTTCCTACAGGGATGAAGGAGGCCTTCCTAAAGCCTGGCCCAGGGAATCCGATGTTCCCTGGAGAGGTGATAGTGTTCTGTGACATCTGGTGATGTGGCCGTCAGTGGGACCCACACCTGTCGGTGGGCACATGCTCACATGTGCATGCTCATCTGCCACATGTAACCACCCCCTCCAGTCCCTGTGCCACTGAAAGAGTCCTCCCAGGAGGACTTCCTGCTGGGATCCTGGGCCACACAGGCAGGGAGAGACTCCCTCTAAGCCATGCTACTTGGTTTGTTTTTGCTGTACCGGGGATTGAACTCAAGACCTTGCGCTTGCCAAGCAGGTGAAGCCATGATACTTGGGAAACACATCCTGCCCTGTGGCACACTAGTCCTCCTGGCTGATGCTACAAGGGCTCAGGAAAGATATTCTGTAGGTTCCAAATCACTCAGAACACCTGGTGGGTTGAGGGAGCAACAAGGTGGGAAGGAGGACCTAGAAAGGGTAGACCCACTCTCTGAGCCCCAGACTCATGAAAGGAATGGTTCCAGCATCCCCTGGGGCAGAGATTATGCCAGGAGCGTGGTTGAAGATGACCTGGGAGCAGGACAGGAGGAGGCTGTGAAGGACTTGTGTCCTGGAAGGGACTGCAAGGCGGCTGCGGGGAAGCAAGGACACTCTGGGCTGGGACATCTGGCCTGGAGTAGAGAAGGAGTACAAAGGCTGGTGTCTTTGCCTCCAAATTGTTGGGGCTCCTGGCCTCCTCTGTATGGGGGCCCATACCCTGTCTGGCCTCAGCCCCTCTCTCACCAGATACTCCTCAAGCACAGAACTCCCTCGTCCCTAGGATTAAGCTGAGCCGTCTTTTCAGCTTCTACTGCTCCTGTCTTTCTCTTCCTAGGGTTTTCTCTACCTTAAGGAGCAGCTGATCTCTAGTGTCCTGGGCCCCCAAACCCACCACCTGAGAGCTATTTCAGGAAATGTGCTGGGTCTGGGGTGCTTGGTGGGCCTGGCTGTCTCAGGCAGCTCTTCCCTGGGCCTCCTGAGCTGCTCTGGTTAGGAGGACGCTGGAGTCCTGGGTGGCAGGAGGGAAAGGCAAGGCAGGTGAAGAGCGGGAGATGCCCAGCAGAGGGGGTGATCCTCAGTAGTAGCAAAGGCCAGGCAGGCAGGTGTGTGTGCGTGCATGTGTGCACGCATGTTAGGGGATTCTGAGAATGAATCCAGGGCTGTCTCACTGAGCTAAACCACAGCTCTTTTTCTGTTGAGGCAGGGTCTCACTAGATACTAAATTTCTCAGACTAGGCTTAAACTTGCAATTCTCCTCCACAGTTCTCCCAGAATGCTAGGATTATAGGTGTGCACCACCATCCTGGCTCAAAATTAGTGTCTTTAAATCTGGTCTGTTTGCTTTTTGTTTTCACAGTGCTGGGGACTGAACACAGGGCCTTCACACTGAGCTACATCCCTAGCCCTCCTCCCTTCTTTTTTTTTTTAGAGATGGTCTTGCTTAGTTGCTGAATTGCCCTGGCTGGGTTCAAACTTGCAATCCTCATATCTCAGCCTCCCAGAGTACTAGGATTACTGGGATTGCACCACCACACCTAGCTTCTCTATCCAATTTTACAAGGAGGCTGAGGCCCAAACAGGAGAGCAATGGTATCTCTGGAATGAACCCAGGCCTTTGACTTCTGCCCTAGCCCCAGTCCTCTGTGGTATGTGAGTCCCTCCTACTCCTCTCCCTGTTCCTGGAAGCAGACTTTGATCTGGGGCTTCAGATGTATTCTCTGTGCAGACCACAGCATTCATCTTGTCTTGTGGCTCTGTCCTCAGGAGTGGAAGGCATTTTTCATACCAAGTTCTCTTTCTGCTGGGTGACCCAGTTCCCACCTGTAGCCTGCACTGTCCCACCAGCTCAGAACCAACTCAGTCCTAACCACTTGTTCAGCCCTTTACTTCCACTTTAACAAGCCCTTCCCTCCTGCCTTCCACCAACAGAAAATGCATTGAGCCAGGAGGGCATGACAGTGCATGCCTATAATCCCAGCACCCTGGGAGGCTGAGGCAGGAGGACTGCAAGTGCAAATCCAGCCGGGACAGTTTTGTAACTTAGTAAAATCTATCTCAGAATAAAATATTCAGTGTTTCCTTGTGCACACCATAATTTCAGGCCTGACATTTAATGTCTGACTTGTTTTAAGCAAATTTTGATATATGGTGTGAGGCAGGACTCCAAACTCTTTTTCTTTCTAAGATATTCAGTTATTCCTACATGTTAAATATGTATCACTTACTCTATATTATTGTCTTGATACCTCATTGAAAACCTATTGACTTAAATTCCGTGGTGGTTATGATTAATTCTCTCAGCAGATGTTCACTCTGCAGCAGCCCTGAATCTGTCCCTTGTCGTCTCAGTGGCCTCGCACCTGTCTCTGGGTGTGCATCAGCCAGAGTTCTTTTATTTTATTGTGTGTGTGTGTGTGTGTGTGTGTGTGTGGCCAGCTCAGCCCACCAGGGGGCGGGGCGGGCTGGCATGTGGTGCTGGGGGATCGAACTGCGGTCCCTGTGCTTTGCTAAGCTTGTTCTAAGTAGGTGCTTTAGACCACTGAGCCATCTCACCAGCCCAGCCAGAGTTCTTTAAAGGAGCTGAATTCTGGCCATCAACAACTATCTAGTTCAGAGTTCAAAATACAACTTCATCCTACTACATTATTAGCTGATACCTATTTTGATTAGAATATTATCTGTACATCTAGTATCTATCATCCAGCATTAGTTTAATTTTTAATGTCTGTTCATGGGGCTATTTTCATGTATTCTTTCTTTTGAATAAAAATGAATAATGTGTATATTAGTCCACAAAAAAAAATAAAATATTGACAAAGGAGCTGGAGGCACACTTCATTTAGAAATCCCTGGGATCAATCCCCAGTACCACAAAAGGCAGGGGAGGAGGGACCCCTGACCAGTCACTCCTCCGCAACCCCAGCACCAGGCTCCTGTCCTCAGGACCTCCAACCTCCACACGCTCATTCTACTCATCATCTCTCTCCCTGCTTGTCCCTATTTTCTATGACAGCTCTCTGGAGCTTAGAGAAACCCTGTCAAGAGGAAGTGACCCTTTATGAACAAATAGTTCTCTCTAGGTGTTTCCTGGGCCCCTGATTCCAGCTCTGAAGAGATAGGGACATTGTCAGAGTGGAGACGGGGGAGATCCCGGATGGTCTGAGCCTGACGTGTATCCCACATGTTGGCTTAGCTGTGTTAATTTCCTGTGATTGACAAAAGGAATTGCTCAAAACTGGATTGAAGCTGGTTGTGGTGGTATATGCTTATAATTCTAGCACTCTGAGAGGCTGAGACAGGAGGATCTCAAGTTTGAGCCCAAACTGGGTAACTTAATGGCTTAGGGGGATCCTGTCTCCAGATTTTCAAAAGTGAAATGGCTGGAGATGTAGCTAAGCACCAAGGCCTTAGGTTTAAACCCTAGTACTGGAAAAAATACACAGTAAAAAACCAAACCTTGAGCTAGCCTTCCTGAACACTGACTGCGGGTGTTGATGGTCAGAAAGTTCTCTGGGAAGCAGAGGAGAGGATCCTGTTGAATCAGGTCCAGGGCGGGAGCCCATCCACGGAGGTGAACCCACAGGAAGCAGGAGAGTCTAGAGGCAGCTTGGGCAGCTCTCACCTTGCTAAGAGCAGAACTAGCCCAGGACAGAAGGGGAGAGGCAAAGCAGCCTCTGCTGTCTTCTTCAATCCACTTCCTTCAAAGGCTTCCACCATGACGCCTTCCCAGGGTCCCTGCTGAGCTGCCCCGTCCTCGCCAAGCTGGGCTCTGCATCCATTCTGCCTCGATGTGCACCATGTCTCCCATGACCCCACTCTGGCTCGGATATCAGAGCTCATGCTCAGCCCCAGGAGGGCAGCGGCAGCCCCAGAACAAGCTGCTTGTGACACTCTAGGCCTACCAGAGAAGAGAGGCATCTCTTCTGCCCTATGAAGCTCTGGGCTTCCTCAGACCTGGGCTGAGTTGAGTTTTCTGCCTCACCTGCTTGCTCCACCGCATTAGGGTTACAGGGTGGGGCTGGGCCGGAGGAGGTGAGGCTGGTCCCAGGCCACAGGGTCCAGAGCTGCACTGAGCTCCCTGCCTTGGAGCCCCATCAGGGAGACCAAGGCCTTTTGCTCCCTGTCACCCCTGATACTGCTCATTTGGCCTCCAGAGACTGTCGCGCGCTGTCCCTTGAACGAGAGCACACAACACCAGCACGGCAATCCAAGCTCTTTATTGTTCCCGTTCACAGCAACCGAAGCCTCTACACGTCCGCTCAGCCGCGGCTCACTACTTGTGCTTTCTCCGGATCTTGGAGGCGCGAGTATATATGTAACACGTAAACCAATCAGGGCAAGGCAGATTCAGACAGGGGATAGGTTGGCGTCACCAGTAGCTGGGCAAGGTTGATAACAAGGAAGGCTGTTTACAAAGTATAGCAGTCAGGAAGCAGGAAATGGGCGCCATCTTAATAACATGGCTTGGGCGCGGCCCCCAACAAGAGACAATGAAATTTGAAGGGAACAAGATGTTGCAGAGGATGGGGAGCAGGACAGAAGTAGCAGTCCAGTGGCCATCAGCTCCAGGAAAACAAAGACCTGTTTGGGGGAGGGTGGCATCTTGGATGGGGCCTTCACACTGAGCTACACCTACAGCCTTAAAATACATACATATATATATATATATGCTTAAAATTTTGAGACAGAATCTTGCTGAGTCACTAAATCACCTAGGCTAGACTCCAAATGGATGAGCCTCCTGCCCAGCCTCTCAGCATGCTGGGACTACAGCATGCACCACTATTCCCGGCTGAAAGATTGAAGTTTCTGACGCCCTTTGCTGGCATCTGGTTACCATACAAGGTGTCTGTGCCCAGGTTCCAGCTGAGGAAGGAAGGGCTTTGGAAGGAAAGAGACTAATCCCCAGGCCCCATGGTTAGCACACTCTGGGGCTAGGATTGAAACCCACACCAGCCCCTCACTCCAAGAGGCTGCATAGGAGCCAGGAGAAGGCAGGGACAAAAGTGCCAGCTGCTCATTTCAGGTGCAAAGAGTCATCACCACACCTGCTGTCGCCGCTCTTCTACCATCTACAGGTGTGCCCAGCTGTGGTTCCCACAAGCTGACCAGCCCAGCGGCTGGGAACCAGAAGGAGAGAGTGTGGGTGGAGAGAAATCTGGGGGTTACCCCTGCCAAGGGCTCTCCAATGAGCCGGCAAGCCCCCTTCATTATGTGGAGTAGGCAACAGCCTTTTTTTTTTTTTTTTCCAGAACCAGGGATTGAGCTCAGGCCCTTGTGCTTACCAGGGAAGCACTTATTCTACAGAGCCATCTCCCTGGCCCTGCAGCCTTTTTCAACCTCTACCCTGGCTGCCTGGGTGCTCAGTGCTAATGTATGAGAATGAGCAGAATAACTAACCTTGATCATGATTTCTAGAATGTTTCTGTTCCCGTATGCTTCAAAATGAAGGTGACACCTCCTCACAGTGCTCGGGTGCTGACAGCATGATAGAAAAGAGACTTGACATCATGCAGAACTTGCAGGGCTAGGCATTGCGTAGGCGCTCAACCAAATCCCTTCTGGTATTATTATCTGGGTTTTGCAGATGAGGAAGTGGAGGCACAAAGAGGCAGAATGATTTGCTCAGAATCACACAGGGAGGAGGGAGACCTGCAAGACAGCTCCATCGGACACAGCCCTCAGGAGCGCCGGCCCTGTAGCTGTGGCAGACTTCCTCCAGCCTGTAGGGCGCTGGCAGCTGACCCTTTCTCCATGACCTCCCATGAGTTCACCTCTCCCCCAAGAGCCATTTCCTTTCCCACTGAGCTCCTAGCACTGCTACTGGCCCCAGAGAGCAGACTAGCAGAGAGTGGGCCACCGGAATCGTGGTGAGGCCAAGAGAGCCTGGTGGAAGGAGTGGGACAGAGGCAGGGGCTTTCTTTTCTCCCTCCCACCTGATACTGGGTATTGAATCCAGGGCCTTCATAATGAACTACATCCCCAGACCTTTTGAAACTTGAGCTTGACCTTGTGATCCTCCTGCTTCAACCTCCCAGAGTGCTTAGATTACAGGCCTGTACCTCCATCTGGGCTGGCGTAGGCCTTCTTGAATCTGCTTGGAGAGGGTGTGTTGTTAAACGGGAGGACTCAGGCTTCCCACCACACATCTTTTCTTTTCTTTTCTTTTTTTTTTTTTCTTTGCGGAACTGGGGATTGAACTCAGGCCCTTGCACTTGCCAGGGAAGCGTTTATTCTCCTGAGCCATCTCCCCGGCCCCACAACCGCTCATCTTGCACTCTGTTCCTCTTAGCATCTTGAGTATATCTCTCTGAGCTTTAGCTTCTTTTTGGTAAATTGAGGTGAGGCTGGGAGCTCCTTCAGGAGTCACTTGGTGAGTCTTGGGGGAGGGGGTTAAGGTGCATTGCAGACCAAAGGAGAACTTCTTGCTGGGCCTAGGAGCACATGTCTATAATCACAGCACTCTAAAAGAGGCTGAGACAGGAGGATTCTAAATTCAAACCCAGCCTAGGAAAATTAGTGACTTAGCAAGACCCTGTCCCAAAGAAATCAAAGAAAAAAAGAGGGCAGCATGTAGCTCAGTATGAAGGCTCTGGGTTCAAGTCCTTGTGGCATTAAAAGAGAAAAAGAAATAAAAGTTCTTCTTCCGGCACCCTGCTGTCATCATGACTGCTGGCCCAGGATGGTCTCCTGAGCCATGTTGCTTCCCTCTATGCAGCCTGTCCCAGGCCTATACAAGGAAAGGTGAGGTGACAGGTAACAGCGACCCAGCCTCCGAGGAGGGCAGCCAGCCATGTACTGGCCCTCGACTATCAGTCCCCATCCTGTTGCCGCTCCCTCTAGGCACAGGCCCCAACTTGCAAGGAGGTAGAAGTTGACTTCCGCGATGGGCAGGAAGCTGGCGTCCCAGGCAGAGGCCTGGAGTCACAGCTTGAGAAGTCTGTTAGAAGCACCAAGCTCCCACTGATGCAAACAGGAGTGTGTAACTTCTTCATTGTTCCTGCTACAGTTGCTGCGTGACACCCACCCCAGAGGTGAGGGTGCAGAATCAGAACGCTTAGGTCATGTTCTCAGATTCCGTGGGTCAGGGATTCAGAATGAGTGCCCCGGGATTGTTTTGTCTTTACCCCATGGTGTCTGGGACTTCAGCTAGGACAACTTGAAGGCTATGGGTAGCCCTACAGCTGGGGGCTATAATCATCTGGAGGCTTGTTCAAACCACAGTCAGGCACTGATACGGGGTGGGGGGTATGGGTGGTGCACACCTGTAATCCCAGCACTCAGGAGGCTGAGGCAGGAAGATTGCTTTGAGTTTGAAGCCAGCCTGGGCTTCATAGTGAGTTCCGCCAGCCTGAACTACACAGTAAGACCTTATCTCAAAAAAAAAAAAAAAAAAAATCACAGCATGGTTGTGCATGATTGTACTTCCAGCACGCTGGAAAGCTGAAGCAGGAGGATCTCAAGTTTGAGCCCAGCCTGGACAACATGCCAAGACCCTGTCTCAAAATAAACACTTTAAAAAAGGAGGGGTGGCGGGAGATAGCTCAGTAGAATAAGCGCTTGCCTGGAAAGCTCAAGGGCCTGAGTTCAATCCCTGGTTCTGAGGAAAAAAAAAAAAGGTTGGAGATAGCTTATTGTGAATGCTCTGTGTAATTCTAATACAAAAACAAAAATTAAAAAATTACATTAATTAAACAATCAAGTCCCAGATTTTCAGAATCAAGAATAGTATTTAAAGTCTGGGTGGAGGGAAGTATCTTTGTCTTCACATTTATTTTTCTCTCTGTGCCAGACCTGTGCTGGGCTTCAGGGAGCAGTGTCCCCTCTTTGCCTGAGCAAAAAGGCCAGGGGAGAATAAAAGTAGAGAATCAGAAAGAGGCAGAAGCTGAGGATGACCCTGGCTGTGCACACCTGGTGACCGAGGTCTCCTGTGTTTTGAGCCCCAGTCTGTGCTTGGGGAGGGGAGAGGGCGGCATGAGGGAGGTAAGGCAGCGCGGGGCAGCCCTGAGGTAGCAGGGCAGGGCTAGAGGCAAGTGGGGGTGGGGGGCTGTGGAAGGCAGGACTTCTTCTTTCCGCCCAGTCTTCCCACAGGCTCAGCAACTGAGGACACCAACCAGCTTGGCTTCAGCCTCCTTCACCATCTTGGTGGACTCAAAGCCCCTGAACCAGCGTGGGATGTCAAAGCTTCAGGTTCCCTCTTCCTCTTTAATCCCAAACCTGGTCCCTCTTCTGCTTTCTGTCCACTTGTCCAAGCTCAAGGGACCTCTGTGGACAATACCTGTTGGGTCCCTTCATAATTTTGCAGCCCTCTGGTACCTTTGTTATTGTTTAGATCTAAAATACCCCTCCCCAAAGTCTCCTGCGTGTGGAAGGTGATTGGATGGGTCTGTCCACTGAGAGACCTGGAGCCACACATGCTGTGGCAGGCAGGCCTGGTCAGAGGAGGCAGGTCACTGCGGTGTGACCCAGAAGCGTGTATTATTGCCCCTGGCTCTTCCCTCTGTTTCCTGGTTGCTGTGGTGTTGGCTGCTTTCCTCCGCTGTGACCTTTTATTGTGTCATTTCTGCCTTGTAGTCAACCAAGCATGGACTAAGTCCTCGGAAACTGTGAGCCAAGATCAACCTTCCCACCTTTAAATTGAGGGTGCTTGGTATTTTGTGCCATCAGTGGGAATGATGATTAATGATGATTAATATAGCTTTGTCTCTGTGCCTGTGGTTCTCCCCCCTTCTCTGCCTACAGCACCTCTCACCCCCTTACCCTGTGCCTCCTCTCTCTCTCTCTCTCTCTCTCTCTCTCTCTCTCTCTCTCTCTCTTGCTGTATCTGTTCTCTCATTTCTTCATCCCTTCCCTACCCTGGCTTTTCCTGCAGCTGTGGCACTCAGCAGATGGTCCTGAGGCCACAGTGAAGCGTGTGGTCAACACCCAACTCTGACCTCCTTTCCCCCCTAGCTGCCCTTGAGCTGTTGGAACCCCCACATCAGCATCTCCCTGTCTGATCTGGAGGTTTCCTGGGAGTCATCCTTCACTACAGGACCCACTGTCCAGTCCTGTGTGTCGTCCTCCTCAAGGAACAAACAGTCTGCCCTCATCAGTGCTGTTAAGGTCCTAGGCACTGGGTACCTGCTGGCAGAGGCCGGTCAGGACCTGAGTCTTAGGGAAGGCCAGTGACTGGCATAGGTCCAGCCTCATGGGTGTGTTCCTCTGCCCACAATCCCATCTTCCTTGTTCATGGCCTCATCTCTCATGCTTTGACTCTGCCACCCTGCCACCCTATCCATGCCTCTGATCTCTTTCTTGTAGCTATAGGGGTCATCTCTGGCCACTTTTTACTGAGTTCTTTTAGGTCCCCTTTAGCTGGCACCAATGAACCCTCTATTCCCAGGACTGACACCAAGGACATCTTCTCCTGTTGAGCTCAGGCTGTAGGACTCTTGTCGCAGGTTGAGCTCAGCTCCATAGCATTCTGCACCTAATCCCACCCTCAAAATCTGTTTCTCTTTTCTTTTATGTTTTCCTCCAATTTCTTCTTTTTCACTTGCCTACATCCCACCCAGACTGGGCAGCTTCCTGTAAGCAAGACCCTATCTTCTGACTCTAACTCTACCTGCACATAGCACACCTCGCCCCATGACTCTGGAGACTCACCTGAAAGAGAAACCCTAACTCAAAACAAATCAGAG